>NC_092713.1:208253962-208558754 GCF_047496885.1 Scyliorhinus torazame | reverse complement strand
GCTAGTAAAGACAGTAACCAGCACCCACACTGGAGGTTGGATGTGGGACATTTGGAGGATGAAGGGGTCTGCGAGCGGCTAAGGAAATGTATTCAGACCTACCTGCAAGTCAGTGACACGGGGGAAATTTCAGCAGCGGTGGTGTGAGAAGCACTGAAGGCGGTGGTCAGGGGAGCTGATCTCAATCCGGGTCCATAGGGAGAAGGTGGACAGGGCAGAGACGGACCGACTGGTAAAGGAGATACTACAGATTGATAGGAGGTATGTGGAGACCCCAGAGGCAGGGCTTTTAAGGGAACGACGGAGGTTACAGGCGGAGTTTAGCTTGCTGGCCACAGGGAGGGCAGTGGAGCAGCTGAGAAAGGCGAGGGGGGCGATCTATGAACATGGAAAGAAGGCCAGCAGAATGCTTGCATAGCAGTTTAGGGAGAGGGAGGCAGCTGGGGAGATAGGGAAAGTAAAGGATGGAGATGGAAACTGGTTGGTGATTCAGTAGGGGTGAATGAGGCGTTTAGGAATTTCTAGAGCAGGCTGTACAGGTCGGAACCCCCTATGGGGCCGGAGGGGATGAGGCACTTCTTGGAGAGGCTGAATTTCCCAAATTTCCCGGACGGGGAGTGGGTAGAAGGGCTGGGGGCCCCCAATCTGTCTGGAAGAGATAGTGGAGGGCTTGAAGGCCATGCAGGCGGGTAAGGTCCCGCGTCCGGACAGGTATCCAGTGGAGTTTTATAAAACGTTCTCGGGGATATTGCAGACGGTGTTGTTGAGGATGTTCAATGAGGCAAGGGAAAGAGGGGTGTTGCCCCCAACGATGTCACAGGCAACGATTTTGCTGATTCTTAAGCAGGACAAGAACCCAGAGCTGTGTGGGTCCTACAGGCCAATCTCCCTGTTGAATGTAGGTGCCATGTTGCTGGCCAAAACTTTGTCCTCCAGGATCGAGGATTGTGTTCCTTGGCGTTATTGGGGAGGACCAGACGGGGTTTGTTAAGGGCAGGTAGTTGGTGGCCAATGTCAGAAGCTGGTAAATGTGATCATGATGCCCCCAGAAGGTAGGGAGGTCCAGGTAGTGATCGCAATGGATGCAGAAAAGGCTTTTGTTCGGGTAGAATGGGACTGTGAGAGATACCGGGACGGTTCGGATTCGGGCGGGGCTTTATTGACTGGGTCAGGTTGCTGTATCAGGCTCCTGTGGCAAGTGTACGGGCGAATAAGACAACATTGGACTATTTTAGACTGCACCGGGGGACGAGACAGGGATGCCCCCTCACCCCACTGTTGTTTGCGCTGGCTACAGAGCTGCCGGCAATTGCTCCGAGAGCCTCAAGGGGCTGGAGAGGACTGTTCCGGCGGGGCGGGGGAGCACAGGGTGCTGCCGTTTAGGTTAGTAGAGGGAAGCTTTAGGTACCTGGGCATCCAAGTGGCGCGGGAATGGGACCGGCTGCAGAAATTGAATCTGGCCCGACTGGTGGACCAAATGAAGGATGATTTTCGGAGATGGGTCTCTGGCTGGGAGGTGAAGATGACGGTCCTCTCGAGATTCCAATTTGTATTTCAGTGTCTCCCCATCTTTATTCCGCGATCCTTTTTAAGCGGGTCAACAAAGTGATCACGGGCTTCGTCTGGGCGGACAAGACCCCGCGAGTAAGGAAGGTAATGCTTGAGCGTAGTCGGGGAGGGGGCGGGCTGGCGCTGCAAAATTTTAGCAACTATTACTGGGCGGCTAATATAGCCATGATCAGGAAGTGGGTGGTGGGGGAGGGGTCGGCATGGGTGCGTATGGAGGCGGCTTCATGTAAGGGCATCAGTTTGGGGGCGTTGGTAACTGCGCCTCTGCCGTTCCCGCCGGCACGGTACTCCACCAGTCCAGTGATAGTGGCGGCCCTGAGAGTTTGGGGCCAGTGGAGGTGGCATGTGGGAGCATCGGTCTGGGGCCCAATCTGTGATAATCACCGGTTTGCACCGGGGAGTATGGACGGGGGGGGTTCCAGTTATGGCTGAGAGCGGGGATTGAGAGGATGGGGGATATGTTCATAGAAGGGAGCTTTCCGAGTATGAAGGCGTTGGATGAAAAGTTTGGGTTGGTGAGGGGAAACAAATTCAGGTATCTGCAGGTGCGTTACTTCCTTCGTAAACAGGTGTCAACGTTCCCACTCCTACCGCTAAGGGGGATTCAGGACAGGGTAGTTTCCAGATTGTGGGTAGAAGGGAGCACCTCGGACATTTATAAGGAGCTTATGGGGTCAGAGGAGACGCAGGCCGAGGAGCTGAAGCGCAAGTGGGAGGAGCTGGGAGGTGAGATGGAGGATGGTCTATGGGCAGACGCGTTGAGTAGAGTCACGCGTCCGCAACATGTGCCAGGCTCAGCCTGATACAATTTAAGGTTGTTCACCGGGATCACATGACAGTGGTCAGGATGAGCAGATTCTTTGGGGTGGAGGACAGGTGCGCAAAATGTGCGGGAGGACCGGCAAACCATGTCCACATGCTTTGGACATGTCCAAAGCTTAAGGGATTTTGGCAGGGGTTTGCGGACGTCATGTCCACGGTGTTAAAAACAAGAATGGCGATGAGGCCAGAGATGGCGATTTTTGGGGTGTCAGAAGACCCGGGAATCCATGAGGATGAAGAGGCAGACGTTCTGGCCTTTGCTTCCCTAGTGACCCGGAGACGGATATTAGCATTGAGGGACTCAAAGCCCCCAAAGTCGGAGACCTGGCTATCAGACATGGCTAGCTTTCTCTGTTTGGAGAAAACCAAGTTCGCCTTGAGAGGGTCACTGTTAGGGCTAAGATAAATGGCTTTTGCACTATATTTATGGTTTCATGTATATTGTTTATTTTGTTGTTGTTACTATACAAAAATACCTCAATAAAATGTTTATTAAAAAAAAAATCCTCAGATTGAATCTCCTCAATCTTTCTTCCAGGACTTTGGTTTTTGCCATCAATTTGTCAATCACAGATAAGAACAAGACCACTTTACTTTTAAACAGCACCACCCTGTCCGAATACTCATTGGCGGAGTGCACGAGACTGGCAAGGCGCCCCCCATGCGAAACAAAAAGAGCATTGACTGAGTTAATGGAGCTCAGTAGCTCCTCTCAGAGAGCAACAACCTGACCACTTGGTTAGGTGGACGGCACAGTGGTTAGCACTGCTGCCTCACAGCACCAAGGTCCTGGGTTCGATTCCAGCCTCGGGTGAATGCCTGTGTGGAGTTTGCACTTTCTCCCCATGTCTGCGTAGGTTTCGTCCGGGTGCTCCGTTTCCTCCCAGTCCAAAGGTGTGCAGGTTAGGTGGATTGGCCATGCTAAATTGCCCCTTAGTGTCCAAAAGTTTAGGTGGGGTTCCTGGGTTACGGGGATAGTGTGGAGGCGTGGGCTTAAGGAAGGTGCTCTTTCCAGGGGCCGGAGCAGAATCGATGGGCCGAATGGCCTCCTTCTGCATTGTAAATTCTATTACTAATTCCATGATTATAAAATCCACCTTGTTGTCGATTTTCGATAAAAGCTTCGACCTGAGGAAAGCCATAGCAACAAGAATTGCATTTTCAGTGTTTGGGGGTTGCTACGACGGATGATCAGGCACAGGTATTGCCAAGGCTTGGCAGCATTGATGTTTTCCTTCTTTGAGTGGGGCGGCGCCATGATGAAAAAAACTGGCAATTGAGACGACCGAAAATAGAGTAGCACCAGAAAAAGGAAGAAAGATAACAGTAGCAACTGTGTAAAGCAAGGGCACTGAATAAATTAAGTTGACTAGGGAAATATTGAAAAAATTAAATTGACAAGGGGCAGCATGGCAGCACAATGGTTAGCACTGTTCCTTCATAGCTCCAGGAACCCAGGTTCGATTCCCAGCTTGGGTCACTGTCTGTGCAGAGTCTGCACGCTCTCCTCCTGTCTGCGTGAGTTTCCTCCGGGTGCTCCGGATTCCTCCCACAAGATTTGCTTGTTAGGTGAATTGGACTTCCTGAATTCTCCCTCAGTGTACCCAAACAGGCGCTAGAGTGTGGAGACTAGGGGTTTTTCACAGTAACTTCATTGACGTGTTAATGTAAGCCTATTTGTGACACTAATATAGATTATTATTATATCAAGTTGTTTTTCAAAACATATGTAAAGTTGCTCTAAGGAAAGCTCGGAAAAAAACCTGTTGCTAGAGAGCGCCACCCTCTGCCGCCACCAGCTGTGGCCATTTTTATTCCAGTTATTGTTTCCAAAGTTGCCGAGAGTGTGCCTCAACATGGAGATTCCCCCTTCCTTTCTTACTGGCAATGGCAGGCGGAGGGCAGTTCCTTCCATGCAGGTGGGCCTCTGATTGGCCCTCCAGCTTCATAAGCCCATTTGTTGGCCTTAATTGGAAGGTGAGCACGCCACTGGCCGATCAAGGCAAATTCCCTGCCATGTGAATGTTCCTGACACGGTGCAGATAGGGGAGGCTCATTTGACCCTGACATCGGTGTTCTGGCCTAAAACCCTGCCTCATAGGTACATATGAATTAGGAGCAGAAGTAGACAATTCAGCCCTTCGAGCCTGCTCCGTCATTCAATCAGATCATAGCTGATCTCTGCCTGGTCTCAAACCCACCTCACTGCCTGTTCCTCATATCCCTTTAACTCATTTTTTAAAATGAGAAATATATCTATCTCCTTCTTGAAATCATTTAACGATTCAGACTCATAATGACAATATTACCCAATGATACGACGGGATATAACTTTTTGTAAAATCAGATCCCTCCCTTTCCTAGTCTTACATACAGCTTCACATATAGCATCTAAATAAACAAGAATAAGGAATCACATCCTGTCTAATGATGAACAACAATGAAATCTGTAAATTACAGACATCTAAGAATACAAGCTGTTTTTTTTTTTTAAAAGCAGGATCTTTTTTTCAAAACGATCATTGTATCTACTAAAAGCTGGTGCAGATGGATTTGAACTCCAGAGACTGGCCGAAACAGTGGTTGTGGGCATTGCGGTGCAGGGACCAAATTCAAACCGCAGGGACACGGATTGCAGTGGGAGAAGTCAAACTCCAGATAAATTGACAGGGTCAGTAGCTGAAGGATACACTCCATATTTAAAGATGTAAAAGGAAGTGGCACTTTGAAAGCAAAGGCTAGTTTGCAATTTGAGTACCCCTTGTACCTTTTACAATGCAAGATATTTGGGGTCTGTCCCCAAGTACCTGTTTGTACTGGTTTCACTGTATAACAAAATACCAATGAAGAAAATCCAAAATGTAACGACGAAACAATGTTGCACAACATTTTCATGCTGCATAGTTGCTGCCAGATAACTGAACTGAATGCAGTGCTTTCCCGATTTACCACTCCAAAATCAACCAGCAATTAAAATGTTATAATTTAATATTAAAATTTTAAACGAGGAACGCAGGAACATGGAAAATTGGCAGTCAAGGAAAAAAACAACCAGTCCATCCAATCGGCCTGAGAAAGGAACAGAGTTAGGCAATTCACTTTAAATAAATTATAGGCTTAATCAGTCCCCGTCCTCTAAACAGGCAACTGCATTGCTGGAGCAGCAGTCAGCCAGTGTAGAGCATTACCCTGTTTCAGAAATAGATTAAGATTTTTTTTAATGCTTTGAGAAATAAAATGAAAAATTCAGATTTCTCTTATTCAGTGTGATGCCTCTGATCCAGTTTACCTGCTATCCTCCTTGGTGAAATACAGAACAGGTTTCCGTCTGGAGGAGTACATCATCTTCTTTCACTCCTTAGCCCTCAGTCTCTGTCACATAGTCTCTGTTGGTGCAGGTTGACCCCTCTCAGCAAAAAAACGCAGAGGATACACAGACAGCTTGAGGGTTCTCAACAGTCCTGCGAAATCTGCAGCCATCCAGAGTTCTCCCACAGCCTTATCAAATGGAAGATGAGAGTATCAAATCTCCTGTATCGTGGCAAGGGATTAGTGGAATCAATGGTCCAAAAAGGAGGAAGAGATGCCAGTGGAACTCTGCGAGACGCAGCCAGAAATCATTCAAACTATATCAATGAGCAGATAGATGAAAAGATCTTCAGACCTGTCATTGCAAAGCAAAAAACACAGAGAACCCTTATTCCTGTCAGTGGATACAGACTGACACAGGGCCCCTCACTCCTGTCAATGGACAGACTGATGGAGAGACCCTCACGCCTGTCAATGGACACAGACTGATGGGGAGACCCTCACTTCTGTCAATGGACACTGACTGATGGGGAGACCCTCACTACTGTCAATGGACACAAACTGATAGAGACCCTCACTCCTGTCAATGGACACAAACTGATCGAGACCCTCACTCCTGTCAATGGACACAAACTGATCGAGACCCTCACTCCTGTCAATGGACACAAACTGATCGAGACCCTCACTCCTGTCAATGGACACAAACTGATCGAGACCCTCACTCCTGTCAATGGACACAAACTGATCGAGACCCTCACTCCTGTCAATGGGCACAAACTGACAGAGAATCCTCCCTCCTGTCAATGGACACAAACTGATCGAGACCCTCACTACTGTCAACGGACACAGACTGATGGGGAGACCCTCACTCCTGTCAACGGGCACAAACTGACAGAGACCCTCACTCCTGTCAACGGGCACAAACTGACAGAGAATCCTCCCTCCTGCCAATGGACACAGGCGGTCTGAGAGACCCTCAGGCGGTCAGAGGGACCTTCAGGTGATCAGTCGGGTCGGCCCGGGCTCGGTTCTGGGTTCCCGCCGCAGCTGCTGTACCGAAAGTTGTTATTTTCCCTATCGGGGCGTCGCGGTCTCCCCTTCCCCGAGTACCTGCTCCCCCCGAGTCCTGCGCTCTTTCCGGCGGCGGCGGCGGCGGCGACACCGAATCGCGGGGCCGCGGGAGGAAAGTTCCTACACGCTGGCTGATTGGCGCCACCTCATTGAGTCTCCGCCGGACCAGCAGCTCAGCACAAATGTTCCGCCAGCTTCAGACTCGCCATCTGAGCCCATTGCTTATCACTATTACACACGTTCTGTACATAATCATTGCATTTTATACACACAAACTGGATGCATTATATATGTACTAAATGTTATCATTTCAAATATACACATTTATATAAATTTTAAACCGTAATTAATCTTCTACAGAAATTAGTTAACTAAATTCTGTGAATAATTATATAAATCAGTACATGCACGAAGTATGATTTATAGATACACTGAATGAGTCTTTATAAATCACAGGTGCTATAAATGTTGCATATAATCTGCTGCATCTGATATATAGTACATAAAAATATGGTACAAGTGTCATAAAGGTAAAGTCGCCATAGTCCCAGATGACCATCGACTGCTTTCCCGTTTGAGGGGGAGAGCTGACTGGTGGTGAGTTAACCTGAGGACCACCACACCTCAGGCGAGGGGCAAGGTTGAGAAGGTCATCAATGTCATAGTTACAGATACAGAAGTGACTTTGAAAGACGAAATTAAGCCTTAATTTACTCAAACAGAAACACCTTACATCTCTTCCAATACAATATCCAATGTATTTATTCAATGAATACACCCCTGTTACTTTGGAGGTTTATTTCATGTGTTTTGATCACTTCTTTTAGAATTCATTCACAGGATGAGGGCATTGTGGCAAGACCAGCCATTGCCCGTCCCTAATTGACTTTGAGCCACTCTTAAGTACAGCTGAGTGGCTGGCAAGGCTGTTTCTGAGGGCAGTAAGAGTTAATTGCTGTGGATCTGGACATGACCTAGATCGGGTGAGGATGGTAAATTTCCTTCCCTGTGGTAGTTTTTTAAAAATGCAGACTTTTATTTAATCAACTGAAATTAAAGTCCCTAGCTATCATGGTGGATTTGAACTAATTTCTCCAGGTCATTAATCCAGGCCTCATGATTATCTGTAACATAACCACAATGCTACTGTACCCCTGCAAAATAGAGAGCTTCCTAAAGTCAATACATTTGCCCTGCATTCATTTGAATTTGTGTCTTTCCATTCTCAAAATACACATTGAAGTGCTTTCCCGGAATACCTTATCTGTGCTATTCTGCAATTCTGCAACTCATCCGCTTCATTCTGGATCACAACGTCTTCACCTTCGACAACAAGTTTTTCATCCAGACACACGGAACAGCCATAGGGACCAGATCCGCACCCCAATACGCCAACATCTTCATGCACAAGTTTGAATAAGACCTACCTACCGCACAGGACCTTCAACCGACGTTATATACCAGATACATCGATGACATTATTTTCCTTTGGACCCACGGCGAAGAATCACTGAAACGACTACACAATGACATCAATAAGTTCCAGCCAACCATCAGACTCACCATGGACTACTCTCCAAAATCAGTTGCATTCTTGGACACACTCGTCTCCATCAAGGGCGGTCACCTCAGCACTTTGCTTTACCGCAAGCCCATGGATAACCTCACGATGCTCCACTTCTCCAGCTTCCACCCTAAACGCATTAAAGAAGCTATCCCCTATGGACAAGCTCTCCGTATACACAGGATCTGCTCAGACGAGGAGGAGCGTAACAGACATCTACAGAAGTTGAAAGATGCCCTCGTACAAACTGGATGTGGCGCTCGACTCATCGATCGACAGTTCCAACGCGCCACAGCAAAAAACCGCACCGACCTCCTCAGAAGACAAACATGGGACACAACCGAAAGAATACATTCGTCGTCCAGTACTTTCCCGGAGCGGAGAAACTACGACATCTTCTTCACAGCCTTCAACACGTCATTGATGAAGATGAACATCTTGCCAAGGTCATCCCCACACCCCCACTACTTGCCTTCAAACAACCGCGCAACCTCAAACAAACCATTGTTTGCAGCAAACTACCCAGCCTTCAGAACAGTGACCACGACACCACACAGCCCTGCCATGGCAATCTCTGCAATACGTGCCAGATCATCGACTTGGCTACCACCATTACACATGAGAACACCACCCACCAGGTACGCGGTACATACTCGTGTGACTCGGCCAACGTTGTCTACCTCATACGCTGCAGGAAAGGATGTCCCGAAGCGTGGTACATTGGCGAGACCATGCAGACGCTGCGACAACGAATGAACGGACATCGCGCAACAATCACCAGGCAGGAATGTTCCCTTCCAGTCGGGGAACACTTCAGCAGTCAAGGCCATCCAGCCTCTGATCTCCGGGTAAGCATTCTCCAAGGCGGCCTTCAGGACACGCAACAACGATGAATCGCCGAGCAGAAACCTATAGCCAAGTTTCGCACATGTGAGTGCGGCCTCAACCGGGACCTGGGATTCATGTTGCATTACATTCATTTCCCACAATCTTGCCTGCGAAATCCTACCAACTGTCCTGGCTTGACACAATTCACACCTCTTTAACCTGGGGTTACCCCATCTCTGGATCTGTAAAGATTTAATCACCTGCTAATGCTCGTATTCCAAGCATTGTCTGGCATCTTTGCATCTGTCCATATACATGTTTCTGGAACATACCTCTTCATTCACCTGAGGAAGGAGCAGCGCTCCGAAAGCTAGTGATATCGAAACAAACCTGTTGGACTTTAACCCGGTGTTGTAAGACTTCTTACTGTGCTCACCCCAGTCCAACGCCGGCATCTCCACATCATGTGCTATTTTTGTATCACACATGTATCAGCTGACATCTCTGTCCCTTCATATTACAGTTGAAATGTCCACCTTTCTCCATTTTTCTTCGCTCTCGTGGGAATTTATGCCCGTATTGCTGTGGATACAAAATCCCAGCCTTTATCATAGATTATCTTAGAATTTACAGTGCAGAAGGAGGCTACCCGGCCCATCGAGTCTGCACCAGCTCTTGGAAAGAGCACCCTACCCAAGGTCAACACCTCCACCCTATCCCCACAACCCAGCAACCCCACCCAACACTAAGGGCAATTTTGGACACTAAGGGCAATTTATCATGGCCAATCCACCTAACCCGCACATCTTTGGACTGTGGGAGGAAACCGGAGCACCCGGAGGAAACCCACGCACACACGGGGAGGACGTGCAGACTCCGCACAGACAGCGACCCAATCGAACCTGGGACCCTGGAGCTGTGAAGCAATTATGCTATCCACAATGCTACCGTGCTGCCCAGGTCTTGTGGTGTCAAGAAGTATGAAATAATTACACTTTTACACAAAAACTGGAGTTTCCATAAAATGTATTTCTCACATCTTACCATGTGCAGCGGAATGATACACTGTGGGCGGGATTCTCCGCTCCTGCGCCGAAGTGCCCATGCCGTCGTGAACGCCGTTGAGGTTCACAACGGCGCGAAACGGCCCCTATCCTGACCGATTCAGAGCCCGATAATGGGCTAGGAGCGGGGCCGTGTCATTTACACGCGCCAGGCCTTGTCGCCGCGTAAAGGCGGCGCCGTATACATGCGCGGCCGGCGGCGCATAACTGGCATTACCCGCGCATGCGTGTTTGCTGTCCTCTCCGAGTCCGCCCCGCAAGTAGATGGCAGACGGATCTTGCGGAGCTGCGGAAGAAAGGAGGTCCTCCTGCAGAGAGGATGGCCCGGCGATCGGTGGGCACCGATCGCAGGCCACCCCACATTTGAGGTACCCCCCGGTGCAGGATCCCCCCTCCCCCCCCACGCCGCGGGCCGCTCCCCCCCCCAGCGTTCCCGCGCTGTTCCCGACGGCAGCGACCAGGTGTGGACGGCGCCGGGGGCAACCGCCGTTTTGGGCTGGCCGCTCGGCCCATCCGGGCCTGAGAATAGCAGGGGTGCCGGAGAATCGCCATTTTGGGTGTCTCGGGTGATTCTGCGGCCCGCGGATCTCGGCGGGGCCGTTCCCGCCGCTTTGGAAAATCGCGGGAGGGCATCAGACCGGCGTCGCGGGAAATTTTTGCGGCCCAGGCGATTCTCCCAACCGGCACGGGAGTGGAGAATCGCGCCCTGTTAGTTTGGCGCACTGACTAGTGTAGTAGTGCAGGGTTTTTCAAAGTGAAGGTCATGATGCACGGGTGGTCACGGGCGAATGTCGGGAGGGTCATGGAGCAATTGGTCGCGGCATTCCTGCATTCCTGATCACGGGAGAAGGACCCAACAGCCTCTACTGACCCTGCCCTGTATGTATGTGCTTTCGGCGCCAAATCACAGAGGAGAGTTTCTTCCATTTTTTAGCTGCTAGCTGCTGTGATGGTGAATCGTTTTGTTACAAGACAGAGATGACCAGAGACACAAATAGGCAGAGTACCTACTCGCCAGGATCTCAGATCTGAATATGTTGGAGGGAGCTTCTCAGGACAGTTCGGGGCAGGACAGTGCAGTTCTAGAGTTAGCTCTGTACAGAGCTCCAAACCCTCTGTTAACAGCCTACAATGAAGAAACTTAACTCAGGAACAAAGCGGTATAAAGATTTTTTGAGATATAGTTTGAGTAATTGTGCCAATGCAAATAAGAATGCAAAGACCATGTGTGTAATGTGCAGGGAAGTACTGGTAAATGAGAGGAGAAGTTTCAGATTTTGAAAGAGAAGTGGTGGGTGAAAAATTCCTTTTGAAACACCAGTCAGTACTGAGAGCTGATTTAGAGCTGTGATACCTGACCTGTAACAGCACATTAAAAATGCACCAACAGCCCTTGAGACTCAGCATTCTGGAGTAGCATCTCCCAGGATTATCCAGTGTTGAGTAAAACAAGCAATTTTTGCCATCGCCCTTCTCGATGACCTACATGTACAAGGTTGGATTTTCCGTTCTCAAAAAGATAAAGACAGTACAAAGCTGAACTCTGCACCCGATATGTGCATTGCCTGCTCCTCCTGTGAACCTAATTGCAGTGAGATTGTGAGGATCAAGCAGGCTTCCCTTTCACATGAAAGGTAAGCGAACGTGGCGTGTGTCACAAAAGCCAGCCAATGTGGGTCCCGAAGATCGGCCGGTTGGCAAAAGTGGGTCCTGGGAAAAAAAGTTTGAAAAACACTGCAAAAGTGAGTGATGTGGCATTCAGACAATACATGCGTTACAATATAGTTCCTAAATAATTTAGGAATAATAACATAACACCCATCTTTATTTTATAAAAAGCATTATACCTCTATTTATAAATGTAACTGTTCTAATAATTACATTTTTTTATACCGAAACTAAAGATGATTAAAAGTAGACCTCTATAATTACTTACTTTTTGAAAAACACTCTTTATTCACAGTATCGCTAAGGTGGCAGAATGTTGCACCTCTTCCTTGGGGCTAAAGCAACATGCTGCAGATAGTGTTAGCCTGACAGTATCTCTCCTCAAGTTCTGTGTTATGATTCTGCAGCTTATGTTTAACTCCAACCACACCATGTGCCTACAGGACCTGCACCAGTTTTTCAGCTTCCCATTGTACCCGCTCTACCTGGAAAAATTTCATATTTCCTTTTTTCCAGCATTTCCCGCAGTTTGTTATTTTGTAAATCACTTTCCCACTGTGCTATAGTGTTAAGCTTCATCTGCAGTTCACTTATAGACTGTTTGTACTCAGCACTGAGTACAGCATTCGAGTCTCTCTCCAAATTATTCCATTTGAAGCATATGCTGTTGACGTTGACTGGAGCTTCAGGGTCTCCCATTTGGATGCCTCCTCTGCTGACTATACAGCTTGCAGTTTCTTTCCCATGTGCAGTTTTTTTCAGAATGCCATGTGCTGCTCTGCCTTCAGTCTTTCCACATCAATGATTTTATTCTCCAGTTCTACCTCTCTTTATTTAAATCTTGGGAGTGCTGTATGTTTCTGGAAATCTTCTTTGTTACCTGCCTGAACTTTGCAAGTCCACTCTCTTTCCTTTTCTGTCAAGTGCTTTTATTTCAATAATGGCCTTGAGAATTTCAATATCTGACTGCCATTCCCATTCATTTGATGTTGCATGTTCTCCCGCCCAATGGTGAAATTTACTCAAATCTCTAGACTCTGGGGAAATCACTTTCTCTTCTTCAATCTCTTGCATTTCGCTCTCAAACTTTCCATTTAGTTCTGTTGGTACTTTTCATGGGGGTTAACTCACTGATTTTTTTCTCTGGATCAATGGCAATGTGATGATCGAAAGCAACCAACTATCTCATCAAAATACTCTATACACATTTGGACCAGGGGCGGGATTCTGCCGTAATCGGCAGGGCGGGCAACTCCGGCGGGAAGGAGTGACGTGAACCAATCCGGCGTCGGGCCGCCCCAAAGGTGCGGAATCCTCCGCACCTCAGGGGCTAGGCCGGTGCCAGAGTGGTTTGCGCCCCGCCGGCCGGCGAGGAAGGGGCTTGGCGCCACGCCAACCGGCGCCGAAGGGCCTCCTCCGGCCGGCACGAGTTGCCGCATGCGCGGGAGCACCAGCGTGTGCTGGCGTCACCCCAGCGCATGCGCAGGCGGGGGTTCATCTCCGCGTCGGCCATGGTGGAGGAATAGCAGCCGACCCGGAGGACTAGAGTGCCCCCACGGCGCAGGCCCGCCCGCGGATCGGTGGGCCCGATCGCGGGCCAGGCCAGGGTGGGGGCATCTCCCGGGGCCAGATCCTCCCGCGTCGCCCCCCGAGGCCACCCGCGCCGCCAGGTCCCGCCAGTAAAGACCTTCTCTAATTTACGCCGGTGGGACCGGCAAAAAAACGGGCGGCCACTCGGCCCATCGCGGGCCGGAGAATCGCCAGGGGAGCCGCTGCCAGCGGCCGCCGACCAGCGCGGCGCAATTCCCGCCCCCGCCAAATCTCCAGCGCCGGAGAATCCGGGAGCCGGCGGGGGCGGGATTCAAGCCAGAGAATCCCGCCCCAGATCTTTCTAACTTCTGATTGGAGGACACTTTTCAATGAACATAATACCTTCAACCCTCAAATGACTTCTTCTTCATCTCATGGCTTCATCTCAGAAGCAACTTCTCAGCTCCAGGATAGCATAGAACATAGAACATACAGTGCAGAAGGAGGCCATTCAGCCCATCGAGACTGCACCGACCAACTTAAGCCCTCACTCCCACCTTATCCCCGTGATCCAGTAACCCCTCCTCGCCTTTTTTGGTCACTAAGGGCAGTTTATCATCGGCAATCCACCTAACCTGTACGTCTTTGGACTGTGGGAGGAAACCAGAGCACCCGGAGGAAACCCACGCAGACACGGGGAGAACGTGCAGACTCCGCACAGACAGTGACCCAGGACCAGCTGTTTCAGTGACGTGGGACATTCAGTTAACATATTCTCCTTTGAGTGCCTCTCTTATTTGGGTTGTTCCCGACTGATAAATTTCAGTTCTTCCTTATGCCCTGAGCATGACATTGCTCTGTTTCACTGCGCCTTTCTTTGTGTGACAGCACTTTTCTTTGTTTCCTTTCAAATTTTCAAGAAAGATATTCTGGCATATTCGGAACAGGATAATGTCACTGTATTCCAATGTCAAGCTTCAGGTTTATAGTTGAGGGCTTATTTCTCACCCTCTTCCTGATCTTAATGGTTATGTGCCCTACGCTTCATGAATTTCTTTTCTCTGTAAACTGTCGCATCCAGGCATTTTTTGAACCGTTCCCATGTCTGTTGTGACTTCAAACCCATTGCTAATCTCCAGGTTCTGGATGTTTTGGTTCCTCGTATAACCCGCATGGGTCTTACGGGGTAGAGATGATTAACTACCCTGTGGTCTTGCAGAATATGAGCTCCCCGATAAGGGGCGGGGGATCTTTAACAATGTCTGGCTATGTACAAATAGAGTCGGACAATAAGGCACTGACTAGAGAAGACCCAATAAGGAACTACTGGAGCTGTATATAATAGTAGTTGCAAAATAAAGTTTTTGTTTCAAAAAACTTGGTGTGGAATCTTCATGGCCCTTATAAACGTTTGTTTTCTTTCCCATTCTCCCTGTTGTACTGCCTCTGGTAAATTCTTTACTGTCCTGTTTCTTTTTTCTGCACTCTTTTCCCAGTGATTGGGTTTTCCACAAGCTCTGCAGTTTGATCTGTATTAGGGACTGTTTTGATCTGTATCTAGTGTCTCCGAGCCGATGGCCTTCTGGAGCTCTATCATTATCACTGGTGTCCATCTTTTTGTTGCTGTTTCACGGCATCAACTTTGGTGCCTTTCCCTTGACTTTGAAGGCTAGCCATTTGGCAAGTCGCCATCCCCATCTGTCTAAGCATGGCTTCATGTGCATTGCCCGTGTCAACAGCCTGTGGTATTGTGAGTTTGTCTTTTCTAATCACAGCATTTTGTACATCAGGGTGAGCAGATCCCCAAAAGTGCTGATCTACCAGTCTTTCGTCCATTATCCATTTCCTTAGATTTTACACTTGCTGGCTTTATTTCTCAATCTTGTTAAGAAATTGTCAATAGGTTCACCTGGTGTGGTGAATGTATAATTACTGATAATTCGCCAGTGCACTGTATTATGTTATGTTATGTTATTAACCCTGTGGGCTCCACCTATGGGCCATTGTATGGCTTCACCCACAGGGGGATATATTGGGGCATGTACGGGCTCTGCCCATGGCTCCACCCCTTTAGAGGAAGTATAAGAGCAGCTGACCTGTGGAGCCACCTTCAGTGTTGTACCGGTCACAGGCAGGCACAGTTCTAAGCTGATTAAAACCACGGTTTACTTCTCCACGTGTCTTCGAGTGAATTGATGGTCGCATCAATTTAATCAGCTTAAAATACTACTATGGAATCAGCCCTCAAACCTGACAGACTGGAACTCGATCCACACGCTGCGGAGGCGAAAGAAATTTTGTCACATTGGCTTCGATGCTTCAAGGCCTATCTCACCGCGTCGTCTACGCCATCCGTCACTGATGAACAGAAGCTGAGCCTCCTCCACGCACGGGTGAGCCATCGCATTTCTGTCCAGCTCGGCAAAGCCGCTTCCTATACAGAGGCCCTCGCACTACTCGAACACCTCTACATGCAGCCTGTGAACGAGGTCTACGCGCGACACGTCTTCACCACTCGTTGCCAGCGCCCCGGGGAGTCGCTAGATGATTACCTATGCATCCTCAAAACCCTCGCGCACAACTGTAACTACCAGGCCGTTACGGCCACTCAGCACATGGAGCTCGCCGTCCGATATGTTTACGTGGCGGGGGTCCAATCGAACTATGTGAGACAGCGCCTGCTCGAAAAAGGGGCCCAGGACCGGGACAACACGGTAAAACTGGCTACCTCTCTGGAGGTCGCTTTTCAGAGCCTTACTGCGTTCCCGGCCGACCACGCGACCCCCTCGTGGGCCCCCGACCCGAGACTACCCCAGGCCTGTGCCGCGCGGCCGCCCGCCTATCATGGGGGGCTACCCTGCTATTTTTGCAGCCAGTCCCAACACCCCCGACAGCACTGCCCAGCCCAAAACATGAACTGCAGCAGCTGCGGGCAAAAAGGACACTTCGCCAAGGTCTGCCTGGCCCGGTCTAAGAACTCGAACTCACAGACCCGATCCACAGACTCACAGGCCCGCAGACCCCGCAAGGTGGCAGCGTGTCTGCCGACTCCGCCTCTGCACAACACGTGTGACTCATGGGGGCCGCCATCTTGGCCATCCTCCCCCACGCGGCCGGCCACGTGCGATCCATGGGGGACGCCATCTTCCTCACCGCCCGCCACGCTCGACCAACGGGGGCCGCCATCTGCTATGCCGCTCGACGTGTACGACCTACACAGTTAGCCACCGCGGGGCCGCCCCAGCACCTCCGATCACGCCGCCGGCTACCCACACCTCAGCGCGGTCACCCTGGACCAGTCACGACCTAAGCACCGCCGGAGCTCCATGATGGACGTCCGGGTTAACGGGTATGAGACACCTTGCCTCTTCGACTCCGGGAGCACGGAGAGCTTCACTTACCCGGACATGGTAAGACGCTGCTCGCTCCCAATATTCCTGATGCAACAAACCATATCCCTCACCTCTGGGTCGCACTCGGTGCAAATCCAAGGGTGCACCATGGTAAATCAGATTGCGCACTACCGCGTGTTCTCTACGGTAGATCTGAAGTCTGCATATCACCAGCTCCCAATCCGTCCGGAGGACCGCCACTACACGGCCTTTGAGGCAGATGGCCGCCTTTTCCATTTCCTCCGGGTCCCCTTTGCCGTCACGAACGGGGTTTCGGTGTTCCAACGAGCGATGGACCGAATGGTGGACCAGTACGGGCTGCGGGCCACGTTTCCGTACTTGGACAATGTAACCATCTGTGGCCATGATCAGCAGGACCATGACGCCAACCTCCACCGATTTCTCCAAACCGCCCAAAAACTCAACCTCACCTACAACAAGGAGAAATGCGTTTTCCGCACAACCAGGCTAGCCATCCTCGGCTACGTCGTGGAAAACGGGGTCCTAGGGCCCGACCCTGACCATATGCGCCCCCTCCTACAATTCCCTCTCCCTCACTGTCCCAAGGCCCTGAAGAGGTGCCTTGGATTTTTCTCCTATTACGCCCAGGGGGTCCCCCAGTATGCGGACAAAGCCCACCCACTATTTAAGGCCACCCTCTTTCCACAGGCAGCCGAGGCCCGCCAGGCCTTCAACTGCATCAAGGCGGACATCGCCAAAGCCGCGATGCGTGGGGTGGACAAGTCTGTCCCCTTCCAGGTGGAGAGCGACGCCGCAGAGGTCGCTCTCGCCGCCACCCTAAATCAAGCAGGCAGACCGGTAGCGTTCTTTTCCCGCACCCTCACCACCTCTGAAATTCGACACTCCTCGGTTGAAAAAGAAGCCCAAGCCATCATGGAAGCCGTGCAGCACTGGAGGCACTACTTCACTGGTAGGAGGTTTACCCTCGTCACCAACCAACGATGGGTTGCCTTCATGTTCGACAATACGCAGCTGGGCAAGATCAAGAATGATAAGATCTTGAGGTGGAGGATCAAACTCTCCACCTATAACTACGATATAGTCAATCGTCCTGGGAAGCTCAACGAGCCCCCAGATGCCCTGTCCCACGGCACGTGCGTCAGCGCATAAGATGACCGACTGCGGGCTATCCACGATGATCTCTGCCAACCGGGGGTCACCCGGCTCTCCGATTACATCAAGGCCCGCAACCTGTCCTACTCCACCGATGAGGTCAGAGCTATAACCAGAGACTACCAAATCTGTGCAGAGTGTAAACCGCAATTCTATCGACCGGATAAGGCCCACCTGGTAAAGGCATCCCGGCCCTTTGAACTCCTCAGTATCGATTTCAAAGGGCCCCTCCCCTCCAATAGCCGCAACACGTAATTCCTTAACATCATAGATGAGTTCTCCCGCTTCCCGTTTGCCATCCCCGGCCCCAATATGACCACCCCCACTGTCATTAAAGCCCTGCATAGTGTCTTCACCCTGTTTGGTTTCCCCAGCTATGTCCACATCGACAGGAGCTCGTTGTTCATGAGTGACGAACTGCGTCAGTACCTGCTCAGTAAGGGCATTGCCTCGAGTAGGACTACCAGTTATAACCCCAGGGGAAACGGGCAGGTGGATAGGGAGAACGCGACAGTCTGTAAGACCGTCCTACTGACCCTGCGGTCCAGGAATCTCCCAGTTTCTCACTGGCAGGAGGTCCTCCCCGATGCGCTCCACGCTATTAGGTCCCTCCTTTGCACGGCCACAAACCAGACTCCTCATGACCGCTTGTTTGTTTTCCCTAGGGGAGCTACCTCAGGGGCCTCGCTTCCACCCTGGCTGATGACACCGGGTCCAGCCCTCCTCCGAAAACACATTCGGAGCCATAAGACCGACCCCTTGGTAGAG
Organism: Scyliorhinus torazame; assembly: GCF_047496885.1. NCBI lineage: Eukaryota > Metazoa > Chordata > Chondrichthyes > Carcharhiniformes > Scyliorhinidae > Scyliorhinus > Scyliorhinus torazame. Next base: position 208,540,035 of record NC_092713.1, on the reverse strand, counting down.
AGAGTCCAGCTCCTGCACTCCAACCCACACTATGCGCACGTCGAACACCCCGATGGCCGGCAAGATACCGTCTCCCTCCTGGACCTGGCGCCCGCAGGCTCCACCACCACTACCACTGCTGTATCCCCCACACTATGTCCCGTCCAACGTCCCATGTGCAGCGCCCCCACCCCTGTATGGTTTCCGCGCTCCCTCCCACCTACTGCATTGGTCCACAGGAATGAAGCTCCGGAAGAGCCGCTCCCGGAGTCCACGCCTGTGCCTGCTTCCACAGCCACCCGAAGCGGCTGCAACACCAGTGCTTCGGCGGTCGCAATGTACGATCCGGGCACCGGACCGACTGAATCTATGAGCCCGTCACCCCCGCCGGACTTAATTTTTAAACAGGGGGTGAAAGTGATGAATGTATAATTACTGATAATTCACCAGTGCACTGTATTATGTTATGTTATTAACCTTGTGGGCCCATGTGTGGCTTCACCCACTGGGGGATATGTTGGGGCATGTACGGGCTCCGCCCATGGCTCCACCCCTTTAGAGGAAGTATAAGAGCAGCTGACCTGCGGGGCCGCCTTCAGCATTGTACCGGTCGCAGGCAGGCACAGTTCTAAGCTGATTAAAACCACAGTTTACTTCTCCATGTGTCTTCGAGTGAATTGATGGTCGCATCACCAGGTTCCTGCCTCAAGCTCTGAAATTCATATCAGTGGATCCGATGGTTTGACATTGGCTGGAAACATGTGCTGAATTCTCCAAAACCTTGGATGGGTTTTTTTACTGTCATCCTTGCTCATCTCCCAACTATTGGAAAGATCCAATTTTTCTCCTGTCCATAAAATTATATACATATCCTTTCCTTTCCACCCGTGCATTTTAGAAAATGACTGAATTGTCAATATGCACTCTCGTTTAAACTCCTCAAAAGCCTCTACAACATCGTCAGCCTTCCAATTCATCCTGGGAAGGAGCCGTGCACTTATTGCTGCAATGGTGGCCATCTTTAACGGGATTCTCCCCTACCCGGCGGGGCGGGGGGTCCCGGCAGGATGGAGAGGCTTGAACCACTCCGGCATCGGGCTGCCCCCGAAAGGTGCGGAGAAAGGGGCCAAGCCCTCATCTTTAGGGGCTAGGCCCGCGCCTGAGTGGTTGCCGTCCCGCCAGCTGCCGTGGAAGGCCTTTAGTGCCACGCCAGCCGGGGCCGAAGGGATCCACCGGCCGGCGGACGTCCACGCATGCGTGGGAGCGTCAGCGGCTGCTGACGTCATCCCCATGCATGCGCGGGGTGGGTGGCCGATGCGGAGGGGAAAGAGTGCCCCCCACGGCACAGGCCCGCCCGCGGATCGGTGGGCCCCGATCGCGGGCCATGCCACCGTGGAGGCACCCGCCGGGTCCAGATCACTCCCCCAGGACCCCGGAGCCCGCTCGCACCACCTGGTCCCGCCAGTAAGGGAGGTGGTTTAATTCACGCCGGCGGGACCGGCATTACAGCAGCGGGACTTCGGCACATGGGGGGAGCCCGCCGACCGGCGCAATTCCCACCCCCGCCGAATGTCCGGTGCCGGAGAATTTGGCGGCCGGCGTGGACGGGATTCACACCGCCCCCCGGAGAATCCCGCCCGCCGCTTTTGCTTGAATCACTCAGTTTTATGTCTCTTTCTGGCACTAATTCGGGTTAACTTGTCTCAATCTAATTTAGCATTAAATCTGGTTTCTTGGGTTTTACTCACAGACACCTGCGGCCATAGTGTTCTGTCTTGTAGTTCCCAGAAGTCTGAAATGATTACATTTTTAGACAAAAATATTGGAGCTTTCATTGAATGTATTTATCCCATCTCACAATGTGTGATGCCCATGATACTGTACATTGTTAGTTTGGTGCACTGACTATAGTGCACTAGCGAGTGATGTGACATTGTGATGATGCATGTATACCTATGCATTATGTTCCAAAATCATTTTGGAATAATATAGCAATAACAATGGATAGGCTGGTGGCAACACTATATTAATTTATTATATCCTTTAATCCAGTAAAATATTGCATAAAATGCACAATGCATTAGATAATGTTCACGTTTGCAAAATATATACAATATGTCCACACATTTATATATTTTCCTTACAGGCAGACATATTTTACCACAACCACTTGCATCACCCAGCACCTGAAATGCAGAAAAACACAGGAGGAGGAAGAAATGGAGATCAAGCCACTGAAGGAGATGTTGGGAGGGGTGGTTGAATCTCCTGGGCATTGCTGCTAGTAACCTGAGAAAACTCTGCAGTTTAAATTTCTTGCTGCGGTCTTGTCCCTTCACACCACACCTTCAGTGTGTTACAATGAAGCACCAGCAAAGTGACAATTTCCACCAAGGAGTCGCATATCTTTGCATTGCATAGTTTGGCTTATGCAACAGGAAACACAATCGGAATATTAGGATATATTACCTGAAAATATCACAGGTATCATTCATTGTGTTGTGATGCACAACAGCCATATTGTTGTTATTATGAATCTGATGGTCAATTAATATGAACCTGCCTTCTGCCCGCAGTCGCACCCTAAAGATGTGGGGCTAGATTCTCCGCTGTCAGGATTCTCTGTTGCGCCAGCAGCCCGGGGATTTCCTAACGTCGTGGGGCTGCCCACAATGGGAATCCCCATTGGCCGGCTGGCGAGGTGGAGAATCTCGGGGGCGCGCTACACCTTAATCTGGTGCGGCGGGATGGAGAATCTCGCCCCTAGAGTTTGGGAATGTTCAGTGCATTATGAACCTCCTGACTACTGAATAAGCTGCACTTCCTAGAATCACAGATTTGTTACAGCACAGGATGCCACTCAGCCCATTTTTCCTGTGCTGGCACTTCATAATTTACCTAGTGCCACTCCCCTGCCCGCTCCCTGTCATAAACCTGAACATTCTCGCGTATATTCCCTGTTGAATGTCTTGATTGGATTGGATTGGTTTATTGTCACGTTGCCAGAGGTACAGTGAACAGTATTGTTCTGCGTGCACCTCAAACAGATCATTCCGTACATGAAAAGAAAATACATAATAGGGCAAACATAAAATACACAATGTAAATACATGGACAGAGATCAGATCAGTCCATAAGTCCATCAGTCCATAAGAGGGTCGTTTAGGAGTCTGTTAACAGCGGGGAAGAAGCTGTTTTTGTATCTGTTAGTGCGCGTTCTCAGACTTTTGTATCTCATACCCAAATGAAGAAGTTCCCCCACACTCTCAGGCACTGCATTCCAAATCATAACCACTCACCATGTAAAAAGGGTTTTTCTCATGTCACCATTGTTTCTTTTGCCAATTAATGTAAACCTGTGCCCTCTTGTTCTCGATCCTTCCACAATGGGAAAATTTTCCATAACTATCTCGGAAAACAGACCCAATTTCTCCAATCTATCTGCATTTGGATAGGTTAGGTGAATGGGCTAAGGTCTGGCAGATGGAATTCAATGTTGCCAAGTGTGAGGCTATCCATTTTGGGAGGAATAACAGCAGAATGGATTATTATTTAAACGGTAAGATGTTAAAACATGCTGCTGTGCAGAGGGACCTGGGTGTGCTGGTGCATGAGTCGCAAAAAGTTGGTGTGCAGGTGCAACAGGTGATTAAGAAGGCTAATCGAGTTTTGTCTTTCATTGCTAGAGGGATGGAGTTCAAGACGAGGGAGGTTATGCTGCAATTGTATAGGGTGTTGGTGAGGCCGCATCTGGAGTATTGTGTTCAGTTTTGGTCTCCTTACCTGAGAAAGGACATATTGGCACTGGAGGGAGTGCAGAGGAGATTCACTAGGTTGATCCCAGAGTTGAGGGGATTAGATTATGATGAGAGGTTGAGTAGACTGGGACTATACTCATTGGAGTTTAGAAGGATGCGGGGGGATCTTATTGAAATATATAAAATTATGAAGGGAATAGATAGGATAGATGCGGGCAGGTTGTTTCCACTGGTCGGGGAAAGCAGAACTAGGGGGCATAGCCTCAAAATAAGGGGAAGTAGATTTAGGATGGAGTATAGGAGGAACTTCTTCACCCAAAGGGTTGTGAATTTCTGGAATTCCTTGCCCAGTGAAGCAGTTGAGGCTCCTTCTTTAAACATTAAGAAAAAGATAGATACCTTTCTAAAGAATAAAGGGATTCGGGGATATGGTGTACGGGCCGGAGAGTGGAGCTGAGTCCACAAAGATCAGCCATGATCTCATTAAATGGCGGAGCAGGCTCGAGGGGCCAGATGGCCTCCTCCTGTTCCTAGTTCTTATGTTCTTATGCATAACTGAAGTTTCTCCTCACTGGTATTGAATCTTCTCTGCACTCTCTGTAGCGCCTTCACATCTTTCCTAAAATCTGGTGCCCACAACTTGATGCAATACCCCTGTATTTCTGAAGAATATCAACCCATATTAAAGATGTCCGTGCAGATGGTAGAACACGGGACAACATTTCAATCAAGTATGGGGGAAGTTTTCAAAGAGCTCAGAAATGACCATCAGTCAATTAGATAGTCAATTCAAGCACACATTTGTATGGTTCAGTCGAGCAAAATGTTTGGTTTATCTGAGAAGGTCAAGTCTTTGATCTAACTAAAATGATGTACAAGCCAAGACTTACACCTACAAAGAGCTGGCTCAATGTATACTTTAACAAGGCATTCTAAAACAAATTGTCTCCGAGTTCTTTTTTACCTTCACACCTGGAATGACTCCTCGCTCCATTCACTCTACGACCAGAGGGGAGTCACATACATTGGCCTCAATAACATGTCAGCATTGGGTTAGAAATATTAAGATCCTCTAGTAAAATAAATGTACAAACATACAATTAAAACAAACATAGTGGCATTTTGATAAAGATATTTGCCAACTAAGATAGTGCACATGCTTGATTCACCAATATTCTTTATGACTAATGGAAGGAGTCAGGAGCTTGGCTCATAATTGCCAAGCAGACATTTGCCTAGCACATTGTGTAGCTAGATATTTAAAGAAACCATCATTTTCAATGGAAATGGTGCTGAGGATGATTATTGCCATACTCACCTATAGCTGGACGATTGAACATAGAACATTACAGCGCAGTACAGGCCCTTCGGCCCTCGATGTTGCGGCTGTAGCCACCTAAATTGGCCAACTCCCAATTTAAAATGGCGAACGGCAAAGGCTGGTGTGAAAGTCAGCCAACACAGGCAGAAATCAGCTGGTGCAGGTTTGCTGTGTATTTAACTCTGCAAAGCCCAGACAGCATCGATACCAGCGACCATCAGCATAACAATTTAGCAGCCATCTACATACTGATGAGCAATCCCCGGGAACAATGGCAACATTTGGGACACTCAAAACTAAGCCAGACTCCCCGGCGCCAGCAGGAGCCAACACAAAAGAGGTTAACGAACACCTCAAGACCGCCCATCGATCAGGGAACCACTCCAGTATTGGAGAAATCGAACCAAGCAATTGGAACAAAGTCCAATCACCTAGAACCAGGTACAGGGTCCGCCCCAAAAGGCGGGAAGCCCCTGGGGACTATAAGAGTTAAGCCCCAAGTTCAAATCGCTCTCTTCATCTCTTCGTCCTGCCCGGGTCACCCAGCAATGCGAACCAACCTTGACCTTGACCGGTGCAGTGACCACCGAAAGAAGTAAGTCTTAATTCAATGCTCGCTACGAGATAGGCGCTCCTAGCTACCAATCCGTACCAACTTCAAATCCCGCAGACTCAGAATCTGAACGAAAGGCCATTTGTTCCCCTGACCTGGTGGGCCAGTCCGAAGTTAAGTATAGGCCTGTTAGTTGTAGAAGTAGCTTAGATGTAGAATTTGTGCATGAGTAGCGATTACTGTGTATAATAAATGTTCTTTGATTTAAATCTTACTAATCGGTGTATTGAGTTATTGATCATTAATTGGACTTGAACCTCGTGGCGGTATCATAAAGATACCTGGCGACTCGAGAGCAAAGGTAATAAAACAGCGCAAGTTAGCAACACGGCGACCTGTGAAACCACTCTAAAGCCCATCTACACTATTCCCTTATCATCCATATGTCTATCCAATGACCATTTGAATGCCCTTAGTGTTGGCGAGTCCACTACTGTTGCAGGCAGGGCATTCCACACCCTTACTACTCTCTGAGTAAAGAACCTACCTGTGCCATCTGTCTTATATCTATCTCCCCTCAATTTAAAGCTATGTCCCCTCATGCTAGACATCACCATCCGAGGAAAAAGGCTCTCACTGGCCAGCCTATCCAATCCTCTGATCATCTTGTATGCCTCAATTAAGTCACCTCTTAACCTTCTTCTCTCTAATGAAAACAGCCTCCAGTCCCTCAGCCTTTCCTCATAAGATCTTCCCTCCATACCAGGCAACATTCTGGTAAATCTCCTCAGCACCCTTTCCAATGCTTCCACATCCTTCCTATAATGCGACAACCAGAATTGCACGCAATACTCCAAATGCGGCCGCACCGGAGTTTTGTACAGCTGCAACATGACCTCATGGCTCCGAAATTCAATCCGTCTACCATAAAAGCTAACACACCCTACGCCTTCTTAACAACCCTCTCAACCTGGTGGCAACTTTCAGGGATCTATGTACATGGACACTGAGATCTCTCTGCTCATCCACACTGCCAAGAATCTTACCATTAGCCCAGTACTCTGTCTTCCTATTATTCCTTCCAAAATGAATCACCTCACACTTTTCTGCATTAAACTCCATTTGCCACCTCTCAGCCCAGCGCTGCAGCTTATCTATGTCCCTCTGTAACTTGGAACATCCTTCCGCACTGTCCACAACTCCACCGGCTTTAGTGTCATCTGCAAATTTACTCACCCATCCTTCTACGTCCTCCTCCAGGTCATTTATAAAAATGACAAACAGCAGTGGCCCCAAAACAGATCCTTGTGGTACACCACTGGTAACTGGACTCCAGTCTGAACACTTCCCATCAACCACCACCCTTTGTCTTCTTCCAGCCAGCCAATTTCTGATCCAAACTGCTAAATCTCCCTGAATCCTATGCCTCCGTATTTTCTGCAGTAGCCTACCGTGGGGAAGGATAGGTCGAACTTGTGCTGGTGTCATGATGGTTTTCCAATGAACACTAATTTAAGAAGTAGACAATGCAATGCAAAGATGGTTCACACCTCAAAACACCAATCAAGGTGTTCATCCTGAGCACAACAAATGCTTGCACACTTGACTATACCTGCGCTTGGTTAGCACTTATGGGTGTGTTAGAAAGTCATGAGCTAGCTATCATGCATGTTGACCATAGAATCTAGGTGAAGAAGTCTGACAAATGTTCAGGCAATAATTATGTGGTAGATTGATAATCTGGCAACTTCCAGGAAAACCATATTTAGGAATCATAGAATCTCTACAGTGCAGGAGGCCATTCTGCCCATCGAGTCTGCAACAACCGTCTGAACGACCACCCCAACTAGGCCCACTTCCTCGCAACCCCGCCTAACCTTTGGACACTAATAGGAAATCTAGCATGGCCAATCTACCTAACTTGCAAATCTTAGGACTGTGGGAGGAAACCGGAGCACCCAGAGGAAACCCATGCAGATACGGGGAGAACAAGCGAACCTCACATAGACAGTCACCCAAGGTCGGAATTGAACCCACGTCCCTAGGCAGCCGTGGTCACCATTGTGCCATCTAGGCTGCCTGAATATTGAAGAATAGAGAACATTAGGTTGATGAAAACCACTGTTAGAGCTAACATCATGTGTATCACCAGGTATTTGAACGGTAGATGCGAGACACATATTTGTTGGCCCAGGTGTCCAATATTCAATGAATGGCAAAAGCAGAATTTGGTTTCAAGAATTTACAGGAGCATTGCGCCCAATTTCACTTAACCAGAGATTGTTTTTAAACAATGCCTTTAATGTAGCAAACCTCAGTGTAGCACATTTCAGAGGAGGGATAAATTAATGCTAGGTACTAGTAATAGTGTTAGTGTGGTCAACAAAGGCAAGGTTGAAGAGGGAGGCAATTAAAACTGGTGTGGAAAGTAGCAAAATAAGGATATTTAAGAGAGAATAAAGGAAGGAAGGAAGGAATAAAGAAAGGGATAAGGGGAGGAAGGAAGGAATAAAGGAAGGAAAGAATAAAGGATGGAAGGAAGAAATGAATTTGATTAAAGTTAACACAAGACGGAGATTGGGAAACTACTAAGAAATGCTTTGGAGAAGTTAATGGCCAATTAATGGCCTTCCAGAGTGAAACACGCTTGGGCAAAGGAAATACGCTCTGTGCAAGGCTGTGTACTACCATGGAGGGAGGGAGTAGGGTGGGTACCAAGAAAAGGGAGGGTGTGGGCCGGGACTTCCAATGTGCTCTCTCAGAGGGATAGCTATTGCCGCACTGTCTCAGGGAGCTGCTGACTTGTAATAAATATCAGTGGAAAAATTACGACACAAATGTTTCGGCAGTACAATCATACACAGGACTCAGCCCCCAGACACATTTGTTAATTTTATATGAGCCCCCTGATTTTCATTCTGCCCTGGATCGAGGTTGCAGCTTAAACATAAAGACCGCCTTGCCAATCGGCCAGCCTGCCAACTGGCAGACGGGCAACGTAAAATCCCAGTCAATTGCCCCAAATTAATTCAGGGTGGCTTCTCGATTGTCGATGGGCATCCTTCCAACTTGCGCCAATGCCTGCTGACTGAAATATTGCGCGAGGGTGCGATATCCAGACACGCACCCAAAATCATTCCGTGTGATCTTGTGTGCTTCCGGGTCGGGCATGTGCTCACCTGAGCAACGTAAAAATCATGCCCAGGATGAAGGCCATGTAATGGCTGAGATGGTGATAGGTGGGGCTAAAATTATTCAAGGTTAAATAGGAAATTGAGAATAGATGAGTCTGACAGTCAAGGAGTGGTGCGGTATGATGGAATAGTAGAGCTACATGTTGTGAGTAAATCTATGCAAGCTGATCATGTTATAACAGAAAATGCTCCAAAAGGGCAGATGAAGAATTTGAGGGGATCCCAGGATGAATCCTTGATGAATTCAGGCAACTGTATAACCTTTTACCATCTTTTGCTTGCTTGAGCCAGAAGGTTTCAGAGGGATTTTTGTCTCCCAATGGGGATGTAAATTGGGTTGTGGAATGCTAAACTTTTATTTTTTAGCTGAAGAAACAATTGTTGTCTCCTTTCCCACCCCAGGACATTTTTGTGGACCCTCTCTGTGGTTCAGGAAGGCCTTGTGTGAAAACGCTTGCACACTTCTTCCGAGGTCGAAGTCTCCATTGCATGGACTTCAGGAAAACTATATTTCCTTCTCGACACTATTTTTATGTGCTGGTGCAAGTTTAGAAGCCTAAAATTAACACAACTTCTTGGAGAATTTGTGGCCACTTGGAAAGCCTGTGAGGAGTCTGGAATATTCGGAAAGGAAAGTGTGAAATGTTTCCACACTTTAAAATCTTATCACTAGATTTAGTATTGCAATGTAGATGACGTTTTAATGAGTGATGAGGGTTCTGTACTGTAGTGGTATGTTAACTATTACATTGACCACCATTGTGCAAGTGTTGAGATGCATTGCATTACTTTTTCAATTGACAAAAGTGCCAAATTACATTCAAAAATGTAAAGAAAATGGTAAACTCTCTTCACCATTTTCTGCACTGAGAGTTAAATGTGCAAACAGCTCTCACTGTGAAAAATAATCTCGTGCCTTTTAAATGTAAAAAATAAATCTGACAGCCTGCTTGCTTCCATTAATTGACAGGCATTCTGTTTTGAAATGGAGAAGGTACAATCTGTTCTTTTACTTTCAGGCTCTGAGAGTGACAATAATTTTGGGATATCTGTGGTCGTTATGGATGCTTGGCATTGTTCCAAAGGTGACTGGTCTATTGGCACAGCTGTTCAGGGGATGACTGACAGTTTTACAAGCTTGTAACAATACCTCAGCTTTGACATGGTGTCGAAGTACATACTTGTTTGTTTACACAACGTTTTTTAAAAAGTTTTAAAATAATTTTTATTAAAGGTTTTCATAAAATATCAATAACAAAATGAAAAAGAAACTCAACAGGGTTAAGTACAAAATACAGTCCAGAAAAACAACCCTCCATACCCCCCTTCCCCCCCTGTACATAAATAATAAATTAACATTAACCCCCCGACTTAATGCAACAAGTATATACACCCCCTCAGACCCTCCAGTGTAAATAACTAAAACAAAAAAAAAGTGACCCCCCCCCCCCGAGTTGCTGCTGCCATTGACCAATGTCTACCGCTCTGCCAGGAAGTCTAAGAACGGTTGCCACCGCCTAAAGAACCCTTGTACCGACCCTCTCAAGGCGAATTTCACCCTCTCCAACTTAATAAATTCCGCCATATCGTTGATCCAGGATTCCACGCTTGGAATCCCGCCAGGGACAGCGGCAACGTGTCCCACCTCTTGAACTCCTCCTCCATTTGCTCCACCAGCCTTGTAAAATTAAGCCTATGCAGGGTCTCCCAGCTCCTGGCCACATGGACTCCCAGATACCTGAAGCTCCTGACCGCCTTTTTTAGTGGGAGCTCGCCAACCCCCCTCTCCTGGTCCCCTGGATGAACTATGGACAGCTCGCTCTTCCCCATGTTGAGCTTGTACCCCGAAAAGTCCCCGAATTTCCGAAGAATCCTTATTACCTCCGGCATTCCTCCCACCGGGTCCGCCACATACAGCAGCAGGTCATCCGCATAAAGTGACACCCTATGCTCCTCCCCACCCCGCACCAACCCCCTCCATTTCCTTGACTCCCTCAGTGCCATAGCCAGGGGTTCAATCGTCAGTGCGAAGAGCAGGGGGGACAAGGGACACCCCTGTCTCGTCCCTCGTGCAACCGAAAGTACTTGGACCTCCTCCTGTTTGTGGCCACACGCGCCATCGGGACCTCATACAACAGCCTAACCCACCTGACAAGCCCCTCCCCAAACCTGAACCCGTTCAGCACCTCCCACAGGTACCCCCACTCTACCCCATCGAAGGCTTTCTCAGCGTCCATCGCCACCACTATCTCCCTCCCCTTCCCTCGCCGGCATCATGATAACGTTCAAAAGCCTCCGCACATTCGCGTTCAACTGCCTCCCCTTCACAAACCCCGTCTGGTCTTCATGGATGATCTGCGGCACACAATCCTCAATCCTCGTGGCTAAGACCTTCGCCAGCACCTTGGCATCTACATTTAGCAAGGAAATCGGTCTGTAAGACCCACACTGCAGGGGATCCTTGTCCCGCTTCAGGATCAAGGAAATCAGTGCCCGGGACATCGTTGGGGGCAAATCCCCCCCTCCCTTGCCTCATTGAAGGTCCTAACTAACAGCGGGCCCAACAGGTCCATATATTTATCATAGAATTCGACCGGGAAACCGTCCGGCCCCGGTGCCTTCCCCGCCTGCATGCTTCCTATCCCTTTGATCAGCTCCTCCAGCCCAATCGGGGCCCCCAATACCGCCACCTGTCCCTCTTCCACCTTTGGAAACCTCAATTGGTCCAGGAAGCGGCCCATTCCTCCCTCATCCCGTGGGGGCTTGGATCGGTACAATTCCGCGTAGAAGTCCCTGAAGATCCCATTGATGCCAGCTCCACTCCGCACCACACTCCCTCCCCTGTCCTTAACTTCCCCGATCTCCCTAGCTGTGTCCCGCTTCCGAAGCTGATGCGCCAGCATCCGGCTTGCCTTTTCCCCATACTCGTAAATCGCCCCCTGGGCCTTCCTCCACTGCACCTCCGCCTTCCTGGTGGTCACCAGGTCGAATTCGGCCTGGAGGCTACGCCTCTTCCTCAACAATCCTTCCTTGGGCTCTTCCGCATACCTCCTGTCTACCCTCACCATCTCCCCCACCAGCCTCTCCCTCTCCCCCCACTCCCTCCGCTCCTTGTGGGCCCTAATGGAAATCAGCTCTCCCCTCACAACCGCCTTCAGTGCCTCCCATACCATCCCCACTCGGACCTCCCCGTTGTCGTTGGTCTCCAGGTACCTCTCTATACTTCCTCGGACCTGCTCGCTCACCTCCTCGTCCGCCAACAGCCCCACCTCCAAGCGCCACAGCGGTCCCTCTCCTCCCCCAGCTCTAAGTCCACCCAGTGCGGGGCGTGGTCCGAAATGGTTATTGCCGAATACTCAGTATCCTCTACTCTCGCTATCAACGCCCTACTCAAGATGAAAAAGTCGATTAGGGAATAAGCCTTATGGACATGTGAGAAGAATGAAAATTCCCTAGCGCCCGGCCTTGCAAATCTCCAAGGGTCCACCCCTCCCATCTGGTCCATAAACCCCCTCAACACTCTAGCCGCCGCCGGCTTCCTATCCGTCCTAGACCTGGAGCGATCCAGTGCCGGATCCAGCACCGTGTTAAAGTCTCCCCCCACTATCAGGCCCCCCACTTCCAAGTCTGGGATCCGACCCAACAAACGCCGCATAAAACCCGCATTGTCCCAGTTCGGGGCATACACATTGACCGGTACCACCCTCTCTCCCTGCAACTTACCACTTACCATTATGTACCTGCCGCCATTATCTGCCACAATGCTTGACGCCTCAAACGACACCTTCTTTCCCACCAAGATCGCCACCCCTCCATTTTTGGCATCCAGCCCCGAGTGAAACACCTGACCTACCCACCCTTTCCTCAATCTTACCTGGTCTGCCACCTTCAGGTGTGTCTCCTGAAGCAGAACCACATCTGCCTTGAGCCCCTTCAGGTGCGCGAACACGCGGGCCTGCTTAACCGGCCCATTCAATCCCCTTACATTCCAGGTTATCAGCCGGATCAGGGGGCTACCCGCCCCCCTCCCCCGCCAACTAGCCATGACCCCTCCACGGCCAGCCACGTGCCCGCACCCGGCCCGTTCCCCACAGCGGCATACTCCCGTCTCGACCCCCCCCCCCCCCCCCCCCCCCCCCCCCCCCACACACACACACGCTCCAGCTCCTCCTTGACCATAGCAGCAGCAACTCGATTGCCCCCCACCCAACCCCCCAACCCCCCCGCTCCCCCCGGGCTAGGACCCATCCTAGCTGATTTACTCCCCCCATTGCACTTCTGCAAGTCAGCTGACTCGTGCTGACCCCGGCCACTCCCGCCTCTCCTTCGACTTCTCCAATTGTGTGGCACACCCTCCTCTCCCACCCCATCCATAGGCACTCCCCTTCCCCCTTCTGTTCTAAGCACAGGAAACAACCCTCGCTTCCCTGCCCTGGCCCCGCCCCCTAGTCTTCAGCACGGGAAAGAGCCCGCGCTTTCCACCTACCATGCCCTGCCACCTCTGACGCAGCTCCTTTTACAGGCCCAGTCCCCTCACCCCTGACTCGGGCCTCCCCCTCCCCCGCGGGCCCCATCTCACCTCCAATAGCCCCCCCCCCCCGACCAACCCAACCAAAACAGTGCCCAACCCGGCCCAGCCACCCTTACCGACCCAAAAGAGAAAAAACACAAAGAAAAAGAAACCCGGAGCAATACAAAGGTCCCCCCCCCTCCCCCTCGAAACAAAAATAAACATAGCATATCAACCGCAGTCCCCAATCGCCCGTCCCGACCCTCAATCTGTGTCCAACTTCTCGGCCTGAACAAAGTTGCGCCGGCTGCAACATGCCAAACTTCACCCCCTTCCTGTGCAGCACCGCCTTTGCTCGATTGTACCCGGCCCTCCTCTTCGCCACCTCCGCACTCCAGTCCTGATATATCCAAATCTCTGCATTCTCCCACCTGCTGCTCCTCTCCTTCTTGGCCCACCCGAGCACACACTCCCGATCAACGAACCAATGGAACCTCACCAGCACCGCCCATGGAGGTTCGTTAGCCTTGGGCCTCCTCGCCAGCACTCTATGGGCCCCTTCCAGCTCCAGGGGCCCCTGGAAGGACCCCGCTCCCATCAGCGAGTTCAACATGGTGACCACATAGGCCCCCACGTCCGGCCCCTCCAGCCCCTCCGGGAGGCCCAGAATCCGCAGATTCTTCCGCCTCGACCAATTCTCCATCTCCTCGAACCACTCCTGCCATTTCCTGTGGAGCGCCTCATGCGCCTCCACCTTTACCGCAAGGCCCAAGATCTCGTCCTCATTGTCAGAGATCTTTTGTCGAGCCTCGCGGATCGCCACTCCCTGGGCCGTCTGTGTCTCCAGCAGCTTATCAATAGACGCCTTCATCGGCTCTAGCAGGTCCGTTTTAATCTCTCTGAAGCAGCGCTGGATACCCTCCTGCTGCTCTTCCGCCCACTGCATCCACGCTGCCTGGTCACCGCCCGCCGCCATTTTGTCCCTCTTCCCTCGCACCTTCTTCGGGTCCACCACCACCTTTTTTGTCGCCCCGCTCCTAGTTGAAGCCATATACTGACGGGGAGCTGTTGTAGACTCCTTCCCACACGGTGAAACGTCGAAAAAGTGCTGTTGGGGGCCCTGAAAAGAGCCCAGAAGTCAATTAATGCGGGAGCCGCCGAATGTGCGACTTAGCTCCGCATAGCCGCAACCGGAAGTCCCTTGTTTAACAACTTAATACCACTTTAAAAGATTTATATTTTTCCAATGGAGAAGTTTTTTGTGGAATATCAATGGCCAAGTTTTGAATGGGAGTTCTATATGTCATAGCTTTAATTGGTTTAAACACCTGAATTTAAAATAATTTCCATCGATATTGCGTGGCTCATGAGAAATGTACAGAGTGGATACTGGGAGAGTGGTGATGGAGGATACTTGGGAGGCTGGGTCTGGGTGTGATCTGGCTGCATGGAGGTGGCATGGGAATCTAAGAAGGCATGGAGGATCTGAGAGGGCATGGAGTGGGTGGGGTGAACGTTAAGAGGATCTTTAGTCAATGTACGAGCTTGGCTGCTGTGTTGGAGAATGGAGGCAGGCCTTCTAACCAGGCCGCCTCCCCACCCACAATCCTCCATCACGGTTCTCAAACTACACTGCTAACCCAAACCCTGCAGAGGAAAACAAAAAGGTCCAGCAAAGCTGAGTTGGGCTGGGTTGCAGTTCAGAAACCACAAAAGTGCACAAGTCACATTTTCTCTAATTTACTCCAAAGTCCAGGCTCATATTTGTTTCTGATTGTCATCATAACATTCTAACTGGTGTCATTCCTTTCCAATAGACATTGCAGCACTTTGTGCGTCGAAGGCAGTGTACATGGAACAAAATAATCAAAACCAAATTACTACAGATGCTGAAACCCGAAACAAAAACAGAAAATACTGGACAATATCAGCATGTCTGACAGCATCTGTGGAGAAAGAACGGAGCTAATGTTTCAAGTCTGAATGGCTCATTGTCAAAGCTAGAGAGAACTGGAAATAGGATCAGATTTATACTGTTGTGGGGGGCATGAAGCAGTGAGGCTGAATAGAGGGCCAGTGATAGGTGGAGATTGACAAAGATGTCATGGATAAAAAGACAAATGTAAAAAAAATGGTGGTGACAATGACAATGAAGGGTGCTGATAGTGGCACATTAAGAGATCAGAATGTGTTATTGGCAGAATAATTAATGACTTAGTTGTAGACAACTTGAATATCTTCAATCTGGAATATTTGAAATAACTTGGTCATGTCATGTCAGCCAGTTTTTGCCACAATCACCTGATCACCATCATAGTCTGAAGGTTTGGTCAGTGTCACTAATAAAGTAACAGTAACAGATTTTCCTGTATAACAAGCTTAGACTGACTAAAGTAAAAGCAAATGGTCAGCCATTTTACAAATCCAATTTTAAGGCCACTTTTTCTTGAACAGGACTCAGAAGTTTTTGATTTAGGCTGGTTTAAAAATCTCCTCCCTTCTACTGAGATTATTTATCCATGGAAGGAAGCCTTTGTACTTACAAATGATCAATATGTTCAGATCCAATTGTTCCTTGCGGCAAGGACAAAAATGGTTTATCTTGATTTTCTAGGGAATTTTCTATTGAAGTCCACAGTAGATATCCGGTTAAAATTAATTATTACTGGCTGCTTGTTGCAATTTGGAGAATAATTTACTTTCCAGTCTGCCTAATATTCCACCTCAGGGCAAGGCAGAGACAAACATATTTCTGCAAGTCCTTGGTATGCATGGTCTGATCGTTGCTACTGTGTGTGGTTGGGAGCCATCTGGCAGGTAAAAGGATTTGCAGAGATCAATTAACTTCACCACTTCGTGCAATTATAAATATTCATGCAGATGACAAAAAATGACTATCCTGGTGGTATCTTAGAAGGGAAATGCAACTTTCGGTTCATAATCCTTTGACTCTGCACGCTTAAAGGTGCGGCAGCAATAAGCTTAGAAGACAGGTCTACAACTAGTGGGAGGGTTATGCTGACTTGAGTTTCTAGCAGTGTTTCAATATGCAAAAAAAGAGTAACCATTTTCAGGGTGTTAGCTATGGTGAAAGATAGCTCAAGGGAAGGATTGTTGATATTTGACATACCATACAGCATGGCAACATTTGGAAATCACTATAAAATGTATTGCTTTGTAGCAATCCTAGGACCAATCCTCTTCAGCTGCTTCAGTAATGACCTCCCTTCCATCATAATGTCAGAAGTGGGGATGTTTGCAGATGACTGCACAATGTTCAGCACCATTTGTAATTCCTCAGAGAATGAAGCAGTCCATGTCAAAATGCAGCAAGATCTGAATAATATCCAAGCTTAGGCTGACAAGTAGCAAGTTACATTTGCGCTGAAAAAGTGCCAGCCAATGACCATCTCCTACAAGAGAGGATCTAACCATCGGGCCTTGACATTCAGTGGCATTACCATTGCTGAATTCCTCCCCATCAACATCCTGGGGTTACCATTGATCAAAAACTGAACTGGACTAGCCACATTAATACTGTGGCTACCAGGGCAGGTCAAAGGAATCCTGAGGCAAGTGACTCATCTCCTGATCCCCCAAAGCCTGTCCACCATCTACAAGGCACAAGTCAGGAGTGAAATGGAAAACTCACCACTGTCCTGGATGAGTGCAGCTCGAACAACACTCAAGAAGCTCAACACCATCCAGGACAAAGCAGCCCACTTGATTGCTCCCCCTTCCACAAACATTCGAACTCTCCACCACCAATGAACAGTGGCAGCCGTGTGTACCATCTACAAGATGCACTGCAGTAACTCGCCAAGGTTCCTTAGGCAGCACCTTCCCAACCCACCATCATTACCATCTAGAAGGACAAGAGCAGCAGGTACTTGGGAACCCCACCACCTGGAGGCTCCCCTTCGAGCCACACACCACCCTGACTTGGAAATATATCCCCATTCCTTCACTGTCGCTGGGACAACATCCTGGAACTCTCTCCCTAACAGCACAGTGGGTGTACCTACACCTCAAGAATTGCAGCAGTTCAAGAAGGCAACTCGCCGCCACCTTCTGAAGGGAAACTAAGAATGGGCAATAAATGCTGGCCTAACCAGCAATGCCCACATCCCATAAATAATATTTTAAAAATTGTACTGAATGTTGTTCATTTATCTGTTCTACATTAAATGAAGTTTACACATTGAGTCTTGATTTGAAGATCAGGAGAACCTAATGGCAGAATGTGGTACATTTCAGTAAGTCAGGGCACAGTCCCAAGGGTTCTCTGTCTGATTCTTCAGTCTTCCTGTTGTTTACTTAGCAATTTGGTAGATTCTAGGGGCAGTTGTCATACAGGAACAAATAAGAATACTGAAATTGAGGGACTACCCATGGTACAAATTCCAAAGCTGTAACAGACCTTTAAGGGTTAAAGGGCCCTGTTTAATAGAATTATAGAATCCCTACGTGCAGAAGGAGGCCATTTGGCTCATCAAGTAGGCACCTACCCTCCGAAAGAGAACCCTACTTAGACCTATTCCCCCACCCTATGCCCCGCATTGCTCATTGCCAATCCACTTTATCTGCACATCTTTGGATACAAAGGGTCAATTTATCATGGCCAATCCACCCAAACTGCACATCTTTGGACTGTGGCAGGAAACTGAAGCACCCGGAGGAAACCCACGCAGACATGGGAGAACAATCACTCAAGGCGGGAATTGAACCTGGGTCCCTGACGCCATGAGGCAGCAGTGCTCACCACTGTGCCATCTTGCTGCCCTGGTATCTATGGTCTACATATGGTATCAACGGTCCTGATTCACAGGAAAATCACAGTGCTGAGGCAGGCTACCCTCAGTTCCCAGAGACTTTGCTCCAGTTGTATTAAAAGCAGTTAGGCCGTGTAGCACTCACACCTTCACCCATTCCCAATGCCACCTCCTGCCCTGTCATCTCCATGCACTCACTGTCCCTTTTATGCCCAGATTTTGTGCAGTCGAGTATCCTGCATTTGGGGACATCGCAGGCGTCAGCACACCCGAAGTGCAATGGGCTAGCCTCGTCCTGGGGGAAACCACCTTCTTGATCATGGTTTCACACCTGCCAGTTAGGTATCTCCCAGTATGCACCATGTACAGAACCAATGAGCTACATAATAACAACAGTAGATATTGAAATGCTGAGAGAAAAAAAAAACACTTTCAGAAATCTTTGAGGGAAAAAAACCAGGTTCCTTCAACTCTCAAAGTGTCAATACATCACGGCATTTATAGTATCAATAACTTAGAACTCAGAAGCTTTAAGCATTTCACAATTCTTATTTATTTAGACTTAGCTCCTCTGGTCCCATTCGGGCAGCAAGACTCCGGTTCGTCACAATTCCTCTCCCTCCAGTCCAGGTGGTGACCCAGTCTTGAAGGTCCTCCTTAAATATACTTTTTCAGATCGTCTTTGGCTGGCTCTGACTTCTTTTCCCATCTATGTCCATTCTACTGCCACTCTGGCGGCGCATATGTCCAGAAGGCAAAATACCTGTCCTGCCAGTCTCAGAGGTCTCTCCCTGTCACGGTGTCCTGCAGGCTCCTCTGACCAGACTTTTGTAGTACAATTTCCAACTCTCTGGGTGATGCCCAGCATCTTAAGTAAGCAACGCTGGTGAAAGGCATCCAACTGCCATAACTCAGATTTGGTACTACTCAGGACATGTGGAGTCGCAGTCATATTGATGGTGAAATGAAAATCGCTTATTGTCACGAGTAGACTTCAATGAAGTTACTGTGAAAAGCCCCTAGTGATGGATGCAGAGGCTGGCTGGAAGGTCGATGCTGCATTTGCCGATTCTTGTGTGGACATTGATCTCTACATCAGTCTGCCTGGAGACATTGCTTCCTAGGTATTCAGGATGTTGACCCCTTGATGTTCTGCAGTCTGAGGGTGATGGGAGTGCCTTGTTGTCATATAGTCATCATTGCCTTGGTCTTCTCGCAGCTGATGCATAGATCAATCTTGGTGCCACTACCATCAAGGCTGTTAGTCATGTCGTAGAGCACGTGTGATTCTTCAGCCAGCAGCGTTAACTAAGGAGTTGCCACAGGGTGCCAAAGTCTGCATCAACCATTGTCTTCTTCATGATGAAATCAATAATCAAGTGGAATGCTGAGTCTATGCAGCCTTGATGTACTCCAGTGACATTGAAGGAGTCCATGGTGCCTGTGCTGGTCGTCAAGCAGCAGTCGGAATCATGGTATAAGGTTTTGAAGATGTTATTCCACCACGGCAGTATTCTGTACTGTTTTACGATGTGCCAAAGTTATTGCTGATGGATGCTATTGAAAGCCTTCATGAAATCAAGAGAGTTGATAATAAGTGACTTCTGATATTCTAGGCTCTGCTCTATCATGTTCCTGAGCATAAAGATCTGCTCAGAGCATGATCTGCCACTCCAGAAACCTGCCTATTCTTCACAAAGTGTACTGTCACTTCTGTTTTCAATCTGTTGAGCACCGTGCTGAAGACCTTGCCTGGCATTGACTGGAGTATCAATGCCCTTCCAGTTGTTGCAGTCACTGAGGTTCTCTTTCTTTGGCAACTTGATGATCGCATCTTGTCTCCAGTCATTTGGATTCGAGATTTTGTTGAACAGGCCCACGAGTTCTGTAGAGATGGGGTTCTTGCCTCTTTCCATGTTTCAGCATCTCATCGATCCCAGGTGCCTTGTTGTTCTTCAGACTCCTGAATGCTCTTTGGACCCCTAATCTAGCAATTTCTCCCAGGTTGACGTTCAGCTGTTTAAGTGCAGTGCTGTTGTCAAACTTGAACGGGGAGCTAGGGTTAGGCTTGTTGAGGATCTCCCAAAGGTTTTCTACCTACCTCGACCCCTGATCCTCGACTCTCAATAGCATCTTGCTGCACTTGCCCTTGATTAGTACAAGAGTGTTGCTCCTTATAGCAGTCAATTCCTGTATTATCCTTTACAACGTCTTGTCGTTGTTCCAACTTGCTGCTTCTGGTACCTCCCTGCTTTTTAACTTTATCCATCGTCACTTAAATCTCCTGCAGCTCTTCTCCATGATTTTTTCTGTACTTCTCAACACCTTCTCGTCTTTGTTCAGTCTTCTCCTGGTCGCCCCTATTCATTGCCAACTTTCATCTATCAATTTCCACATTGGGTCATTGATCCATCATTCTTTGTTCACACCATTTAATCTTATCCAAATAAACATTTAGACATTGATAACTTTAAAAAATTACTGTAACCACATAAAGATGTCAATTAAGCAAAGGAAACACTCCATTTCTGTTCTCAGGGCAGAACTCCTGCTGAGCTAATGAATTTGAGAATCTTGGAACTCAGTCGAACATTCATGTCTGTCCTTCTGTTTCCGTTGAAACAGCTCCCAGATGGCCTCATTATGGAGTTGGCATGGAGGGAACATGAGAACTGGGAGCAGGAGTAGGCAATTAAGCCCCTCGAGGCCGCTCTGCCATTCAATACAATCATGGCTGATCTCCCCTTGGCCTCAACTCCACTTTCCTTTTTTTTTTAAGAATCTATTATATTACAAACGTATAGAAAAAGTTACAACACATAAACAATTTGGGAAACAGGCTTCCCAACAAACAATTATACAGTTTGTACAAAGTTTTCCTCTTTTTCACCCACCCTCCCTCCCCCACACAACGAACAATTCCTCAAACACGGTCACGAACATCCCCCACCTTGCCGCAAACCACTCTATTGAATCCCTTAACTCGAACTTTAACTTTTCCAGCCAAAGGAAATCATACAGGTCACCCAACCAGGTCATTACCCCCGGTGGCGTTGCTGACTGCCACTTCAGTCAGATTCGGCGCCGGGCAATCAGAGAGGTGAGGGCCACAACACCGGCCTTCCTCCCCTCCATCAGCTCCGGCTTCTCTGAGACCCGAAAGATCGCCACCAAAGGAGCAGCACCTCCTCCCCCACTATCCTTGCTCGGGCCGCAAACGGTCCTGCCCAGAATCTCTCCAACTTTTCGCAGCCCCAGAACATGTGGCAGCACGGTAGCATTGTGGACAGCACAATTGCTTCACAGCTCCAGGGTCCCAGGTTCGATTCCGGCTTGGGTCACTGTCTGTGCGGAGTCTGCACATCCTCCCTGTGTGTGCGTGGGTTTCCTCCAGGTGCTCCGGTTTCCTCCCACAGTCCAAAGATGTGCAGGTTAGGTGGATTGGCCATGATAAATTGCCCTTAGTGTCCAAAATTGCCCTTAGTGTTGGGTGGGGTTACTGGGTTATGGGGATAGGGTGGCGGTGTTGACCTTGGGTAGGGTGCTCTTTCCAAGAGCCGGTGCAGACTCAATGGGCCAAATGGCCTCCTTCTGCACTGTAAATTCTATGATCAATGATTTGCACGTGATTCACTCGTCTGCGCCCACACCGCTCACACTCATCTGCCACCCCGTTAGAACCCACTCATCCTTGCCCGAGTCATATGTATCCTGCATACCACCTTGAACTGTATCAAGCTCACCCTTACACACAAGGTTGCGTTTACCCTTTGCAGTGCCTCACTCCATATTTCCCAGTTGATCTCCCCTTCAGCTCCCCTTCCATTTTTCCTTAAATTTCACCACCCAATCACCTCCCTGCTCTCCCAACCACCTGTATATATCTCCCCTTCCCTTCTACCGTCCCCTTCCACATACGGAAGTCACAGTCGCTCCAGGAGGGTGTACCTTGGCAACCTAGGGAACTCCTTCCAAACCTTCCGCACAAAGTCCCTTACCTGCAGGTACCTAAACACACCCTCTTGGGAGCTCTACCCTCTCCCTTAATTTCCCCTTGACCAGCCCCACTTCTCTCGACCTCCTATACATGTCATCCAACCCCCTACCAGGCTCAAACCCATGATTCTCACACACCGTTAACACCGACATCCCCTCCATCCTAAAATGCCTCCTCAACTGGCACCACAGGACCACCCGAGTATCTGCTTGACGCATTGGCAACACTGGCGTCACCATAGCCCTTAAGCTGGACCCCTTATAGGATTCCTCCTCCATCCTAACCCATTCTACCCCTCTCCTTCCCACCATCACCTCACCTTCTCCGCGTTCGCCGGCCACTAGTAATGAAGCAGGTTCGGCAACGCCAACCCTTCCTGCTACCTCTGCCTCTGTAACAGGGTCCTCCTAACCCTTGGCACCTTCCCTGCCCATACAAAGTCCAAAATAATTGTGTCCCGTTTCCAAAAAAAAAGCTTTTGGAAGAAAAATCGGGAGTGTCTGGAAAATGAACAGGAACCTCGGGAGAATGTTCATCTTTACCACTTGGACCCTCCCTGCCAAAGTCAATTGCAGCATACCCAACTCTTGAAATACTCCATGGCCTCCTCCACCAGCTTTGTTAAGTTCCACTTAGGAAAAATTGCCCATTACCTCGCTACCTGAATCCCCAGGTATCTGAACCTGTCTCTAGCCACCTTAAATGGCATTGACCCAACTCAT
Organism: Scyliorhinus torazame; assembly: GCF_047496885.1. Classification (NCBI taxonomy): domain Eukaryota; kingdom Metazoa; phylum Chordata; class Chondrichthyes; order Carcharhiniformes; family Scyliorhinidae; genus Scyliorhinus; species Scyliorhinus torazame. The sequence goes on along the minus strand of NC_092713.1, from coordinate 208,517,229 downwards.
TCAACACTTCGCTTTTCCCTACATTTAACTTATACCCTGAGAACGCCCAAACCTCCCCAGCTGGCCCATGATCCTCTCCATGCTCCCCAGCGGGTTTGAATCTTACAACAGTAGGTCATCAGCATTGAGTGACACCCGATGCTCCCTCCGACCCCTCATAATCCCCTGCCACTCTGCAGACCTCCTGAGAGCCATTGACAGAGGCTCTATAGCCAATGCAAACAAGAGCGGCGATAGCGGGTACCGCTGCCTTGTTGCCCTGTGCAATTCTGTGAGCCCATGTCATTAGTCCGCACACTCGCCCTCAGTGCCACATACAGCACGCACACCCATGCCACAAACCTCAGCCCAAATCCAAACCTTCCCAGGATCTCAAACAGGTGCCTCCACGCCACCCAGTTGAATGCCTTCTCCGCGTCCATGGACACCACTACCTCTGGTACCTGGGCTCCCGGCGGGGGTCATAATTACATTTAACAGCCTCCTTATATTGCCCGAGAGCTGCCTGCCTTTAATGAAGCCGATTTGGTCCTCCGCAACCACCCCGGGGACACAACCTTCCATCCTTCCCGCCAATAGCTTAGCCAGCACTTACATGTCTGTGTTTAACAGTGATATAGGCCCAAACGACCCACATTCCACCGGGTCCTTCCCCTTTTCCGGATGAACATGATCGCTACCTGCATCATCATCTCCAGCAGCTCTCCCTTCTCCAACGCTTCATTAAACGCCCCCAAGAGATGTGGTGCCAGATCCGTCGTAAGCTCCTTATAGAATTCCGCCATGTAGCCATCGGGCCCCGGGGCCTTCCCGACCTCATACCCCTTATACTGTCCAATATCTCTCTCAGCCCTAGGGGCTCCTCTGATGCCTGCCTCTTCTTTTCCTCCAGCTGAGGAAACTCCAGTTCATCTAAAAACTGACCCATTCCCCCTCTTCAACCTCTGGGTCTGCCCTGACCAACTCCTTATAATACTCCCTAAACACCTCATTTATCTTCCCCAGCTCTGACACCACATCCCCAGCCCCCGGCCTTATCCTCAATATTTCCCTAGACGCAGCCTGCCTCCGCAGCTGGCGCGTTAACATTCAACTTGCCTTCTCTCCGTATACATACTGCACCCCTCTCACCCTACGCAGCTGTCCTACCATCTTCCCCATTGTCAGTTTACCAGATTGCCCCTGTAACTATTTCCTCCTCGCCAATCCCTCCATGGTGGGCACCCTCGAATACTCTCTATCCACCTCCACTACCTCTTTCATAAGCCGGTCACATTCCTCCCTCCTTTTCCTACCCGCATGAGCCTTGAACGAGATAATCTCCCCATCGAACCACCGCTTTTAGCGCTTCCAAAAAGGTTGATGCTGACACCTCCCTGTTCTGGTTCAACTCCACATAATCGTTAAACGCCGCCCACACAAAAGCTGTCATCCGCCAACAACCCTGAATCAAGCCTCCACCCCGGCCTCTGTTCCTGTCCCAATCTAAGCAGAATCTCCAGCCAGTGGGGCGCATGGTCCAAGATTAATATCCCTCATACTCTGCCCCCTCCACCCCAACCAATATTTCCCGACTCACTACAAAGTAATCAATTCTGGAATACACCCTATAGACATGTGAAAGAAAGGAATACTCCCTTCCCCCTGGGTTCTTGAAGCGCCACGGGTCCACCATACCAATCTTCTCTATAAACCCACCCAGCTCCTTTGCCATTAATATCCTACCCATCGACCTGGGGCTCGACCTGTCCACCCTCGGCTCGAGGACATTTAAAATCTCCTCCCATAATCAACTGGTGCGTGGCCAAATCCGGAGTTGCTGCCAGCAACCGCCTCATAAATCCTACATCATCCCAATTCGGTGCATACACATTCACCAACATCACCGGAGTCCCTTCCAATACCCCACTCACAATCACATATCTCCCACCCGGGACCCTCACTTCCTTTGTGCTCGTAAACTCCGTTTTCTTACTCATTAAAATTAAAGTTTGCAGATGATACCAAGTTGGATGGGAGGGTGAACTATGACGAGGATGCAGAGATCCTACAGCATGATGTGGACAGGTTGGGCGAGTGGGCAAATCAATGGCAGATGCAGGATAGTTTGGATAAGTGTGAGGTTATTCACTTTGGGAGCAAAAACAGGAAGGCAGATAACTACCGGAATGGTTGTAAATTGGGAGAGGAGAGTGTACAGCGGGATCTGGGTGACCTTGTGCACCATTCGCTGAAGGTAAGCATGCAGGTGCAGAAGGCGGTAAAGAAGGCTTCATTGTGAGAGGTTTAGAGTAGAGAAGCAGGGATGTGTTGCTATAATTATACAGGCCTTGGTGAGGCCACACATAGAATATTGTGTGCAGTTTTGGTCTCCTGTTCTTTTTTTTAAGTTTAAGAGTACCCAATTCATTTTTTCCAATTAAGGGGCAATTTAGCATGTTCAATCCATCTACCTTGCACATCTTTGGGTTGTGGGGGCGAAACCCACGCAAACACGGGGAGAATGTGCAAACTCCACAGTGACCCAGAGCCGGGATCGAACCTGGGACTTCGGCACCGTGAGACTGCAGTGCTACCACTGCGCCACCGTGCTGCCCCTGGTCTCCTTTTCTGAGGAAAGATGTTCTTGCTCTCGAGGGAGTTCAGAAGAATGAGGGGGGATCTCATAGAGACTTATAAAATTCTAAAACAACTAGACAGGGTAGATGCAGGGAAGATGTTCCCAATGGTGGGTGTGTCCAGAACCAGGGGTCATAGTCTGAGGATTCAGGGTAAACCGTTTCGGACAGAGATGTGGAGACATTTCTTCACCCAAAGAGTGGTGAGCCTGTGGAATGCATTACCACAGGAAGCAGTTGATGCTAAAACATTGAATATATTCAAGAGGTGGCTGGATATGGCACTTGGGACGAATGGGATCAAAGGCTCTGGGGAGAAAGCAGGATTAGGCTATTGACTTTGATGATAAGCCATGCTCATGATAAATGGCGGAGCAGGCTCAAAGGGCCAAAAGGCCTCCTCCTGCTCCTACCTTCGATGTATCTATGTATCTGTGCCACTCCCCGCGACTTTGAATCAAACCCCGAGTGGAAAACTTGACAACCCACCCCTTCCTTGGTCTAACCTGGTCCTTCACGCGGAGGTGTGTCTCCTGCAGAAAGGCCACCTCCGCTTTCAAGCTTGAGGTGCGTAAAAACCTGAGATCTTTTAACTGGTCCAATGAGCCCATGGATGCTCCACGTTGTCAGCCTTACCGGAGGCTTATGCCTCCATTCCTCTCTCCAGTCTGTCATCCTCCCGTTTTAGCTCCAACTCCATTAATTCCACCCTGTACCTTGCCCATCCAAGATGGCCCCCTTTTCCGCTCTGACCATGTCTCTTCTCCCACCTCGCCTCGTCACCCTCACTATCCCCCCACCTCCGCCTCCTTCCCTATCCACCCCCCCCCCCCCGCTCCCACCACCCCCCAATCTGTAACTTTTTCTTCAATGTTTCATCTCTCCTTATGAAAAATACTGCTCCTAAATTTATCATAAGTGCCAGACTGCCAAAGGAAATCTTCTTTGCCCAGCTCAAGGAAGGCTCCTGAACAAAATGAGGACAAAGGAAGTGCTTCAAAGACACTCTGAAGGCTTACCTTAAGAAATGCAACATAGCTGTTAAGTTCTGGGAGACCCTTGCTCAGAGGAGACTCACTTGGAGGAGCTTCCTGATTGAAGGAACACAATTCTTTGAGGATACCCAATAGCAAGAGGAGGCCATGAAAAAGAGCTTCAGAAAGGAAAACCAGCGATCTAGAGTCCAAGGACCAATCCCACCTGCCAGAAACACCTGCCAAGTGTGCAGTTGAAGATGAGGCTCTAGGATCAGGCTCATCAGGCACACAAAGACCCACAGAACCCATGACCAGTGGCATGAAGTTTCTTAGATGAACAATCATACTCATTAGCAAGTGATCGCCGAAGAAGAAGGCAAGTTTGGCAACTCCTGGGGAGTTTTTGGTACACATTTACTTCACCAATATAGCCAAGAGTATAAAAGCTCAAATCATCTGCATCACTTTTTAGATTAAAGTGCATGGTAAGTATTTGAATAAAGTTCTCAATTAGTTGCTGCAAATCGCAAATTACACATTTAATGTATGGTAAATGAATTGAAACAGTTTGATCAAACACCCCCAAAAAATTGAAAATGGAATTGTTAACCAATAACGTAGAAGAAAGATCTCATTCTCAGTCTCTTTTCGATTCAAAGCTAAACCTTAATCCTCAGAAGACAGATAAACGTAATCCCCAGTGGGGTATGACCACAACAGCCACAATAATGAACAACCCTAGAATATTGTAATGTATAAAGAAAGCAATTCAGTTGTCCCTTTGGGCATTTCATTTCATCCAGCCATGAGTCTCTTTAAAAATGGAGCGAGCAGCAGTACCAATGTTATTGGGATGGTAAAGCTACTGTCGAAATCTTTCTTTTTAAACATTTTATTAAGACATTTAGAATGTTATAACAATAAACGGTACAAATACAAATATAAACATAGTGCAAAAAACATCTCTCCATCTCTCACTAATCCCGCCTACCCGAAACAAAAAGTGGCCTAACTCCTACCCCCCCCCCCCCCCCCCTTATTGCCTCTGCTGACAGTTTAATTTTCCCCGAAGAAGTAGATAAATGGCTGCCACCTCCGGGCAAACCCTAACGTTGACCCTCTCAGGGCGAACTTAATTTTGTCAAGTCTGAGAAACCCAGCCATGTCGCTAACCCAAACCTCTGATTTTGGGGGCTACGAGTCCCTCCACGCTAGCAATATCCGTCTCCAGGCTACCAAGGCGGCAAAGGCCAAAACGACAGCCTCTCTCACCTCCTGGACTCCCGGATATTCCAACACTCCATGGGAAGATGAGCTGCGGGGGGAAGTAGAGGCGGGCCTATGGGCTGATGCCTTGAGCAGAGTCAACACATCCTCATCATGTGCCAGGCTCAGCCTGATACAATTCAAGGTGGTTCACCGGGCACATATGATGATGGACCGGATGAGCAAGTTTTTTGGGATAGAGGACAAGTGTGTGAGGTATGCGGGAGGGCCAGCAAACCATGTCCATATGTTTTGGGCATGCCCGAAGCTTAGGGGATGCTGGCAAGGATTTGCGGATGTCATGTCCACGGCACTTAAAATAAGGGTGCGCCAAGTACTGTCAAAATCTTGACTATAGACTTATGAAAATTAAGTTTTATTGCCCTCAAGAGGGTTCAAAATCACCGCATTAAAATCCGAACAATAGTATAATTCGCTGCTCAAATGGCCTTCTGTTACCCTCAGATAAATTTTGTCATCAAGGCTGGCTAGTTTTGTGTCATCAGATAAGGTGCTATGCAGTTATTTGGAGAACATTTCTTAGAATGGTTGTAGCACAGAAGGAGGCCATTCAACCCTTTGTTTCTGTACTGACCCCTGCAAGAGCAATTCAATCCCCGTGGCCCTTCAAATCTTTTCTCTGCAGGTAATGATCCAATTCTCTTTTGAAAGTTTACATGATTGAATCTGCCCCACCTTTCCCTCAGGCGGTGCATTCCAGGTCCTAACCACTCACTACGTTTAAAAAAAAGTGTTCCCTTGTGTCGTTGTTGCTTCTTTTTGCCAATGACCTTAAATTGGTGTGCTCTGATTCTCGATCTTTCCACCAATGGGAACAGTTTCTCCCTTCTACTCCGCCCAGGCGCACCATGATTTTGAAGATCTCTGTCAGATCCTCTTTCAATCAAGGAGAACAGTCCTGGCTTCTCCAATCTATCCATATAACTCAAGTTCCTCATCCCTGGAATCTTGTGAATCTTTTTTGCACCCTCTCTAATGCCTTCACATCTGAACTGAAAGTGTGGTTCCCAGAACTAGATGCAATACTCCAATTTAGGCCAGCCAGTGTTTTATACAGGTTTATCAAAACATCGTTCTTTTTGTACTCTCTGCCCTTATTTATAAAGCCCAGGGTTCACTGCATCTCCCAGGTTCATTGATCCACAAAATATTAAGTCTTCCTTGAGCTCATGACAAGGTAGAGAATTATTGCAACGAATACAATAGGCAAAATCAACAAGATCAGCAGTATCCGCGATCGCCTGGATCGAAGACTATAGGAGGCCACGATCTGACTGATGCCATTTTCATAGCAGCAACAGTCATAAGTACCAATTGCATTCCCTGCTACTAGCAGTCCTGTGCTGTGGTAATCAAAGGTTATGTTCTTGTTAGGAGTGATCCACTCACAGTGGGCTACTGAAGACGAAGGTTTGCAGTTGAGCAACGTGTCTGAATCATCATCGACAATCAGAATAATTTCTTCTGCAGCTTCTAAAATGGAAGAAAATATTACAGCAAAATAGGTCAGAAAATAAAGTTATTAAATTGTTGAGCATAATGCTCATTTTAAATTTGTCTAAATTATCTTTGCTCTCCAAAATCTGTTCCTTTAAGCTTTCCCGGAATACTAAAATCTACTTCTGATATCGGTGAAGAGCTAGTTAGCAGGACAGAAAAGAGCTGCAGAAGTGCCATAGATACTTTTACCAGTTCCATAGTAATTACTAAAATAAGCACGTTCAGAAAATAAATCAATTTGGCTTTGAATTAATCAGAATTTAAATGAATACTGCATCACTTAACAGGAGGATAGAGGTTGAAAGATTAGGCCCAAAAGAATCAACTGCACAAATTTTTCTCCCTGTTCCAACACCCCACAATTTGAATCAATCACACATGAAATTTGGTTTGGCACTCAAACAGATATTTGCTTTGAGAGTTTTATCATTCTTTTAGTTTCAATTGGGACTGGCATCAATGGCTTGGATTTTTCAAAGATGGCAAGGGTCCCACTGCTGGGCACAAAAGCAGGGGCCAACCAATTAAGTTGCTACCTCCAGGCTTGCTATCATATTGAGGATAACAGGCTGCTTTCCAATGGTTGCCAACCCAGAGGACCAGCAGTTTTGCATCCTCAATAGCGCCACCAAGAGCAGTAGCCACTGCTGGGGCTGCACCTGGAGTGCTGTGTACCCTTACAAACAGGTAAGTGGGATCTGGGGGTGCTAGGCTCTGGAGAGAGTGGCTGTGATCACTTAGGCAGGGTGTGCAGATGCCACAGCGGCGGCCATTGCCACTGGGGGACCCCTCTATGGGCCAAAGAGTGCTTGATAAGGAAGGCTTCCTGGAACCCACTGGGAGGCATGGGCCAGTATAGGCGGAGGGGGGGGGGGGGGGGGGGAGCAGCTACACAGAGTGGCTTGATTTGGCTATGTGGGGGGAGGTGTTGTGAACTATCTACCACCTTTTCCGATGCTGGCAAAACAGCAAGGGAAAGCCACCTGATGCCTTCCCACCATTTCTCCAGCATCCGAGCACATCCCCAAAGATCTGTAAAATTCCAGCCAACACGAAACTGTGCCTGAGATCTCTGCCTGGATGGTGCACAGCTAACTACTGAATCCAGTTTCCCTAAGGGAGAGCAAGATTATCTCATTTAGCTAGATTTAATTGAAACCCACTTCGCAGAAAAGGAAAAGCAGTGTTTAGCTTTGATTCACCACCTTTTCCACCCATCAGTGAGACCTTTATTCCCTCTACCTGTCTGGGTTTCCCAAGAGATATCTTTTTTCCTTTAACTCTTTATCATCTTCCTCCCTGCTACAGGCTTCTGACACTATTCCTTCATAAAGGATAACTATTCACATCTGTCACCAATCTTTCTCCATGTTCCACTGTCAGAGGAAGCACTTTGGGCACACGGGTGCTGCCGGCATTTTTCTCCTTTTGTTGGAAATTAAGTTCTCGGTTGTCATGTGAATCCTTCAGTTGCGTAATTAATGCAAGGTGAACTTGCACAGTGAGTGTACATGAGCTTGAACTGCAAAGTTAACTATTCTATTCAAGAGTGTTTATTCAGACTTCCGGTGACGGCGGGCAGGAGGCAGCCGCGCGTTGGAGGGTTCCCGTTCGGGAACGGCATTGTCGGGGGTTAACGCCCGGTCCTAGGGCCAGCGAAGGCAGTAAAAGTTGGGAGACAGCACAGAGGAGGGGAATGTCGAAGACCAGCAAAACAACGGCCGTGAAAAAAGCGGCTGAAAGTCCGTCGGAGCGTGGAAAGGTCACCGCGGGGTCAGTAAAGAAAATGGAGGCTGGAGTATCAGGGGGGGCCGCAGTGCTTACGGCTGAAGGAATAACTAAGGTGATGGCTGCGGAATTCGATAGGCAGTTTGCGAAATGCATGGAGACGGTGAGGAAGGAGATGACGGAGGTTTTGAGTACGCTGGTGGAGGAGATTTCCCCAGTGATGACGGCGGTGGCGAGCGCAGTGGCGGAGGTGCGAGAGCAAGGGGAGGCGCTGAAGGAAATGGAGGAGACATTATTGCAGCATGGTGATCAACTTGCCTCGATGGGTAAGGAGATGCGGAAGGTGATGGACATTAACAAGGATCTGCGAGGAAAAATAGAAGACCTGGAAAACAGATCCAGGCGACAGAATTTGAGGATTGTGGGGCTGCCCGAAGGAGTTGAAGGACCAAAGCCGACTGAGTATTTTGCCGCGATGCTGGCAAAACTATTGGGGGAGGGGGAGGATCCCTCCCGATATGAACTGGATCGGGCTCATCGGTCGTGGAGGCCTGTACCAAAGGCGAGTGAGCCGCCAAGGGCAGTGACTCTGAGCTTCCGTAGGTACAGTGTGAAGGAGAAGGTCCTGAGCTGGGCCAAGCAGAAGCGGGTGGTGCAGTGGGCTGGAGCTGGTATACATGTATACCAGGACTTTACGGTGGAGCTGGCGAGGAGACGGATTGCCTTCAACCGGGTGAAGAGAGCACTGTACATTGGCAAGGTGCAGTGCGGCATTGTATATCCAGCGAAGCTGAGGGTGACTTATAAGCTTAGGGAATTTTATTTTGGAACGGCGGAAGCAGCGGAGGAGTTTGCGAAGGCAGAAGGACTGTGGCAGAACTGACAAATTGAGAAATGGCCATGTGCCGATGTAACCTCATGACTGTTTTTTTTTTCTTCTTTTTTGTTTCACTGCGTGCGGGGGTATGGGCTAAAGGAGCCAATGTTGTATATATTTGCACAAGGGAAGGGATGGGACTTTCACTCGAAATGAGGGCTCTTTGGGGTGTAGGTGGACATGCGGGGTGTGTGTGCTAAAAGGGGATCTCTGGGCTTTCCTAGGGCCGGGCAAGAGGGAACGGGACCCGTGCGGGGGCCTCACGCTGGCCGGTTTAAGCCGGCCAGTGAATGGGAGTGAGGTGGGGGAGGGGCTGCGGCCATCGGAACCTGGCAGAACAGGGTCCGTGTGGTCTAGCCGGGGTGGAAAGTTGGGGGGAAGGAACCGAGGTTGGGAGGAGGAGTTTTACAAGAGGCAGTGGACGGGAGGAGCTGGAGATTTGGCCGGGGGGGGGGGGGGAGAGGGGGGAGGGGGTTGTACAACTCTTGGGTATCATGTACGGTACTCTTTCAGAGGCTGGATGGCATTGAGTGTAGGGGGGAGGGGGAGTGGACTCTATAGGTCAATGGTGACCATGGGCGGTCCCGGACTCCTTTTTCTTTTTTTCCTTTGTTTTTTGTTTCCACCGTGGGAGGGTTTGGTTTATTGGATGCATATATTGACTGGTGGGTCGTTGTTTGGGGCGGTGGGAGGATGGGATCCTTGGTATTGTTAAGGGGATTGATTTTGTATTTGTTACCATTTACTGTTTGTGGGTGGGGTGTAAATGTTTGAAGGAAAATGTAGAATTAAATTTTTTTTAAAAAAAGTGTTTATTCAGGAGTTTGATGCTCCACAGCTTTGCTTTAAATCATTGACTAGCAGGTTTGGTAACATACACAACCTAACTGATAGACCAGTTAATTACCTGTCTGTGGCGGGCACAATGCTGCAGCATTGCCTTTCTTTACATCTTGTAATAAGTCGCTGAAAAAGAAAAGAATCATCCACATTCAATCTAACAGGATAGAGCCCAACATCGCCTTCATTAGACCGCCTCTCATTAGAAGCCTTTCGATAATCACAATAACTTGTATGGGGTTGGTTAGCTCAGTTGGTTGGATGGCTAGTACGTGATGCAGAATGAAGCCAATAGCGTAGGTTCAATTCCCGTACCAACTGAGGTTATTTGCCTTCTCAACCCTCAGGTTAAATCACCACCAGTCAGCTCTCTCTCAAAAAGGGAGAGCGGACTGTGGTGACATTTACCTTGTGCATGTAACAGAGTGGTAAAGATTGAACTTGAAAAGCAGCAAAGGGAGCACTGGATGACAATGTGGGTTACACATTGTGCTTAAACCTCAGGCCTTGGCTTCAAATACAACCCATAACAACAGCACAAAAGCCTCTTCCGATTACTGCAAGGATCCACAACTGACCACAATTCATCATAAATTGGTACTCACTTTACACTAAAGTCAGCAGCCTTAAATCAGAAGTTAAAAGAAACACTGGTGTGAGAATGAGAGTTATATATGGATGTAAGAATATGCACTTTCAGGCACATTGTCTGACTAAGTGCCTGGATTTTAATTCAAGACACAACTGTGATCTGCAACCCCTTTTGAATTTAACTGCCGACTATTCAATTCGATAAGTGTTGGTTGAGTATAAGAACTGGGACCAACATGACCCTCAGCTGGAAGTTAGCAATGATACTGTTATGATAACAGCCGCAGGAGAGCCACATTTGGACAAGAGCTCTGTTGAACCATTAACCAGTGACCTCTGCTGGAAAGTGCATGAAGGTGGATGGCAAGTGAAGGCAAGATTAGGCTTTGTTGCAGTAACTCTATAGTCCATTAACCTGCAGACTTTCAAGCCTGGGTTCTCTGGTTCACTTGTCCTGGCAGAGGACAGCAGACAGTGGTCAGTCCTGGCTGGTCTACAAGATATCTCCTCAGCCACATGTGGAAGGATGTGTCTGACACTGGCAGGATTGATCTTTGGAAAAGATCAGACTGACGCAATCGAGTGAAGGCAAGGATCCAGCAGAGCACATTCTGAGCGGATTTCCAGATCCGGCTGCCCTAGATCTGCTACGACACTGGTGACATGGGGCCATTAAACGGAGGCGTTGTACCAATCATACACACAATATTACAACTACCAGAAGCTCAGGCAACAGTTCTGCCTGCACAAGCAGCCAGCAATCTTGCTTCTCCATCTCAATATGCAAATTAATCTCCAGTTGGCAATCAATAGCACAGAAACAAGCTGTAACATTTCTTTACAGCAGAAATTGCTAAAGTGAATAATTACAAGCACAGGTCTGTTTAAAACTTGGTCTAAGTGCAATCCTGACTGCTGTAGAAGAAACACCAGCAGTAAATATGAAGTACGAGATTATTATTTATTTGCACCAGTCTACACTATGGCTGGCAGAGGCAGTTACTGCTCTTGTTGTTCATATAATGGATCCCTCAACGCTCCATTTGGGAACATAATGCCCTCCCAATCCACAGATGACTGCCTTGCCTTGAGGATTGAGCTGACATATTGGAATTTGTAGTGCAGTTAAGCCAGCAGACTTCAATTAATTCTACTTCATTGTGACTGACAATGCTCCATGGATGTGCCAGAAGGTTTACTCTGTTGATTTAATTGTTGTATGGATACATACAAATGTCCGCTCAACAGACCCATCCTTCAGGCAAGTAGCCCAACCATCTTGACTGTAGGGAACATTACTTAAGATGGAATTGGGATTTTAATTGTTTAATAGACTACACCAATATATAAAAGGGATACAGGTGGCACTGTTTTGTTGGTGGAGAAGTTATTACTGAATACAATAAACTTGGACGTCAAAGAAGTCAAGAGTGGGGATAGAGGGTATAGGTCAAATGCGGGCAAGTGGGACTAGCTTAGTGATAGAAACTGGGCGGCATGGACAAGCTGGGCTGAAGGGCCTGCTTCCTTGCTGTAAACATCTATGACTCTTAGTTCTTATTATAGTTACCATCGGAGCTGGACATTCACTACATTACTGTCTGCAAATAAAAGTCTGACTTAGACAATAGCAAATCAGCTTTAGATTTTTAAAAATTGTTTTAGAGGAAAGTGATCTGATAAAACTGCACCAATTACTTTTCTTCTCCAAAGAATGTTGATGCAATCAGAAGATACACAAAGTACCTTCCACCTCACCCCAATCCACTTAATTTCCCCTGTCAGCAGTCTCCAGCTTCTTTTCTAACTTGCTCGAACTGACAAACAGTTCAGTCTGCCAATACCCAATGGTCGTAAATTATAGACCGACATCCTTGAGGCGGGAAAATGGCAGAAAAACGGAAATAATACAAGAATTCAATCTTCTACTGAGTGGAATATGGATCAAGTAAACATTAAAATATAAATAAAGCATTTGCATCGCACCATTTTAGCCACTAGATGTCATAACAGGTCAGTTCACCCAAAGAAGTAACATCCAAATATTTATTCCACTGTCCAAAATTGTATTTGTCTGACTCACCCAGCTCTCCCTCAATTCTCGTACTCAAGCCCTTGAATTTCCTTCACTGTGCTTAGCAAGTTTGTATGTACAGAACATTGATAGTATTCAGATTTACTCATATTTACTTCTGGGGCGAGATTCTCCGACCCCCCGCCGGGTCGGAGAATCGCCGGGGGCTGGCGTGAATCCCGCCCCCGCCGGTTGCCGAATTCTCCGGCACCGGAGATTCGGCGGGGGCGGGAATCGCGCCGCACAGGTTGGCGGCCCCCCCCCCCCCCGCGATTCTCCGGCCCGGATGGGCCGAAGTCCCGCTGCTAGAATGCCTGTCCCGCCGGCGTGGATTAAACCACCTCTCTTACCGGCGGGACAAGGCGGCGCGGGCGGGCTCCGGGGTCCTGGGGGGCGCGCGGGGCGATCTGGTCCCGGGGGGTGCCCCCACGGTGGCCTGGCCCGCGATCGGGGCCCACCGATCCGCGGGCGGGCCTGTGCCGTGGGGGCACTCTTTTCCTTCCGCCTTCGCCACGGTCTCCACCATGGCGGAGGCAGAAGAGACTCCCTCCACAGCGGGGATGCCATGAGCGGCCGCTAACGCTTCCGCGCATGCGCCGCCCGGAGATGTCATTTCCGCGCCAGCTGGTGGGGCAACAAAGGCCTTTTCCGCCAGCTGGCGAGGCGGAAATCAGTCCGGCGCGGGCCTAGCCCCTCAAGGTTAGGGCTCGGCCCCCCAAGATGCGAAGGATTCCGCACCTTTGGGGCGGCGCGATGCCGGACTGATTAGCGTCGTTTTTGGCGCCGGTCGGCGGTCATCGCGCCGATACCGGAGAATTTCGCCCATGTTCTTTAAAACAGAAGGGTGCTGAAGTAGCTAGTTTGGAGGTGGGAGGGCAATTAATGGGAGGGTGGTAGATGGTCAAACCATTGACTTACCGCCTCTGCCCCAATTAAGTCTGGCGTGGGAAGGCCCATGATCGATTTTCCTGCGCTACTATCTATTGAGGCCATTAAGTCGACAATCAATTAGCACTTACGGGCCTCATTGTGCCATCGCTAGTACCGCTAGTATTAACGCAGTTGTGGGTGGGTCTTTCAGGTGGGGGGAGATGTTGGAGGAGTTGGAATCTCTCCTTCAAAGGTATTCAATGCCTGATTGAGGAGTCCAGCATTGAGAAGTGAGTTGGGGGGATGGGGCGATGGGGGAGGGGGTTGCTTTCTGAGAGGCACCCTCTGCCCTTGCTGCTGACCCCTTACACCCCCCGTCCAATACCTGCAACCTCTACCCTGCAAAACCCCTCCTGCCATTACTTACCTTTGATACTAGTGGTGGTAACATGAGGCCTGAAAGTGGTTATTGATTGTCCACTTAATGACCTCAATAGATTGAAAGAGCTACCAAATAGTTTAAGTGTGATGTTGTTTCCCAATACCTCTGGAATTATTTCCTTTTTAAGTATATATCCAGTTCCTTTTTTGAAAGTTGCTACTGAAGCTGCTTCCACCACTCTTCCAGGAAAGGCTTTTCAAAATATATCGTGGCATTGTGCAAAAAGAAATTGCTCATATTCTACCTGGTTTTTCTTGTGTAGATAGGAGCCTGATTTAAAATATATTTATTCTGTACAGGCTCCCTAAGGTACAGGAAACTCGGCGATGACAGGGAGATGCAGCGCAATCTTCACAACCGGAGTGCCACTTTCAGCACTTCTTGTAGGACAGGAGAACAGGAGTCAGGTCCCTCAAGGAATTCTTAGGCCTTCCCCAGCTATGACCAACAGCCACCACGATTCTTCATTTCATTGGCCTCTTAGCAACATTCCTAATCACCAATCTCAAACCAGCTCCCCGCTTAAAGTCCTCTGCCCAGCCAATTATTTTGCCTCCCACCAGAATTCGTGATCTCCGGCCACTCCCCAGATCGCTGTCTGCCTCTCCCAACTCCCCAGTTTTCAACCTCCCACAGTCACCAATCAAAGGCCAGTTCGCAGATAAAGGGCACCCTCTAGCTCCTGTCAGCTCTCCAATTGCAGGCATCTGCCCAGGCCCACCTGATCACTGGCCTGTCTTCAGGCCATCCCATTGACCTCATTGATTCAGCCTCCTGCTGTTAGTTTGCCATCCCACCTGCTAGCCCAATGGAGGCCATTCTGCCAGCTGCTAGACAGGAAACGAAGCTAAAAAAAACGAACAAGATCCTGCGTTACGTTTGACAAGACTCCTGCATTGCCAGCCCAGCTGGCTTCTTTGGCCCCTACCATAACCTTCACACAGCCTCATACATATGGGGTGATTAGATTTGTCTGAACAGAGGCACAATTAATTTTTATTGACTCCCTCGTGGTTCATTTTCATGCCGTACATTCTTTTCTCTTCATCCCTGGGTGAGAGTGCATGATTGCTTGGTGCTCTCTCCTTACCTGTTTGAAGAATGTTTTCCATTTAATTTGCATCGAGATGTGAGCTTACTCCAGCTACAGTGGGGATCCCGGGCAAAGATACAGTCGTAACAGGTCTTGTACTGTTCACAATCTGCCGTCACAACTTGAGTAACTTCAGTGGGAGAGCCAACGTACAGAAACCCCTGGAGGAGGGATAAAAATAACACAAGACAGCTGTTTTAAAGTCAACATGTAATTTATAACGTTACAGTGACATCTGGAGCGGGATTCTCCGCTATCCGGCGGGGCAGGCTGTACTAGCGCCGAGGAGTGGCGTGAACCACTCCGACGTGGGATGCCCGGAAGGAGCGGAATGGCGCCACGCCAACTGCGGCGAAGGGCCTCCGTCAGCCGGCGCGAGTTGGCGCATGCGCGGGAGAGCCAGCGTGTACTGGTGTCATTCCAGTGCATGCGCAGGGGGGGTTCTTCTCCGCACCAGCCACAGTGGACCGTTACAGTGGCTGGCGCGGAGGGAAAGAATGTCCCCACGGCACAGGCCCGCCTGCGGATCGGTGGGCCCCAATCACGGGCCAGGCCACCATGGGGGCCTCCTCTGGGGCGAGATTCTTCCATGCCCCCCCCCCCACTGAGGACTCCGCAGGACGCCCATAGAGCCAGGTCCCGCCGGTAAGGACCTGGTTTGATTTATGCCGGCGGGACTGGCCGAAAACGGGCGGGCCGCTGCCAGCGTCCCCCGACTGGCGCAGCGCGATTCCGGCCCCCGCCGAAAACCCGGCGCCGGAGAATTCGGCAGCCAGCGCCGGGGCGGGATTCACGCTGCCCTCCTGCGATTCTCCGGCCCGGCAGGAGGTCGGAGAATCCCACCCCTGATCTTTTACTTGCAGTTCTTACCCTGTTTGTCCTGATGGCGGCTCCCTAACTGGTCCAATTCCGCAGGCAGTCCAAATGACTGTTCTTATCATGTGAACGTGGTCCATGAGTTTCAGTGGCCTTTTCACCCACAGAGTAGCATCCCAGCCAAATGTGCACCTGCCCTCAAGCTATGTCCACTTGGCAGTAATGAGCAGCAGAAATCCTGAATAGGTACTTTCCTTCCTTCCCCTCCCAGCCCTTTATAGTGTTCCTGATGGATTTTGAAATGTGTCCTTGGAATATAGGTACCACCAGCAAGGCAGCATTTACTTGCATGTTCCTAATTTCCATTTGGAAGCTGGTAGTGGTCCTTCTCTTGAACCACTGTAGTGCACATGGTGAAGGCACTGCTGCAGTGCTGCTAAGATGGAAGCTGCAGGATTTTGACCCAGTGACAATGAAGTAACGGTGGCATATGCTCAAGCAGGGATGGTTTGTGACTTGGATAAGAACCCAGAGGTAATGTTGTTCCCTTGTCCTTCCAGGTGGCAGGCAACATGAGTTTAGGAGGTGCTGCCTTAACCTACTTTGGCCTGAGGGTGAAGGCAGCTAAACAGGACTGAACAAAAATTGAACTCATCCCAGTGAGGACTACAGCCTTATTATCAAAAGATCTATAAATCCGCAGGTAATTTGGAAACGGCAATGGGGTAAGTTCTCCACCTCCCCAGCCGCATGTTCCTAGGCGGCGCGCCGTCAGCGGGATCCTCCAATCCGGCAGCCAGCCAATGGGATTGCCCATTGTGGCCACCCCACGCCGCCGGCAAACCCATGGCGGGAGGTGCTGCTGGCGGAACAGAGAATCCCGTCGGTGGAGAATTCACCCCTGTGTTTCCAATTTTTTTGCAGTGACAGGAAAATTTGAATATAAAGGTACATGAAAATTTCCAGTAATTACAGCAGAAGTTCAGACTTTTCAGCAACTGAAAAGGTTTACCCTTCAGAATGATTGAAAATCTTCTCTTGTGTGTTTGAATGCAGTTGATCTCTACATGAGCCAATTGCATCAGAACAGCCGCATTCTTCATGAACGCTTTTACAGCAGCAAGTGGTGAACATATAATGGATACATTTTAATCTTCAGTTCAAGGAAGAATACTGAGCAAAGGTTGGGTCTTTCATCACAGGAAGGGAAGGAAAGTAAGAGCAAGAGTCATGTAAAACTCTTCTTATGATATGAAAGTGAAAAATAATTGGGGATTAAAGGAGTCTGCGGTTATTTAATTTTCTTTGAACAATGAGCCAGAAGACTTGGGACGATTTAAGTCCCACTCCAGGACTTCACTCAATTTAAGGCAACACCAAATTAGGGAGGATAATGAACACGGGGAAGGACTGCAACAAATTACAAGAAGGCATGAATAAACTTGAAGAATGGACATATCATTGGGGAATTATTTTGATCATGTTGTGTGAGGTATAACTTCTTTAAAAGAAAAATAAGGAGGCCACACACTACTTGGAAAATTAGAATTGAAGTGCGGTAAAGAATCAAAGGGATCTGGAGCACAATACACCAATCACTAAAAAGTTGCAACACATGTTAACAAGGACATTAAAAATTAAACCAAACACAAAAGTTTATTCCTAGAGGCACAGAAATGAAAAGTGGGGAAGTTATGCTAAACCTGCACTGAATCTTGGTTAGACCACACATTGTGCACCATGTAATTCTGATCATCATTTGACAGAAGGGATATAGAGGCACTGAAGACTGTGCAAAAAAGATGAACAAAGATGACACCAGAACCGCGAGGTTATACCTCTCAAGAAAGGGTGAACAGGCTGGGTCTCTGCTCTCTCGAAAAGAGAAGGTTGAGGATGTTATGTTCTGGTGCTTGGCTGTAAGAATGATGCACAGAACGTCTAGTTCTTGACTAGCTGAAGTATTTTATTATAAAATAAATGCGTGGTAAAGATAGCTATGAGAAATATGTTACAAACTACTAACACTGACAAATTATCCTAGAGATACTGCAAGTATGACTATCCATGAACACGACTAACTCCCAACTCCTCGAGGTACAGAGCCACGTGATAGATTTACACTGCCATCTGCTGGTCGGAGGTCATTTACATCATTATATACATGATTGCTTATGCATATCATTATAGAGGGCAGATCAAATAGGTCTTTAAAATGATGAAAACCCGTTATCAGAGGGGGTGCTTGAGGAGGTTAGTATAGGTGTATTTCTTATGCTGATATGGGAGGAATGGGAGGAGATGTAGTGGAGCATAAATGTCAGGAAGCACTAGTTGGGCTGAATGGCCTATTTGTTCACTGTTCATTCTATGCAATAAACGGGTTTCCTTCTTGCACCTTCTGAAACTGAGACTCATGGTGATTTTCATACCTGATGGTGTTGAAGGTTCTGAATGGGCTGAGAATCTTTGAATAATTTCTTCTCCTCAATGATGTGACTGCTGGAACCAACCAATACAGCTTTGTGCAAACGTCCGTCACCTGCCAATGATAAAGAGGGGGTGGTTTATGCCTAACTATAGAACAAAGCCAGAGAGTTGTGAAAATATCATATCAGCACTGGAGCAATACTACTCAACCTGAAACAGTCTTTCTCCAAAGCCTCTCTTTCAATGTCCAGCTCAGTGGAACTAAGCTCACTCAGACCTATCTGACCATGGCAAGAGCATTTCCAGAAACAGCTTCAGCACAATTCATTCTGGGGTCCTGCATGTATCTATCCTTGGCTTCCTCTTAATTCTTAACTGCATATTGTCCCTTGACAACCTTGTCCATACATGGGATCACCTTCTGTGGTGTATGCTGATGACACTCTCTTCTACCATTCATCACTTTTTGCATCTACTTCGATTCCTCAGTGCTGTCAGACAGCTTATTTGACATCTTGGTTATGGATGAACTGAAATTCCTCCAGCTGAACATCAGAAGACCAATTCCATCGGCACCAGCCGGGAACTCCCTATCACTGCCACTGATTCCAGTGCTACACCGCTCATCATCTCAGACTGAAGAAGTATTTGCAAACCCGCCATCCAATTCAACCCAGAACAAAGCTTCTGAAAAAGCACAAAGACATTCTACTTCTAACTCAGTAACGTGGCCAACCTAGCCACCTATCTCAGCCCATCTATTGCTGAAACCATCATCCATGCTTTTGTCACCTGTAGACATAACTATTTTAATCGGCGGGTGAGGGGGAAAAGCACACTGATTACAGGATGTTCAAAGGCCAGTTGAGCAGGGCTCCAGTGATTAAAGGATTATACATTAGTTTATTGAAAGGAAAACACAAACATTGGGTGTAATCTTGTGCTCTTGCTGCTGGCTAGCTTGGAGGCAAGAAGGGCATGTACTTAGACGGGTTGATGGCATAGTACCAAACTCCTGCCACCACCTCCCTACCCCACCCCCCACCTGAATTAACTTCTGGGCAGCAAGGCCCATGGTCAACCTACCTGCCCTGCTGCCAACTGAGCCTCTTAAATTGTCTACCCACTGGTGCTGCTGAAAGCAGAGGCTGCACTGCAGGTAACTTCACCACTGCCGGATTAGTATGTGGTCCAGCGGGCGTTCCCGAGAAGAGACAATGCTGGTCTTTCTTAGAAGAGACAACGCTGGTCTTTCCAAGAAGAGACAACGTTGGTCTTACCGAGAAGAGACAACGTTGGTCTTACCGAGAAGAGACATCACTTGTCTTTCCAAGAAGAGACAACGTTGGTCTTTCCAAGAAGAGACATCGCTAGTCTTTCCAAGAAGAGACATCGCTAGTCTTTCCAAGAAGAGACAATGCTGGTCTTTCCAAGAAGAGACAATGCTGGTCTTTCCAAGAAGAGACATCGCTAGTCTTTCCAAGAAGAGACATCGCTAGTCTTTCCAAGAAGAGACAACGCTGTTCCTTCCGAGAAGAGACAACGCTGGTCTTTCCAAGAAGAGACAACGCTGTTCCTTCCGAGAAGAGACAACGCTGATCTTTCCAAGAAGAGACATCGCTAGTCTTTCAAAGAATAGACAACGCTGGTCTTTCCAAGAAGAGACAACGCTGGTCTTTCCAAGAAGAGACATCGCTAGTCTTTCCAAGAAGAGACAACGCTGGTCTTTCCAAGAAGAGACAACGCTGGTCTTTCCAAGAAGAGACATCGCTAGTCTTTCCAAGAAGAGACAACGCTGGTCTTTCCAAGAAGAGACAATGCTGGTCTTTCCAAGAAGAGACAACGCTGTTCCTTCCGAGAAGAGACAACGTTGGTCTTTCTGAGAAGAGACAACGTTGGTCTTTCTGAGAAGAGACAACGCTGGTCTTACCGAGAAGAGACATCACTTGTCTTTCCAAGAAGAGACATCGCTAGTCTTTCCATGAAGAGACAGCGCTGGTCTTTCCGAGAAGAGACAACGCTGGTCTTTCCAAGAAGAGACAATGATGATCATTCCGAGAAGAGGCAACGCTGTTATTTCCATGAAGAGATATCGCTAGTCTTTCCAAGAAAGACAATGCTGGTCATTCCGAGAAGAGACAACGCTGATCTTTCCGAGAAGAGACAACGTTGATCTTTCCGAGAAGAGACAATGCTGGTCTTTCCAAGAAGAGACAACGTTGGTCTTTCCAAGAAGATACATCACTTGTCTTTCCAAGAAGAGATTTCGCTATTCTTTCCAAGAAGAGACATCGCTAGTCTTTTTACTGTACCCTTATGAAATGTTATATGTCAATTTTTTCATCCATTCTTAACAAAAGATCCATGCCTGAAACATTAATGTTTTTTCAGATTTGCATCATCTGTCAGTTCTACTAGGTTTACGTTTTGCAAATATTCAGTAATTTATTTTGGGTGCTTTCATAAAATTTCATTTTCTTCCCCCTTTTTAAGCATAACCAAGTTTCTCAGTACACCTGAATATACCAATTTACCAAAGCCAGGTGACAGATCCCAAAATGTGGTGCAGACCTTCTCTATGGTGTTCCAGATGTACTGCTGGAACTCACCAGGGCTCCTTAGACAGCACCGTCTAAACCCACAACCTCTACCATCTAGAAAGATAACAGCAGCAGAATTACGGGGGCACCACCACCTGAAATCTTTACTCCTCGTCGTTCACCATCCTGACTTGGAAATATATCGCCATTATTTCACAGTCGCTGGGTCAAAATCCTGGAACTCCCACCCTAACAGCACTGGGGTGGAACTACATCATATGGACTGTAGCGGTTCAAGAAGGCAGATCACCACCACCTTCTCAAGGGCAATTAGGGATGGCCAATAAACGCCAGCCTAGTCAGTGACCCTGACATCGCATGAATGAATAAAAATAAAAATCCCCTTACTTAATCCTTTCACTCCTAGGCATTCCAAATTAGCAGCACCCACCCCCACCCCCCACCCCCACTCCCCCATGCCCCCCTTCCATCTCCCAACCCCAAAATGCTGAACCCCTTTCCAAACTGAGATCATCTGCCTCAGCAGAGACCGGCGATCGATCTTCTCTGGTAATTCAGCGCTGCACCATTTACCCTCCGACTCTCAGAGGGTGATGATCCTTTTTTAAAAAATCTTCCTTAGGAACATGTTTTCCAGCTAGTGCTGGGCAACTGTGGATTGAGGGCATATACAGGGGAATAGAGCTTTGCCATGGTGGCTGGAACCACAGAACTGTGGCTGGTTAGAATTAGAGCTCCAGCTGTCTGTTTGGTTTGCAGGCTGGTTGGATCATCTGTAGATGAGACCTGGGCAACCCTGGTGCTTACCTGGGAGTTCAGGTGAGATAATTGGTATGTGCAAGATGCCAGTGACAACGACAAAGCATGGAATTCTCACTAATCGGCTGGTTCAAAACTACCAGTTCGCTGGGTTATTATATATTTCAGAGAGCTGGAAGCTATTTACCAAACAGATACATATTGAATTTCAAAAAGGCTTTTATCGTCAGGGCGGCACGGTGGCGCACTGCTGCCTCATGGCACCGAGGTCCCGGGTTCAATCCCAACCCCAGGTCACTGTCCGTGCGCAGTTTGCACATTCTCCCCATGTCTGCATGGGTCTCACCCTCCCAATCCAAAAGATATGCAGGGTAGGTGGTTTGGCCTTGCTAAATTGCCCCTTAATTGGAAAAAGAAATATTTGGGTACTTTAAATTAAAAAATAAATAAATAAAATAAATTTTAAAAGGCTTTTACAGTGAATGTGCCAACAATTTTCGTAGTGTTGTTTATACCTAGTCCAATGGATCATAGAATCCCTACAGTGCAGAAGGAGGCCATTCAGCCCAATGAATCTACACTGACCCTTCGATTGAGCACTCTACCCATACCCAGTCCCCTCTATCCCCGTAACCCCATAACCTAACCTGCAGATCCCTAGACAGTAAGGGGCAATTTAGCACAGCCAATCCACCTAATCTGCACATCTTTGGAATGTGGCAGGAAACCGGAGCACCCAGTGTAAACCCACGCAGACACAGCAAGATCATACAAACACCACACAGTGACCCAAGGTCGGAATTGAACTTGGGTCCCTGGTGTTGTGAGGCAGCAGTGCTAACTACTGTGCCATCATGCCACCCTGGTATGTATGGTATACCTATGGTATAAACGGTCCTGATTCAGAGGAAATTCACAGTGCAAGTTCGGGGTGATGTTCTCACGGGATGACACAAGAAGGGACAGCAGAATATGCTCGGGCACCACAGAATCTTGCACCAACTTGTATTCTCAACCCTCTTTGGTTGCCAGCTCGCTGTACTCATTGACTGAAAATCCTAATATGCACTGGCCATTTCCCCAACTGGTACATGGAACTGTCACCAGGAAATCCGACTCAAAGGAGAGCTGGATGGACTCACTTGTTCCGAGGAAGAGAACGTCATAAGTTCCATCCAAAGAGTTCACTTGTAATGCGACGATCTGTGAATACTGTGCATTTCTGGTCACCAGCCCTGGTTGATCGTTGATTGGGTGGACAACTTGGTGCACAAGAGGGTGGCTTCGGCTAAAGCTCAGCACAGCATCGGGTAAAAGCAGTGAGTTGTCAATTGAATTGTTCTTATGCCAGTTAGCAATACACTGTAACAAGGAAAAACACTGGTGTTCAATGTTGTATTTCTGCCCTTTCTTCTGCTTGGTCCTAATAGCCGAAGGCTTTGTAGACTGTGTGGGCGGGATTCTCCACTCCCACGCCGAAGAGGCCGCGCCGTCGTGAACGCCGTCGAGGTTCACGACGGCGCGGAATGGCCCCGGTCCCGACCGATTCAGGCCCTGACAATGGGCCAAGATCGGGGCCGCGTCATCTACACGCGCCAGGCCTTTTCGCTCGCGTAAAAGCGGCGCCGCATAGATGACGCAGTCGGCGCCGCATAGCGGGCGTCAGCCGCGCATGCGTGGTTGTCGGCCTGTCTAAATCCGCCCCGCAAGAAGATGGGGGACGGATCTTGCGGGGCCGCGGAAGGAAGGAGGTCCTCCTTCAGAGAGGACGACCCGATGGTCGGTGGGCACCGATCGCGGGCCACCCCACATTCCAGGTGAAGCCCGGTGCAGGATCCCCCCTCGCCCCCCCACAGGCCGGCCCCCCCAGCGTTCACGCACCGCCCACGACTGCAGCGACCAGGTGTGGACGGCGCCGGGGGGGAACCCGCCGTTTTGGCCTGGCCGCTCGGCCCATCCGGGCCTCAGAATAGCGGGGGTGCCGAAGAATCGCCATTTTGGGTGTCTCCGGCGATTCTCCGGCCTGCAGCCCGCGAAACTCGAACTGGCCGTTCCCGCCGCTTGGGAGAATCGCGGGAGGGCGTCGGACTGGCGTCCCTGGAAATTTTGGAGGCCCAGGCGATTCTCCCAACCGGCGTGTGAGTGGAGAATCGCGCCCAAGGTGTTTAAGATGTATTCTCAGACTGGCTATGCCATTGTGGAAATACATACATGAGTATGTTTTTGGACCTCTTTTGTGTACCTGAATGTCCCACATAATCCATACACAAATAGGTGTATACTTAGCCATTTGGGCAGCACGGTAGCATAGTGGTTAGCACAATTGCTTCACAGCTCCAGGGTCCCGTGTTCGATTCTCGGCTGGGCCACTGTCTGTGCGGAGTTTGCACGTTCTCCCGGTGTGTGCGTGGGTTTCCTCCGGGTGCTCTGGTTTCCTCCCACAGTCCAAAGATATGCGGGTTAGGTGGATTGGCCATGCTAAATTGCCCTTAGTGTCCAAAATTGCCCTTAGTGTTAGGTGGAGTTACTGGGTTATGGGGATAGGGTGGAGGTGTGGGCTTGGGGAGGGTGCTCTTTCCAAGAGCTGGTGCAGACTCGATGGGCCGAATGGCCTCCTTCTGCACTGTAAATTCTATGATTCTATGAATGATTCTGTGCTCATGTTTACTGACATGGATCTAAATGCCTGTTAGGTTATATTTGTGCCTAAATGTATGAGCTTACAAATTATTTCCTTTCTGAGCATAGCTGTAATCCATATGATATTGTTGCTTGCTTCTTTATATGTCTGAGTGCATTTCTACTCATGCGAGAATTTGTTTGTCTCTATGGAGGAGGATAGTGTGCCAGATATCCCAAAGAAACCTAGGTTAAATCAGGGATAGGGACTTACCAAAATTAATGTAAGCAAAACAGCAGTAATTAACAAAATAATGCCACTAAAGAGTGACAAGTTAACAGAACTAAATGGTTCCAGCCCAGAGTTTTAAAGGAAGGTGAGAAGGTTGCAGGTGTCCTAACTAATGATGCTTCGAAGTTGCACAAGCACGCAGCTGTGCAGAAACCCTATTGCTGTGCTAAGGCTGCACACAAGTCAGTCAGTGTGGAGAGCCACGCAAAAAAACTGAACTGACCGATGCACTTAGACAAATTGGCCATGCACTACATTAAAAAAATTGAGAATATGCTGGCCCTAATCTTCCAAAGTGCTCTCAATTCAGGAATTGTTCCCTGAGATTGTAAACCTAAACATGTTACCCCACTATTTCAGAAGGAATCCAGGGAATTTCAGATCAGCTGGTTCGAAGTTTGGGAGATTATTAGATTGATAATTAAGGATCAGAAAAGGTCAACATCGAGTTGTAAAGGATGGGTCATGCATCACCAATATGGGGCAGGATTCTCTGACCCGCCAACCCCGTTTTCCAGCACAGCGCGCTCCCACCGGTAGCAGGATTCTCTGGTTCCTGCAGCTGGCCAGTGGGGTTTCCCATTGTGTCCACCCCCACGGGGAAACCCGCGGGCGTGGGTGCTCTGCTGGCGAAGCGGAGGATCCCGTCGACGGAGAATCCCGCAGAGGAGCTTTGTAGAGGTGACTAAAGCATGGGATAGGGGAATATCAATGGATGGTAATTGTATGAACGCCCAGAAAGCATTTGTTAAAGTTCTTCATAAGAGACTGGGAGCTAAACTTGAAGGTCATGGAATTATAGGCAAATCATTAAAAAAAAAATTCTTTATAAATTTAGAGTACCCAATTCATTTTTTCCTATTAAGGGGCAATTTAGCGTGGCCAATCCACCTGCCCTGCACATCTTTGGGTTGTGGGGGTGAAACCCACGCAAATACTGGGAGAATGTTCAAACTCCACATGGACAGTGACCCAGAGCCGGGATTGAACCTGGGGCCTCGGCGTCGTGAGACAGCAGTGCTGACCACTGTACCACTGTGCTGCCCAAATTGTGGGCAAACAATTGAATTGGTTTGCAAATTGGATGAGCAGGAGACAGAAAGCAGGGATAATGGGTTGGTTCTCTAATTTACAGGATTTGCCTCATGGTGCCCCTCAAGAATCAATATTGGGCTTTAACTATACACCGTATTCACTGACACCGATGATGGGATAAAAAGCCACGTATCCAAGTTTGCGGTGCCAAAAAGACTGGTGGCATTGTTAACAGTGTAGATGGGAGCATAAAATTACAAAAATACATTAATGGATTAAGTGAATATGAAAAATCCATGGCAAATAGATTTCGATGTGGGCAAATGTGATGTTATCCATCTTGCACCGAAAAAGGATGAAACTTTCCTTTGTAAAAGGTGAAAAGCTAGAAACAGTAGAGGCCAAAGGAACTTTGGCGAGGCTGAGATGGCTTCAGAGAGATTGCAGAAAAGATTTATGTGAACGGCTCCAGGTATGAGAGACTTTAGTTACGCTGATGGATTGGAAAAGGTGGGTTTGTCTTCTCCAAGAAGAACAAGTTGAGAAGAGGTTTGATGGATGCATTCAAAATTATAAGGGGTCAAGAAAGAGAGAAACTGTTCCCATTAGGGCAGCACGGTAGCACAGTGGGTAGCACAGTTGCTTCATAGCTCCAGGGTCCCAGGTTAGGTTTCCGGCTTGGGTCACTGTCTGTGCGGAGTCTGCACGTTCTCCCCGTGGCTGCGTGGGTTTCCTCCGGGTGCTCTGGTTTCCTCCCACAGTCCAAAGATGTGCAGGTTAGGTGGATTGGCCATGATAAATTGCCCTTAGTGTCCAAAAGGGTTGGGTTAGGCGGGGTTACGGTGATAGGGTGGAGGTATAGGGAATGGGGTGGAAGTGTGGGCTTAGGTAGCGTGCTCTTTCCAAGGGCCAGTGCAGACTTGATGGGCCGAATGGCCTCCTTCTGCACTGTAAATTCTATGATTAGTGGTGGGATCAAGAACCAGAAGACATAACCTTTCAGGTGATTGGCAAAAGAGCCAAGAGAGAAATGAGGGAAAAAATGATTTTAACCAATTGTTTTGATCTGGAATGCACTACCTGAGAGTGTGGTGGAGGCAGATTCAATCATGGTTTTCAACAGGGAATTGGAAAAGTATCTGAAGATAAAATATTTGCAAAATTACGAGAAAGGAAATGGGTCTGGTTGAATTGCTCTTGCAGAGAGCTGGCATGGATCAAATAGGCTGAATGGCCTGTTTTTGTGCTCTACATATTCTCCTCTGAATGAGCAGGTTGTCTTATGAAGAAAGGTTGGACAGGCTGGTATCGTTTCCACTGGGGTTTAGAAGAATGAGGGGTGACCCGATTGAAGTATGCAAGATCCTGAATGGTCTGTGAGTGAATGTGGAAAGAATGTTTCCTCTTGTAGCTGAGTCCAGAACAAGGGAGCACGGTTTTAAAATTAGGGGTTGCCCTTATAGGACAGAGATGAGGAGATTTTTATTTTTCTCAGAGGGTTGTGCGACTTTGGAACTCTCTGCCTCAGAAGGCAGTGGAAGCGGGGTCTCTGGATATTTTTAAGGTAGAGGTGGATAGGATCTTGTCGGCAAAGGAATCAACAGTTATCAGGGGTAGAATGGAATGTGCAACTCGAAGCACAAACTGGTGAGCCAAGATCTTATTGAATGATGGAGCAGGCTCGAGGGGCCGAGTGGTCTACTTCTGATCCTATTTTGTATGTTTGCATGTACTTGCTGTGTGAGTGACTTTTTAAATTATTGCATCCCATCCAACTTTCACCATCACTTATATCCTCTATCTCTAGAATACATTGGCTCCTTATTGGCATTCAGTTCCATAGTTTCATCATTTGACTCACCCTTATGAACCACCCTTCAGCCATAAGCTTAGACAGGAAAAGTCAGCAGGTTATTCAATCCAGGAGGGGAATCACAGACATGCTTGATCCTATCCTCGCATATTTTGCCTTTCTAGCAGAACTCAATGGATTATTACCAGGAGCTGAGATCCTGGGCCTCCTGCCCCCTCCCTAACCCAGAGGAATGTTAGTTGTAGCCTAACGATCTTTCTTGGTTGTTCACTAGCTGGTCCATCAGGACAGCCCAGCAGTCTGTGCTTATTCATTTATCAAATGCATTTGTGTTCTTACAGCACCAGGTCTTGGCGATGGGACTTGACCTTTATACTGAATCCAAGAAGAACAGTCGGAATTGTATTCTTCATACGGTCCATCCAGGGCTTCACGGATGCTTCTGATGCTGTACGCACACACCGCAGACATAGATTCACTCCTAACGTAGCAATGAAGTTAAAAGTTACAAAGAAGCCATGAATGAGGAGAGTCAAATTAAATATTCTACTTTATCTGTCTGCCTACACTCACATCATCATCTCCCTCTCTATCAGACCAGCTACTTTGTAGATCGGCCTTTGGCACTGTGTTTTTAATATATAAACACGTTCATTTGAAATTATATAAACACATGTTAATATGTCTCATGTTATTGATGCATATATATATATACACACACTCTATAAGCAGATATCATCCGCTCTTTGGCCTTTTTTCACCTCTACAGGCTGCACCTGATCTCTCGCAGTTTAAAAAAAAAAAAATATTATTCCTTACATAATCAATAACATACACATGCAACAGCTCTATATAAACATGATTCAGTTTGTCAATTTTCCCCCTTTTTCTTCCCTAGACTACCCCAACATCCCTCCTCCCACCCACTAATCCCCCCCCCCCACCTGCTGCCGACAAACAGATAAGGACAGAAAAAGCCTCCACCATGCATTAAACCCCTCTTCCGACCCCCTAAGAACAAACTTAATCTTCTCCAGTCTTAAGAATTCATACAAATCCCCCAACCACGCCGAGACCCCCGGCGATGCTGCTGACCTCCAACGCAGTAAGATTCATCACAGGGCAATCAGAAAGGCGAAGGCCACGACATCAGCCCCCTGCCCCCAGCAGCTCCGGAAAATTCAAAACCCCCAAAATCATCACCAAAGAGCATGGCAACTTCCTCACCCTCACTATCTCTGACAGGGTCTTGAAAACTGCAGCCCAGAACCCACCCAACTTTGTGCACCCCCAGAACATATAACCGTGGTTCGCCGGCCCCCTCCCACATCTCTCACATACATCCTCCACCTCTTGGTAAAACTCACTCATACGGGCCCGAATCACAGGAGCCCTATGCACCACCTTGAACTGTATAAGGCCCATCCTAGCACAGGACGAGGTTGAATTGATTCGGTGCATTATTTCACTCCAGGCCCCCCACCCCAGCTCAACCCCAGTTCCTCCTCCCATTTCCGCTTTATCCTCTCCACTGGCACTTTTTTCATCTCCACCAACCACTGGTAAATAACCCCAATCCGCCTTTCCCCAGCAACTAACAGCGTGTGTTTTGGCAGCTCAGGGAACAAAGGTTGTTGCTTAGGTGCAAAATCCCAGTCCAGAAAATATCTAAATTAACTCCCCTCTGGCAATTCGAACTTCTCCTGCAATTCCTCTAGCCCTAGTTCTCCTCTCTACGAAGAAATCCCTAACCCACTCTATCCCTTTCCTGTACCAACTCCCATATATTGCATCGTTCCCTCCTAGGATAAACCTGTGGTTCCCACATATTGGGGCCACTACCAAAAAACTTCCTATATTAAAGTGCCACCTCAACCCGTTCCAAATTCTGGGAGATGATACAACGACGGGACCGTTAGCGAGACTAACCGGAGAAAACGGGAACAGGAACGGGGCCATCGCCACGACCCTCAAGCTTGTTCCCACACGAGGCCTCCTCCACCTGCTCTCATTCTGACTCCACCTCTCCCCACTATCGTCTCACTGTCTCCACATTTCCCTCCCAATAATACTACAACAGGTTTGGGAGTGCCAATCCACCACCCCCCTCCCCCGCCACCCTCTGTGCAAAAAGGTACTCCGAATCCCAGGCGTCTTGCCTGCCGAAAAAAATTCCGAAATCAACTTATCCACCGTCCGGAAAAACGCCTTAGGAAGGAATATGGGTAGGAACTGAAAAATTAAAAAACCTCGTCAACACATTCATTTTCACGGTTTGTATTCTTACCGCCAGAAATAGCGGTCGGGCATCCCTCCTGTTCAAATCCCCTTTGACCCCCTCTGTCAGGCTGGCTAGTTCCATTTATGCATTGGGGCTCAATCATGGGCCACCCGAATACCCAAATACTGAACACTTGTCGGCCACCTTAAATGGCAAGGCTCCTAAATCCGCACTCTTCCCCGAGGTATTCACCAGAAATAATTCACTTTTCGCCACGTTCAGTTTGACACAGAAAATGCACCGAATTTCCCCAGCAGATCCATTATTTTCCCCATCCAGTGGATTTGAAACGTACAACAACAAAACATCCACATATAAAAACACCCTGGGCGGGATTCTCTGATCCTGCGGCGGGTCGGAGAATCGCACTGGGGAGGCGCGAATCTCGCGCACTGCTCTGACGCCGGGCAGCCGATTCTCCGGTCAATGTCGCCGATGCGGTCGCCGCGCCGCCGGTTGGGGGCCGTTCAGCGCGGACCCCCGGCGATTCTCCGTGCTCGACGGGCCGAATGACCGTCGAGTTTGGCCGAGTCCCGCCAGCGTCATTCACGTGTGATCCTACCCGGTGGGACCCCGGCATTCTGGCTGCGGGGGCCGTCCTGGTGGGGGGGGGGGGGAGTGAACCTCCACGCTGGCCAGGCACGTGATTGGGGACAACCGATCGGCGGGCGGGCTAATTCCGGAGGGGCCTATGTTCCTCCGCGCCGGGCCCCTGTAGGGCGCCGCCATGTTGCCTGGGGGCCAGCATGGAGACGGCAACCCACGTGCATGCACGGACCCGCACCGGCCGTGGCGCACATGCGCAGACCGGCGCCGCCCGTGCTGGCGCCCGTATCAGCAGCTGGAGCTGCGTGAAGCGCTCCAGTGCTGTCCCCTGTGCTGCGCAGAATCGCTGCTCCTAGTGGCCAGATGACGCCATCATAAAACACTCCGGCGTTTACGACGGCGTCAACACTTCACTGCATTAGCGGAGAATCCCACCCCCTATGCTCCCGACCTTCCCTCACAATGCCCTTCCACTCTCTTGAAGCCTGCAGTGCAATCGCCAAGGGCTGAATGACGAATGCGAATTACAACGGAGGCAGTAGGCATCCCTGCCTCGTTCCCCTATATACCCTAAAATATCCCAAATTCATCATGTTCGTCCTCACACTCACCGTGGGGGATGCATATAACAATTGCACCCATGAAACAAATGGCGGTCCAGACCAAACCTCATCAGGATCTTGAACAGATATCGCCATTCTACCCAGTCAAAGGCCTTCTCCACATCCATTGATGTGATAACCTCCAGCATTCTACATTGTGACGGGGTCATTGCTACATTCAACAGCCTCTTGATATTACTTGACAACTGCTGCCCCTTAATGAACACCATCTGGTCCTCCGAGACCACCTCCGGTAGACACCCTTTCAACTGCATCCTAAAACCTTCACATCTGTATTCAGTAGGGAGATGGGCTTGTGAGACCCACACTCGGGTCTTTATCCTTCTTTGGAATCAATGAAATAGAAGCTTGTACAAGTGTGGCCGGCAACTCTCCCTTCACCAATGACTCTTATACGTATCCAGGAAATGGGGTGTCAACTCTGCCAAAAACTGTTTAGAAAATGCGACCGGCAAGCCATCCGGCTACGGTGTCTTCCCTAATTGCATCAACCCCACACACTCCATTATCTCCTGCAACCCCTAAACACCTTCAATCCTGTCTTTTCCCATTCTCCACCTTCAGAAACACCAACTCATCCAAAAATTTCCCCATTCCAGCCCCTGGGGCTCAGATTGATAGAGCCCTTGATAGAAGGCCTTAATGCCTCATTGATTTTTTTCCGGCGTCATCACCAACTGCCCTCCTGCCTCCCTCACCTACGCAATTTAACGTGTGCAGTCACCTCAACCGATGGACTAGCAGTTGACTAGCCTTCTCCCCATACTCATTTTGGACCCCCATTAATCGGGGAAGCTAACCCACCACCTTCCCTATTGTCAACCGGTCAAACTGCCCCTGCAGTTTCTTCCTTTCCGCCAACAACTCCCTAGTCAGGGCCGCCTGAGTACCTCCGATCCATCTCTGCAATAACTTGCACCAACCTCTGCCTCTCCTCCCTCTCAACTTTATCTCCCTCGGCCTTATAAGAAATTACCTTTCCCGGACTACCACCTTCGATGCCTCCCAGAACATGCATTCAACTCCATATAATTCTTTATCATTAATGGCACCTTCTCGCAGAACTATTTACCAGCCAGAACCGCCATATCCAATCTCCACCCTGGTCTCAACGGCCATCCCATTTTGAACCTCACGTCCATATAATGCAGGGAATGCTCCAAAATTACTATCCCTGCATATTCTGCCCCCATGACCCCCAACAGCATTGCCTTCCGCACCACAAAAAAATCAATACGGGGTATACCCGATGTACATGGGAGAAGAAGGAGCATTCCCTCTCTCTCGGGTGCCTGAACCTCCATGAATCCCCCCTCCACCCCCCCGGGCAAATCTGGTCCATAAATACCCCCAGTTCCTTTGCCATTTCCTAACCATTGATTTGGGGCTAGACCTATCCACCCTTGGATTGGATTGAATTTGATCTATTGTCACGTGTACCGAGGTGCAGTGAAAGTATTCTTCTGCGTATAGTCCTGATAGATCGTTCCACACATGAAAAAAAAACATAGGACGTACATAAATACACAATATAAATACATAGGCACAGGCATCGGGTGAGCACGTGGATTGTATTGCTACTCAGTAGAGAAGAGATCAGTTCAATCCATCAGAGGGTCAATCAAGAGTCTCGTAACAGCGGGGAAGAAGTTATTTTTGAACCCCTTAGTGCGTGTTCTCAGACTTTTGTATCTCCTGGCCAATGGAAGAAGTTGGAAGAGTGAATAACCCAGGAGGGAGGTGTCTTTGATTATACTGCTCGCTTTCCCAGGCAGCGGGAGATGTAGACAGCGTCAATGGATGGGAGGCGGATTTGCGTGATAGACTGGGCTGTGTTCATGACTCTCCGTAGTTTCTTACGGCCTTGGGCCAAGCAGTTGCCATACCAGGCCGTAATGCAGCCAGATAGGATGCTTTCTATGGTGCAAAAATTGTTAAGAGTCAATGTGGACATGCCGAATTTGCTTAGTTTCCTGAGGAGGTATAAGCGCTGTTGTGCTTTCTTGGTCGTAGCGTCGACATGGGTGGATCAGGACAGATTGTTGGTGATGTGTACACCCAGGAATTTGAAGCTGTCAACCATCTCCACCTCGGCAGCATTGATACAGACAGTGGTGTATACAATACTTTACTTCCTGAAGTCAATGACCAGCTCTTTAGTTTTGCTGACACTGAGGGAGAGATTGTTGTTATTATATCACATCACGAGGTTCTCTATCTCCCTCCTGTACTCGGATTCATCGTTGTTCGAGATCAGACCCACCACGGTTGTGTCATCAGCAAACCTGTAGATGGAGTTGGAGCCAGATTTTACCACAGAGTCGTGTGTGTATAGGGAATATAGTAGGAGGCCAAGTACGCAGCCTTGTGGGGCCCCGGTTTTGGAGACTATCATGGTGTTGTTTTTTATGATTGTGGTCTATGGGTCAGGAAGTCAAGGATCCAGTTGCAGAGGGAAGAGCAAAGTCCTCGGTTTTAGAGTTTTGATATGAGCTTGGCTGGAATTATGGTGTTGAAGGTGGAGCTGCAGTCAATGAAAAGGAGTCTGATGTAGGAGTCCTTGTTATCGAGATGCTCCAAGGATGTGTGTAGGGCCAGGGAGATGTCGCCTGATGTGGACCGGTTGTGGCAGTCTGTGAATTGCAGTGGATCAAGGCGTTCTGGGAGTATGGAGTTGATGTGTCTCATGACAAACCTCTCAAAGCACTTCACAATGATAGATGTCAAGGCCACCGGGTGGTAGTCGTTGAGGCACGTTGCCTGGTTCTTCTTTGGCACTGGTATGATGGTGCTCTTCTTGAAGCTGGTGGGAACCTCGGAACGGAGTAGGGAGAGGTTGAAGGTGTCCATGAACACACCCACCAGTTGGCCCGCGCAGGATCTGAGTGCATGACTAGGGACTCCGTCAGGACACGTTGCTTTCCGAGGGTTCACTTTCAAGAAGGCCAATCTGAATTTGGAAGCTGTGACGATGGGTATGGGCATGTCCGAGGCTGCTGGGGCAGTTGACAACAGTCTAATGGTTTCCTGCTCGAACCGAGCATAGAATGCATTGCATTCATCGGGGAGGGATGCGTTACTGCTAGAGATTCTACTTGGCTTTGCTTTGTAGCCCGTTATGTTGTTTAAGCCTTGCCACAACCGATGAGAGTCCGTGTCGTTAGTCTGTGACTCTAGTTTAGTCTGGTATTGTGTCTTGGCATCCCTGGTGGCTTTGCGGATGTTGTACATGGATTTCTTGTATAGATCAGGGTCGCCTGTCTTGAACACCTCAGACCTGGCCTTCAGTAGGGAGTGAATCTTCAGATTAAACCATGGTTTCCGGTCGGGGAACGTATGTACTACCTTCTTTGGCCGTAATCTTCTATATACTTGCTGATGAAATCTGTGATGGTGGTGGCATATTCGTTTAGGTTGGCCGGTGAGTTCTTGAATATGGACCAGTCCACTGACTCCAAGCAGTCGCGTAGGAGCTCTTCCGTTGCCTCGCACCAGCATTGCACGACCTTCTTAATCGGATTCTCCTGCTTGAGTTTCTGCTTGTATGCTGGGAGAAGGATCATCGTCTTATGGTCTGATTTTCCGAAGTGCGGTCAGGGGATGGATCGGTAGGCGCCCTTGATTTTTGAGCAGAGTGGTCAAGGATATTGGCGTCCCTGGTGGGACTGGAGATGTGTTGGTGGAATTTTGGCAGTACACTCTTGAGGTTGGCCTGGTTGAAATCCCTGTCCACGATGAACAAGGCCTTCGCGCATTCTGTTTCATTGTTATTTATAGCGGTGTACAATTCATCAAGCACCTCCTTCATTTCAGCTAGGGGTGGGATGTAGACCGTCGTGATAATGGCAGAAGTGAACTCCCATGAAAATAGTATGGGCGGCACTTCACGGTCAGGTATTCCAGGTCGGGGAGCAGCAGTTCGCCAGAGTCGCCACTTTCGAGCACCAGGACGAGTTGATGAGGAGACAAACCCTTCCACCCTTCGCTTTGTCCGATGACGCGGGGCAGTCCATCCAGTGTATTGAGAAGCCGTCAGGTTGTATGGCACAGTCCGGTGAGGAAGGGGTGAGGCATGTCTCTGTGAAACAGAGCCCACAGCAGTTTCTTACTTCCCTCGGAGAGGTAAGTCTAGCGTTAAGCTCGTCCAGTTTGTTTTCGATCGCTTGGGCATTTGCCAGGAGTATGCTGGGGAGAGGACTCGAAGCTGCATTGTTTTAGTGCCCCTTGGGTCCAACACACAATTAAAATTGTCCCCGTCCCCCCCATTATCAACTGATGGGAATTCAAATCCGGGATGGACCCCAACAGCTTCTTAACAAAGTCTGCGGTGTCTCAATTGGGCATATATACACATGAACCAACACCACTGACACCTCCGCCAGGAACCCACTCACCATCACAAGCTGCCCCCGAGTCCCGCACCTCTCTAGCCCCCACAAGTGGAACAGGATCGCAACCTGCCTCGACTTTAGAGTCAAAGCCCAAATGGAAGGTCTGCTCCACCCATCCCTTCCTTAACCACATCTGGTCCTTCACCTGTAAATGTGTCTCCTGAAGGAAAGCCACATCTGCACCTTTTAGGTGCGCAAACACCCCGGACCGTTAACCAGGCCATTTAAACATTGCACATTCCATGCTACCACCAGGGGTTTCTGGCCCCTCTCTCTACTAAGGTCTGCCATCCCCCTCCCCAACTCTGTTTCTACCACCCCTCCCACCCAACTCAAAACTCCGTAATATCAACCCAATCCTTTACAAAACCAACATGTGCAAAGAACAATTGAATGCACACACATATTGCATACACATGTAACTCCAAAAAACCCACCAAAACCCAACATGTGCATGAAACAACAACATATCAATTACAAAGCTAGCATATACATAACAAGTCATAAAACAGAAAAATTCCCAGAATTGCCTCTCTCTCAACCCATGTTCCTTGACAATGTAATCCGCTTCCTCCAGCGCTGTAATGTTCTTTGGCCTTAAAAGTCAGTCAAAGTTTGGCCGGGTACAACACCCCAAACCCAACCTTGCTCCGAAAGAGCACCACTGTGGCCTTATTAAACCCTGTCTACCATTTAGCCAGGTCGGCAACAATATCCTGATAAATCCGGATCAGATTCCCCTCCCAGCTACAGTCTCGAGTTGCCTTCGCCCACCTCAGAATCTTCTCCCTGTCCTGGAACTTGTGCATACGCACAATCACCGCCCGTGGCAGCTCCCCAGCTCTTGGCCTCTGTCTTAGGGACCAATGGGCACAATCCACCTCTGGGATTCGCAAAGACCCCCACCTCGACCAACTTCTCGAACATCCTTGAAACGTAGCCTGTGGCACTCGTTCCCTCCACATCCTCCAGCAGACCTACGATTCGCAAATTCTGCCACCTGGACCGATTCTCCTGGTTGTCCACCCTCGCCTGCAGCCCCTTGCAGGCCTCCCCCAGCATTGTCATCTCTGCCTCCAATGACAATATCCCGTCACTTTGGTCCAACACCGCCCTTTCTACCGCTTGGATCGTCATACCTCTCGACTCTTCTCCACCTGATCCATAGTCCTGTGAAGAGGGACGACTGCTCCCTCAATCGCACTGGACCAGTCCCCCTGCATCTCCTTTCGCGGTTGACGAACCTCCCCTTGATAAAATCCATCAACTGCTCCAGAGGCTGTGTGGCAGACGATGATGACACTTCCCCCTCCACCGTTGTTTCCATTGGTGCTACGCCACCCGTATCCTCCAACTCTATAGCTAGGGCTTTCATCAATTTTGCCTGGTGTGATAGCTCGCCGACATTCCAGACTGGGGGAGAAACCACCACCCTCCACTAACTCCTCACTTTTTCTACAAAAATCCCCATTAACTGGGTAGAAAAGGCCAAAACCAACACCTCCAATCAGGAGCCACCTTGTGTGAGACCAGTCAGCTCATGGCCGCCAGGGAAGTCCACCTGAGCTCTCACTTACTCAGCCAAGAGTGGCAGGCGTGGCCTACATTGAAATTCAAATGTCGGAGTCTGATGATATCATTTGGATCCTGACTATATTTTAACACTGAATGGTCGAGTCTGGCCCTCAGCACTGAGGTCGCCGGGACCACCCAATTCAAAGAGGCAGCCTGTCCAGAAGTGATCTATTGGGATGTGTCACTTGTTTTTAAAAAAGATTTCCTTGTGAGACTAGATGACCAGGAATGAAACTCTCAGGCCCAAAAGGAGGTGCAGAGCAGAGGCTTCCCTCTCCCAACCAAAATTATCCACTGCTCCACCCAACCTATCAGACATTCCAGGGACATTTCTGTCGGGAGTCCCCAGACTCTGCCTCTTACCATGCACAACCGGCTCCCACGCATTGATCGGAGACCATAGATTTATTTAAATGGGACTGGGTGTTCAAATGGCCAGGGTCTCAGTCAGCAAGTCAGGGAGGGCCTAACAATCGCTCTTCAGACCCAACGCTCACTTGCAGTTAAAACTGGCATAAATGTTTCTGTGCATGGGTGCGCTGCCTTCTTTTGCTGCAGGCCCTCTTTCACCTCTACACATGTCAATATTTATCTGTAAGCCCCTTTTTGCTATCTGTCCATATCTTTTTGTGCAGACGAGTTTTATTCTATCTCTGTTTCAATTTCAGGTCCTATCATTTCAACCTGCCCACTGATTGAGTTGCTCTTTAAATTATTATTAATAAGCAGTGCTTTGACACAGAGGACATAATAACCGTAGGTGTGAGTTTATAAAACATATTTATAGGGTAATGCGTGAATTCGTTTTTAACTTACCACTGTGATGTGAATACTGCATAAAACATTGTACTGGTCCAATCATCCGGGTCTTGCTGCAACATGAACACATCCTGAATTACATCAAAGTAAAGCTTGCTTGATGGATCACTGCACACCAGAGAAGCCTTCAGGAAGCTTGACCACCGCCTCTGGAGAAGTTTTAACCCTCCAATGTCGCCCTGAAACCAAGAGGTAATGGCGTTAGTGAGGAACATTCTGGCATACACGCTACTCAAAAAAGAGTCCCAGCCAAAGGTTCAGCAATCATTTAATTTGCATTCAATGGAAAGCTGAAGACACATATGACAAGGTGTTAATGCCCTGCCTCTGCTGATACGATAGTGTCACCTCCTAGACTTGTAGGTGACACTGTCATAGCATGTTATTGCTGCTTGTGTGCAGTATTACATATGTATGTGGTTGCAATGAGAGCATTTACTGTCTGTGTGCAGCATTATTTACATATGGTACTGCAATGACAGTGATACTGCCTGTGTGCAGAATTACATATGTATGGTCCTGCAATGACAGTATTACTGTCTGTGTGCAGCATTATTTACATATGTATGTTACTGATATAACAATCTTTCTGTCTGTATGCAGAATTACATATGTATGTTACTGCAATGACAGTATTCTACATGTATGATACTGCAATGCAGATTCCTATTTGTATGGTATTGCATATATTTGGTACTGCAATGTAGATTTATTTATGTATGGTTCTGCATATAGATGGCACTGCAATGCAGATTTATATATGTACGGTACTACAATGACAGTCTTACTCTGTGGGCAAGATTTACATACTTATAGTACTGCAATGGCAGTATTTTATATATATGGTACTGCAATGCGGATTCATATATGCATGGTACTGCATATATATGGTACTGCAATGCAGATTTATATATGCATGGTACTACAATGACAGTATTACTGCCATGTGTACCACTATCTGTGTAAAGAACTGCACTGACAGTGTTCCTGCCTGTGTGTGGCACTGTCTATACTTGTAAGTGCATTGGTTTTGATCAGATTCTAAAGCAGTTCCCAAAAATTGGAAGGTAGAAAACATGATCATGAAAGAAAATGGGGGAACTATATGTCAGTCTAAAATTAGTAATAGGAAAAATGCTAGAGTCTATCATTTGGAACATGGTAACAGGGCACTTAGTAAATCATTCAGTGATTAATCAGAGTCAACAAAGATTTGTAAAATGGAAGTTTGACAAATCTCTTGGAGTCTTTTGAGGATGAAGTAGTAGGATGGATAAGGGGAGACCAGAGGATCTAGTGTATTTAGATTTTGGAAACATTCACTGATGATTGTTCAGCAACATTCACAGCAAAACCTGGACAACATCCAGGCTTAGGCTGATAAGTAACATTTGTGTCACACAAGTGCCAGACAATGACCATCCCTAACAAGATAGAAGCAGATCATCTTATTTTGATGTTCAAATGCAATGCTATCACAAAATCCCTCACCACCAACATCCTGAAGGTTACCACTGACGAGAAACTGAACTGGACTATCCATATAAATACTGGGGATAAATACTAGAGAAGGTCAGAGGTGAGAAATTATGTGGCAAGTAACTTATATTCTAAGGGCGCGATTCACTGGCCCCGTTATCCTCTCGCTCAAGCGAAACGAGGCCAGTGAATAGTGGGAGAGGCCAAAGACGAGAATCGCTCCAGGCGTCAAACAGTTTGCGATGCAACCGGCCCACTCCCATAAGCAAAATCGGGCTCTCGCCGTAGCGTGGCGGTAAATCAATTATCACCACTTAAACCCTATTTCCGTACAATTAACGGCAGCCACCCCATATCCAACCGTCTCCCGTCATTCATCGGCCTCCCCAGCAAGTGGTCACGCTGGTGCCGATTCGTACTTCTTTTGAAAAACGTAAACCTGGTGGAAGGGCTTCCGTGGGGAGCCGAAGAGGTGAGTAGCCATCTTTGGTCACAGGCAATGAGGCCGGGGGGCACTGGACTTGCCACATCAGTGCTCAGTGGGGGGTGGGGAGACTCTCGGCTGGGATGGAGGCAACCCCAGCTGCGGTCGGTTGCCATGGGAGGGTGAGGTACGGGGTGGGGAGGGGAGCAACCACTTGCAGCACCATCATGCCAACTCCTGGATCATCTTTACCCATTCCGGGAGCAACCCTGCCTGCCTGCCCCAACGACCACCCACATCCCACGCCGACTACCGAGGCCTCTGGCCGTGCAGATGAAATCTATTGTTAATAGGGAATTGGCAATCAAGGTTAAGTGAGCACTTCACACATCCAAGTGGATTCCCGTGGGTGGGCGGGCCATGTAGCATGTGAGGGTTATTGCCTAGCATCCCAATCAGACCGTGATGCCTGGACACTGTGCCTGAACTGCAGGAGGCAACACCACACACGCGACAGTCAACATCCGAACACCCAGGCATGGGACGCAGCTCCGGGGGACATGTCCACGGCCAGAGTGGGTGAGTGCCATGGGGAGGGACCCAGTCCAGGTTATGTTATGAGCGGGTGTCTGGGGTATTGGGTCTGGGGCATGTGAGGGGAGCCCGATGGCTAGTTATGCGTGGGCAGGGCTGTCCAGGTGTGGAGGGGAGGGGGAGAGGGGGGGGGATCAATGGGGAATGAAGGCTCCCGAGGTGGGAGCCACCGTTGTTCGTCAGTCGAACACCCTCTCCCGATGCTTTACAGATATTAAATGATGTGTCAGGGATATTGGTGCGGACCCGGAACTTGCCCGAGTGGTGCTGCTAGTAGTCCAGGTGGCCAGAAGCCAGGGACAGCGGCAGCAGCAGCGCCTGCAGATGCTCGAGGTGGCGGCCCACATTCTGGACCCCGCCCCACACCCAAAGGACCCGGCTGCCTATCAGGCCAGGGAAGGACCAAGAGAGGGAGTCCTGCAATGGCTCAGGGGGTACAGGCGTCGCTCGTCATTTGAACTGACAACGGACAGCGTGTGCCGCAGAAGGCTCCTCCCCAACAAGGAGGCGGTGCGACACCTGTGCCATGTCGTCATAGACTTGGCACCACATGGAGGAGGACACCTGTTCCTAATGTCCATCAAGGTCACCGCAGCCCTGAACCTTTACGACTCAGGATCATTCCAGGGCTAAAGCAGAATCTGGTGTGGTATCTCATAAGCCACATCCCACAGGTGCATCCGACAGGTCATGAATACACTCCAGTACATCCCCCGGAGGGTCGCCCACTTTGTGGTTGTCTGCTATGCCCTCCACCGCCTCGCACAGCAGCAGGGGGACGAGCTGGAGTTTGGTGATGAGAAACATGTGGCCTCCTGAGAGGAGGATGAGGAGAAGGATGACAAGGATGATCAGGCAGTGCCGGACCAACAGGAACTAGAGGACAAGGCCGGGGAGGAAACTGAGGACCAGCCGGAGGCTGTCGGGCAGGCGGCAGCAGTGAGGGTCCGTCAAGCCCGGAGGGCCAGTGAGGCTGCCATACTCGCCCACTTTACATTGGACGTGGCCTGGTCAGTTGCCCACCACTCCCATTTCCCACCCTCCCAGGGTGTGTGTCACATCACTCCAGGATGTTGGGATTGTGTCGGCATTGTCAGCGGGTCACTGACGAGGGCAGGGGGGTGATGATAACCCGTAGAGAGCTGAGCGCTGGTGCTCCTCAATCTACGCCATAGTCTGACCCCTGCCCATCTGTTGAGTGCTCGTTCACACTCATCACCTGCACGCGGTGTACCCGGCAGGGGTGGGGGAGAGAGAGAGGAAAAGATGCCTGGAGAGACGGGCAAAGGGTTCAAAGGTCGGCCCGCAATGTGGAAGAAAATGACAGAGGCCTCTGG
Source organism: Scyliorhinus torazame (assembly GCF_047496885.1). Classification (NCBI taxonomy): domain Eukaryota; kingdom Metazoa; phylum Chordata; class Chondrichthyes; order Carcharhiniformes; family Scyliorhinidae; genus Scyliorhinus; species Scyliorhinus torazame. The sequence goes on along the minus strand of NC_092713.1, from coordinate 208,475,938 downwards.
TTGTGCACAAGGGTGTTTATTGTGTGTAACAATTCCCCACTCTCGCAAAGATGCCGCCCCCAACCCCCTATCTACCTCATCCCCCCCCCCCCCCCCACCCCTTCCCCCCCTTCCTCGGTGCCCTCAATGATCCTCTATGTGCTTTGCCCTCCTAGATCTTCCATCACATCTAGGTGTGTCCCCAGGATGCACATCTGAGGTGGAGGCAGTCAGCTGTTACCTCGTCCCGTGGCCTTCGATGCTCCTTCTGGGCGTCGTCCGGGGACTCTGAGGCCGGAGGGCCCCGGCTCACTTGTCGGCGGCTCATGCACAGCCCGTGCCGCCCTGTCTCGTGTGCTGTTAGCGAGACCAGGCCTCATCAGAGGGCTGGAATTCAGGGGAGCTGATGGCCACTGTCGCCACTCCATTGGACGGGTCCGGGTGGGCACCCAGCGCCCCCTTCTCCCGGTTGGTGCCCATAGAGGGCGTGGCGTTCACCTTGGGAGGGTGGGGGGCAGCTGAGTCGGGCCCCAACTGCCCCTGCATAATCTGGCTCTGCCAGCCCTGGTGGTTCCCCATGATCTCCTCCATGGTATCGGTGCCCTCGGCGATGCTCCTGTGATTGGTCTGCAGTGCCTCAGCATGGCCCACCTGCGACTGGGACAAGCTCCTCAGCGCCTCAGCCATTCTCATCTGAGAGTGGGACATGTCCCGCAGAACTTCATCAGGATCAGCCTGGTACTGGGTGACATCCCCCAGCGATGCGGACATTCAGTGACAGTGTTACTGCCTGTGTGTGGCACTGTGTGTGTAAAATGCTGCAGTGACAGCGGTACTGTCTGTGCATAGCACTGCAGTGACAGCATTACTGCTTATGTGGCACTATCTGTGTATAGCACTGCAGTGACAGTGTTACTGTCTGTGTTTGGTACCATCTGGGTATAGCTCTGCAGTGACAGTGTGCTGCCTGTGTTGGCACTGTCTGTGTATAGCACTGCAGTGACAGTGTTGCTGCCTGTGTTGGCACTGTCTGTGTATAGCACTGCAGTGACAGTGTTGCTGCCTGTGTTGGCACTGTCTGTGTATAGCACTGCAGTGACAGTGTTGCTGCCTGTGTTGGCACTGTCTGTGTATAGCACTGCAGTGACAGTGTTGCTGCCTGTGTTGGCACTGTCTGTGTATAGCACCGCAGTGACAGTGTTGCTGCCTGTGTTGACACTGTCTGTGTATAGCACCGCAGTGACAGTGTTGCTGCCTGTGTTGGCACTGTCTGTGTATAGCACCGCAGTGACAGTGTTGCTGCCTGTGTTGGCACTGTCTGTGTATAGCACCGCAGTGACAGTGTTGCTGCCTGTGTTGGCACTGTCTGTGTATAGCACTGCAGTGACAGTGTTGCTGCCTGTGTTGGCACTGTCTGTGTATAGCACCGCAGTGACAGTGTTGCTGCCTGTGTTGGCACTGTCTGTGTATAGCACCGCAGTGACAGTGCTTCTACCTGTGTGTGGCACTGTCTTTCTGTGTGTAGATCTAATAGAAACTTACAAGATAATGAATGGCTTAGATAGGGTGGACATAGGGAAGTTGTTTCCATTATCAGGAGAGACTAGGACCCGGGGGCACAGCCTTAGAATTAAAGGGAGTCACTTTGGAACAGAGATGCGGAGAAATTTCTTCAGCCAGAGAGTGGTGGATCTGTGGAATTCATTGCCACAGAGGGCGGTGGAGGCCAGGACGTTGAGTGTCTTTAAGACAGAAGTTAATAAATTCTTGATTTCTCGAGGAATTAAGGGCTATGGAGAGAGAGCGGGTAAATGGAGTTGAAATCAGCCATGATTGAATGGTGGAGTGGACTCGATGGGCCGAATGGCCTTACTTCCGCTCCTATGTCTTATGGTCTATGGTCTTATAGCACTGAAGCGACAGTGCTACTTCCTGTGTTGGCACTGTCTGTGTATAGTACTGCAATGACAGTGCTTCTACCTGTGTGTGGCACTGTCTATCTGTGTATAGCTCTGCAGTGACAGTGATACTGCCTGTGCGTGGCACTGTCTATCAGTGTATAGCACTGCAGTGACAGTGTTACTGCCTGTGTGTGGCACTGTCTATCAGTGTCGATGGTAGCCATGATGTGGAGGTGCCGGCGTTGGACTGGGGTGAGCACAGTACGAAGTCTTACAACACCAGGTTAAAGTCCAACAGGTTTGTTTCGATGTCACTAGCTTTCAGAGCGCTGCTCCTTCCTCGCTGTGTGTGGCACTGTCTATCGGTGTATAGCTCTGAAGTGACAGTGTTCCTGCCCGTGCATGGCACTGTTTGTGTATAGCACTACAGGGACAGTGTTACTGCCTGTGTGTTGCACTGCCAGTGTACAGTACTACACCGACAGTTGGTGGTATTTTCCTGGCTGGGTGCCGGCAGGATCCTCTGTCCTGTCCAAGTCATTGGACCTTTGGTTGGCTCTCTGACTCCCCCACAGGAGCACTGACCACATCGGGGCCGGTTACTGTTTGTTTAGATTGCAACCTGGAAAACCAGTAACAACTGACCAACAACTTCATATAAAAGCTGGCAGCCATGCGAGTCAGTATCTTAAGCTGTAGATATTTAAGAAATAGATCGATGTACACGTATAATTGAAGGAGGAAATACAAATGTTGGAGTAGAAATTGCTTTCTTTTCCTCATCTTCTTTGTCTCCTCTTCTTTGGCATTTATTTTCTCTCCCCTCATTCTTTTTCTCTTCAATTCCCCACTGCTCTCTTTCTTTGTTTAAATTTAGAGTACCCAGTTATTTTTTCTCAATTAAGGGGCAATTTAGTGTGGCCAATCCACCTACCCTGCATATTTTTTTGGTTTGTGGGGGTGAGGGCCAGGCAGACACGGGGAGAATGTGCAAACTCCACACGGACAGTGACCCGGGGCCGGGATTGAACCTCGGACCTCGGCGCTGTGAGGCAGCAGTGCTAACCACTGCGCCACCGTGCTGCCTCGCTCCCTTTCACTGATTTCCATTTTCCCCTTCATTGCCACTCATTTTGCTCCCAGCCCTCGATCCAACTGCTGATAGACCAGGCCTCATTCTTACCACCAATGGCAGTGATTCTGCTTCTTTAGATGGTCACTGGCATTGGGAACAAAACTGAGGGGATTTCAGGTACAGCTGCAGGATGGAGTGTAGACACATGCAGCAGAGCCCAGTAATTTTTGTCAGTAAAAGTGGTGGCTGGGTTGGGGGGGGGGGGGGGTTCGAGCTTTGTACTATATTTTGTACATTTGTTCCACACCCACTCTTCAGTGGAAAATAAAATCCAATTAATTTTACCAGCATAGCACTTGTTGGACAGGATTCTTCGGTCTCCTCCGTGGCAGGACCCATGGCAACGAGAATGGAAAAGTTGGCAATACAGCCAAAGGTCCGTTTACCTCCAGCGGCACCAGAAAATCCCAGCGGTGAACAAGGACAGAAGATTTTGGCTGATGGCTGAGTTAGGTTAAAAGTGCTCCACATTATTGTTGCTATGCGACAGACTGGAAATGTGGTCTGAACTGAGAATAGTCTCAGCCTTGACTTTCTTGTCTCTGTTGGAAGTTTTGGAGCAAGAGAACACCCGAAACTGGAGAATAGACCATTTCCTCCCTCCAACCCAATCCGAACATCAACCACATGGAAGATCAGGATTTCCCAGACTGCACTGGTCCCATAGCTAAACCTGGAGAGCATAACTTTAAATGATAAAAGGACTAGAGCTGACGCTTTTTGGCATTTCTAGAAGAGGTTTCTGACTTTGCTCAAAGAATCACATAGAGAGCATCTTCCTAACTTTATTCATAATGTCATTCATGCAGTGCAACATGAGAAAATTCATGTTATGTTTATCATGTCATTAATACATACCAGTAAGCAGAGGAATTCTTATCCACATGTGATGTATAATTAAATGCATCACTAACATAGAAACACATTATTTGCATTGAACAGATTCCTGCACCTTTAATTATTTGCCTCCAGCTAGTGATGCCATTGGAAAAAAAGTCTTGAGAATAGTTGCTATCATCTGACTACCTTGCAAATCCTGGCGACTCTGGCAACCCGCGGTCTGGTATAATAGTTAAACTTCTTGCTGAACTCGCTGAAGAAAAAATACAGTTTGTCATCGTCGCCCACTTCACTCCTCAAGCTCTCCTTCACCAGGGCTGAGCTAACAAATGTTGGTTCTGGAGGACAGAAAAGTATCTCAGTTCACTGTATTCTGAAGAGTTGCAATGTTGCACACAACATACCCAATCAATCGCACATGTACCGAATCACTCATGGACAGAATCACACATGTGCAGAATCACACACAATGGATACGAGGCAAAGTGGTTCTTGAATAGTGATTACCAGTATGAAAAGGAGGCCTGTAATTATTGTCAGACATTCATTTTTTTCTCAGGAACAAACATTCATCCTACTGTTAATGTCTCGGGCTGTGACAGGGATGGTGAGATAGCAGGAGTAATAACAAAAAAGCTGCAAAATAATGGCAATAATAAAAGATGAAAATATCTTTTAAAACTGGCACAAAAAATAATTTGAGCCACCAAGCTCAATGACCTGATAGTTAACTCACTGTTACCCCTCGCTGAGATCCCCAACCCTGGGCTTAACCTGCGCTCCTTGGTGAGAATGGGTCTGCCTACAGTCCCAGCAGAGGCCACCACTAACATCAGATTAGCCGGTAGCTCTGCATGGTAAAACCTCCTCCCGAGAATAGGGCAAAAGTCTCTTAGAGCAATTAATGCTGCCCCAGTGTTAAATTGCTACAGCGCAGCCATTGGGATCGTGGGTGGGATTGTGGACGGGATCGTGGGCCCCCCCCCCCCCCCCCCCCCCCCCCCCCCCGGGATTCTTTGGCCCAGGAATGCAGCAGGGATCATTCTACCCTGTAAAATCCAGCCCACTAACTTTGACCTGATGAGTCTTTCCAGTATTTCCTGTTTTTATTTCAGATTTCTAGTATCCGCTGGGAGGACTTTGCTTTGCACCTAAACAGTATGTTAATTATTCATGAAAAGAAAAAGACCTAAATGCAACTAGCACCTGACCAAAGGAGATGGAGGCATGGCTGAGAGGTCTGAAGCTTTAGGAAATTATTTTTTTAAATGAGGTATGTGCACCATTAGCCCCATTTCAGGAATTTCAGCATTCAACATTTTTCTTCCAGATTAATCTCATTACTAGTTATCAAAAACCTTTCATTACTCACCCTTCAACCAGGAATCTAATGTCTCTGTTGTAGTTCGCTGATTGAAAGGACCCATTGCCCTGGAAATAAGGAATTGAGTTCCTTGGAGATCGATTGCAGTTGCTGCATACAAGAGCCCATCTGGTGTATCACAGGGTCAGAGAGAAGAGAGCTAGTTACCCATTCCTCACCATACAAAGTTCCACAGTGATTGCATCTTTTATCAACTCCACTCCACTCAAAATCCAGTCTCATTTGTATTTAAAAATCATTTGTTTTTAATCCTTGATTTAAATGAAAAACATGAAAAGAATCATTCCTCCAACCCCTCATCAACATCACACAGCATTCGCCAGGGGAAAGAATCGGCAGGCAACCTGTTCTCCGGGCTCTGTTAATAAACTAGCAGAAGTTCAAAAGTGGGTGCGTAACGTGTGGGGCTGCTGGGAGTAGGAAGATGTTCCTTCCAATTTTTCCTATTCAGCATCTACCCAATGAACTCACCAAGTTCAGGAACTCAAGTATTTGTGGCAGCGTTGGTAACAACAGGTCATCTCCCATTTTGGTAACTGGTCATCGCACTTTTGGGGGCGTATCTCAATTAACCCATGTATATAAAGTTGGCCGGTAAGGCACCAACAGAGAGAGAGAAACCCGGTAGGGATCTACCGGGTAATGTACATGGCGTTGTGTACATAAAACTTTGTTCTTATTTGACTCGGTGTGGACTCCCCGTGTTCTTATTAAAGTTCCAATGCATATGGGGGCTCGATCTTCTCCTAACTGCACAGGATAAGGCAGAAGATACAACGGCATCTCCCATGATCCTGACAGCTCTTCCCAGATCTCGAGAACGGTATGGTTTAAAGGATAGGTTGAATGGAAAGAGGAGCAAATATGATACAAAAATAAATATTTGAAAGGTTTCTCCAATGCACAGTATCAAGTTCTCCCTTTCCCTCAAATGTTGCACATACTGATAGACCTGTTGCAGTGCCCAATTTGGGCTATGTTTATTTCTCTTCCATTTTCAAGTTCTGTGACAACAATTTGATATTATAAGTGCTTAGTTACAGGAGACATCTTGGGCACGTTACCAGGAACACAATCATATTCTATTTTGAATGTGTACTCATATGCATGTTCTGGGTGTTATTGAAACTCTGTAGCCAAAAGGTCTTTTAGCTCTTCTCCTGATGAATCTTGCAATAACCACAAACACATACCCCAAACCCTGAGTCAGGTCCCCACAGGTTTAGGAGCATATAGAAAATGTAATGATATGCGGATTAACCACATGATGTTTCAATACAAGATTTTGGATGAAAAATCGAAATACAGCTAAGTCTGCCACCATCCCTCCCTCAATCCGTGTTTCCAAAACCAGCCTCACTATTAACATTGAAGACTATAGAGAAATTTGAGAGATTACCCGCCACCACAGTGGTGTATCGAAAGGCGGGGTCATATGGGCACCGTGCTTTTCCACTTTCCAGGATTACCTCTCCGTTATCATCTTTCACTAGCTCAAACTCTGAGGCCTTCTGAAATAAAATACCATTGTAAGTTCAAATCAGACTGTTAACCCCACCGCCCTTGCCCACCCCATTCATTTATTGTACCAAGTGAAGACATACCACTTTCCTAACCTTCGAGATTCAAGGTGGACGCTTTGGAATTGGTCATTTTAAAAAGAAAAAGTCAATGTGTGGAAAAGATGGCTGCCAAGAGTCAGGTGGCCTGGCTCATGTATTCAAAAGCTGCCTCACCGGCTCACGAGGACAAAAGGATACATCCCAGACTTAGGGTTGTCAAACCATATCCACCCTGAAACCATCAGCAGACATTCCAAAATTGAATGTGTCTTTTATGAAACAAAGAAGGTGATCATCTTATCCCACCTCAGGATCAGTATCTTCAAACAATAAACCTGGACGAGTCTTAGACCACCATCATATCTGAAAATGGAACTGCAATTGCGAAGAGTCCCATGTAAGACAGCCAGGTTTGTCTCTTTGTAATCTTTAAGTGCTATCTGCTGAAAGATAGACAGCAGCAGAAAACACAGTAACACCTGTCCCTTATAATATAATATAATCTTTATTATTGTCACAAGTCGGCTTACATTAAGACTGCAATTAAGTTACTGTGAAAATCCCCTAGTCACCACATTCCAGCGCCTGTTCCGGTACACAGAGGGAGAATTCAGAATGTCCAATTCATCTAACAAGCACATCTTTTGCGACTTGTGGGAGGAAACCGGAGCACCCGGAGGAAACCCACGTAGACATGGGGAGAACGTGCAGACTCCGCACAGACAGTGACGCAAGCTGGGAATCGAACCCGGGTCCCCTGTGCTAACCACTGTGCGACTGTGCCGCCCATTGATTGTGGACAATTTTTAAAATAATTTTTAAAAAAATCTTTATTATTCTTACAAGTCGGCTTACATTAACACTGCAATGAAGTTACTGTGAAAATCCCCTAGTCACCACATTCCAGCGCCTGTTCCGGTACACAGAGGGAGAATTCAGAAAATCCAATTCATCTAACAAGCACATCTTTCGCGACTTGTGGGAGGAAACCGGAGCACCTGGAGGGAACCCACGCAGACATGGGGAGAACGTGCAGACTCCACACAGACAGTGACGCAAGCCAGGAATCAAACCTGGGACCCTGGCGCTGTGAAGCAACAGTGCTAACCACTGTGCTACCGTGCCGTTGGAAAGGGAACAGGGATTTCAGTAGTTCTCTCTTACCCTGTCCGTATCACACACCACACTAGCACCTCACTCACTATTGCACAAAATAAATACACTAGTTTCTCACTGACTACTGCAGACACCACAGTTGCCACTGATACATCAACGGCCCTTTGCTTACTGCTGCACACATAACACTTCACTCACTCGTTATGACTCATCAGTTGTTCCATCATTACTGCACACACCAGGCATAACTCCCTAATTTTCCACTGTGTGTTGCTTCTATTGCAAAAGTAAAATCTAATAAACCAGGGAATAGACACTAAATAGGTCAGAATTTGAGCTAATATAGTCCATGGAACATTCGTCAACAGCCAAATCAGAAAAAGCTGTTTTAATTAAAATAATAAATTTGTCCTGATTGTCAATGACATCACTGTTTCTCCAATCACATTACAGCTGAGTGAAGGGTTGTGTGACAGATTTCCACGACAACATCACTCTTACTATTTGTTAGTCTGAGAAAACAATTACATTTCTGCTGCTCTCATATAGTCCATGGAACATTCGTCAACAGCCAAATCAGAAAAAGCTGTTTTAATTAAAATAATAAATTTGTCCTGATTGTCAATGACATCACTGTTTCTCCAATCACATTACAGCTGAGTGAAGGGTTGTGTGACAGATTTCCACGACAACATCACTCTTACTATTTGTTAGTCTGAGAAAACAATTACATTTCTGCTGCTCTCATGGGCACGTGAAAGTTCAAAGGCACAGGAGAAGCACACAATCGTATCAAGGCCTTAGCGATAAAAGAGAATATATCTTACTATGTAGGCGCACTTCGGATTAAAGGCAAAGGTTCCACACATGAAAATGTGCGTGTCGTTGAGGTACTGCAGGACCCGGATGAAATTGTCGCATTCTTCCTGTAAGACATGAAACAAAGGTGATTCCCGCTTATCCTCCTCCATCAGCCTTTCTCCAATATCTCCTTTCAAAAGGCCGTTGGAACCATTGTGCACCAGACGTCGACAAGTGAGCATCTCAGATCGTGCTCTCTCGCAACATTTAATTTCAGGGATCAACTTGTGACCTTCTCTACATCACCTCATTAGGTTCCCAAGATGCACCCTCACAACATGAACTGGGTAGTTTCAGCATGACCAATTCAACTTGGACTTAATGCTATAATAAATCAACATTCTTTTCACCCAATTTATTGCTGGCTCACTGTGATTTAATGTTAAGTTCTAATATCCTTTGACATAGATTTCTGATCCTTTTCAATTTCTCCCAGAATTATTTCCACCCCCATTCCCATTGCTATTCTCCATTTTATTATTTGTCTGTTCTCTTCTTTTTAAGGGTTTTCTTTATTGTTGCTTTCATTCTTCATTGAAACGTTACATTAGTTTATCATTCATTGAGCTCCCAACTCCTCCAGTCTATTATTTTTTTAAAAATTGTATTCCATCCTTAAAATTACAAAGCCAATGTGCAGAGCGGACAGGGCAAATGTTAATCCATCTCATTGCTTGCTCCAAAAAACAATTCAATTGAAGCCAATTCATGGTCTCCAGACTAGAGATAACTAAAATTATTTCCCACTTTCGAGCAGGCAATGTTCCTCATTGCTTTCAATCCCTCGTGCATACCCCAGCATGCAATTTGTACACCTCTTACATTTTCCCCAAAACACAATCAGAATCAAACAGCTGTATAAAAAAAGCAAGAGGTATGGACCTCCTGGGCGGATTCTGTGATCCTGAGGCTAAGTGTTGACGCCGTCGGAAACGCCGTTGCGTTTCTCGACGGCGTCAACACGGCCTCAGGATCAGCAATTCTGGCCCTACAGGAAGGCCAGCAATGGCACTAGAGCGGTTCACGCCACTCCAGCTGCTGATTCCGGCATGAAATGGGCGGCGCGGGATCCACGCAAGTGCAGTGGCACCGGCGCCAACGCGCGCTGCGCAGTGGCTTTCTTCAACACGCCGGCCCTGACGCAACATGGCGCACCGACTACAGGGGCCAGCGCGGAAGAAAGGAGGCCGCCAGCCAGAGAGGCCGGCCCGCCGATCGGTGGGCCCCGATCGCGGGCCAGGCCACATCGGAGGCCCCCCCCCCACAGGCCGCCCCCCGACCCTTCCACGCCGAGTTCCCGCCGGCTGAGAACAGGCGTGGACTCGGGCTTTTTTACGACGGCTGCTCGGCCCATCCTAGCCCGAGAATCGGCGGGCCCAGTCGCGTAGAGCAGCCCCCGACCGGGCACTGCGCCAACCACGCGGGCACCAATGCCGCTGATTGTCCCCTCTGGCGGAGAATCGCGTGCCTGCGTTGGGGCGGCGTGGCGCAATTCGCGCCAGTCGCGGGGATTCTCCAGGCTGAGAGAATCCCGCCCTCTCTTTCAGGTGCCATGCCCGAGGCGGGCATTAGCGGCCATGGACTCCCATTACATTGGTCCATGTTATGCTTTGCAAAGTATTGCAGAGATTTGACATTGCCTCTGCAGTGTCATTGGCACATTCCCATTCTTACCACCTGCCGTCAGGATTTACAGACTGATAAGTCAACATGTTAGGCCACAGTATGAGTGTGCCTTCCGTGGCCATCAAGTCCCGGAGTGAGGACTTGAACCTGGAGCGGGTGGCCCAGAAATATGGACCCGACCCATTGTGCCACAAGACCTCTTGGGGTATACACAGAGGATGTGAAGGAAATAGGTTTGGATGAAAGGTTATGTCCTGAAACATGAACTTTGTTTCTCTCTCCACAGTTTGCAGACCTGTTTAACATTTCCAGAATTCCCTTCTTCTGATCTGCTTGTTGGTTTCCCTGCCAAAGGTTCTGCTCTCATCTTTCTCCTGAACTGGCCACTCTTTTTCGCAATTGTCTGCAGGATTCCACTGTGACCAGGAATACTGGTGCTGTTAAACAATACAGATGTACAGGTAGAGAAATACACACCCTTGACTTGCCTTTTGCAGTGCACTCCTTCCTCTGCTCTTCTGAAACTTCCCATTTGATCTGCCAAAGAAACAAAATGTATAAGCTGAAGAACACAAGGGGGAAGCAGATAACAGGCAAAGGGTAAGAGGCCTCATATTCCTTCCAAGTTATCTCTGATCTTCTAACTGACTCAGTTTGGAGCACATACATCGCATGCGCAACTTACTGTGCTCAATTTCACAGGGAAATCAATGTTCGTGAAATTAAACTCTCATTGAGAGGTAGTTAAAAGCAAGTGAAAAAAAGCATTATTTCTTCCAATTCACAATTAAAACTGATAGGGATTTACACTGGAAACCTGAACTGTGGAATGAAAAGAAAAGGCAGAGACAATGGCTGGAATTCTCTGGCTGCGGGCGATTCATTTTTCCCGTCGGCAGCGCAGCCCTGCCCGCGGGATTCCGGTAGCTTGGGATGGTTACAATGGGAAAATCCCATTGACAAGTGGTGGGACAATGGGAATCCCGCCGCCAGTAAAGTTGCGCCGCTGGGAAGCACGTGATTGGGTCTGGAGACCCAGTCCAATGTTACACATTAATTGGCAACATGCAGGGGCAGATGAGGAGATATAATGAGCAGGATTATACAGTGGGGGAGGGGGGGGGTCCACCAGTGTGTCTGCAGGCAGGGGGAGCCATGTAAAGGGAGGGGGGGGGGCCTGAAAATCGAGTGCATTTGCTGTGCATTGAGCTCATGCAGTAATGTCCTTCCCATTACCTCTTTTGAGGCTACTAGGGTACTGCTGACAACCAGTGGCCTATAAGAAATAGAAAGATTCCTGTTGCGTGGCCACATTCCACATTTATTGGAGAGTAAGTAATTTCAAAAAGCCGTGCTTTCACAAACTAGTAACCCATGACCCCATCTGCAGCTAGCTGCTCTTTTGAAGTCTCTTTTACACACTCCAACATGGTGCTTCCCTGGCTGTTGGATACGGTGGAGGCACGCTGCTAAACCTACAGCCCATGACCTTATCAAAAGACCGTCGTGCTCATCCTCCGGTTGCCTGAAGTCTGGAGGAACGGTCATATCAGGGACCTCCTGAGTGAGCAGGTGCTTCCTCTTTCATCCTGGAGCCGGAGGAGCCATCGTCTATGGCAGGGGTGCCCAGAGAGGAGCTTCAAATGCACTAGGCTGCCATTCCTCCACCTTTTCAAGGCAACATTATATCACACGCTTACTGGAGGAGGCCAAGGACTGATAGTGACTCCAAGAGCCATGCATCTTTTTGTCAAACTGTTGCTGCACAGAGTTCAGGGAGTTGACGATATCATGGAGGACCAAATGTAACTTCAAAGCCCCCTGGTGGTTTACTGGTGTGGCTCTCCATGAGGGTCACCAATGTCTCGATGAGGAAGCCAAGCTCATACACACACTGGTGTTATGGCAGTACTCATGGCCTGGATGGACTCCTCCATCAACCATGTCAAGTTGTGCATTGCCACTGAAAGCTATACCAGATGATCTTGCATCTCAAATGCAGTTGTGCATTGCCACTGAAACTCCTTGTTGATGACTCAGAAACATATCAGCAGGCTGAGGCTCAGCATCGCCCAAGGCTCTTACAGTCCTCCGAGTATCAATGGCACTGGCACAGCTTAGGCGCACCTGCAATGTGCTCACCAACAGGTTCACTTTGGATCTACTTGTGAGCAAAATCCATGGATGTGCTGGTGGGAGGGTACGGGGGAATGATGTGATGGTGCGTCCTCAGAGGTTTCCTCCTCTCCTCAGAGGAAGTCCCAGTCCCCCGGTCATTGCAGCTGTCTGCTTTTGTCTTTGACCTGCTGGGCAGACAAGATTAATTAGAGGCTAATGTGCATTCCATCACATTCTTCAGACTGCTTCTAGAATAGAGCTCTGTGTGTCCAGTTGTGGATATTATGCCTTGTGTTCATCAGAGGCTCGCATGTTATGATTCATGAGGCCTCTCACTCTCTTGCGACTCCGCTCCTTTTCACTATTGGCTATGGAATGGCTCCCACGCTGCCTCCAAGTTCCAGGGCCTCCTCTTTAACCGGTATCATGATAGCAAGGAAAAGGAAGCCCTCTGCAGGTGCTGGTTGCCCTATTTAAAGGGCAGCATGCTCTTTTGAAATGTTTGTCCCACTCAGGCACCAGCCAAATCAATGCAGAGAAAGAATCTGGGTGTCCCCATGATTCTCCGATGCCTCCCTGAAGGTTTTCCTTCAGGCTGCTTGGGCAGGAAAGCAGGTCCTCTTTCCCCTGGACAAGAGGAGGAGACCAACCAGCCAGACAAAGCAAGCCTGGATGGAGATCACAGGGGAGGTCAGTAGCCAAGAGACAGTCTCTCGAACCTGACAAATGGATGGAATGATCTCATGAGGCTGGCCAGGATGAGTGCACCATGCATTTCCTTAGCTACGGCCTTACATGTGACAAGGTGTGAATGTGAGATTGGTGGAGGGGGCAAGCCACCCCAGTCACTGGCAATGCCCAGGTAGCAGCATTCACTGTCAGAGACGTGGCAGCATCTCTATGAAGGGCTCTGGACACAGAATTTACTCAAGTACTACGGCTATTGAGTTATCTCGGCAGTAATAACCAACAGATGATGTGTTTCTTGTGATATCGATTGAGGGATAAATACTGGCCAAGACACAAGGGATAATTTCACTGCTTCTCTTCAAAACAGTGCCACACATTATTTATATATCCACCCAAACAAGCAGATGGGGCCTCAGTTTAAGGTCTTATCTGAAAGACAGCAGCTCCAGTGTGCACCCCCTCAGTGTAGCACAGGAGCGTCAACCTTGATATTTGTCCTCAAGCGCGAAGCCAAACTTGAACTCAGAACCGAAGAGTCTCAGAGCCGAAAATACCATCAACCAAATCACAGTTGTGTTAAAATTGTGAGCCGTTTTAACAGTGAAACACTACTTCATTGCTTGGGAAAAGAGAGCGGTTAAGAGAAATGCAATTATGCGAAGGGCAATTATATTATGGAGTGCTTTACCACAGTCGTAGTGATTTAGATAGATGCTACTGCATCTTTGAAACAAAAATATTTTGAAGCAGAGGAAGAGATATGTTGCGAGGCGAGAATGGGGTAGTGGGATCAGTTTTGTAATTCTCTAAATAAAAGATCCAGTATGGACGCAGCGAGTCAAATGGCCTCCTTCTGTGTCAAAGGTTTCCATTAACAGATTAATTTTCCCTGCCATATGCAAATTACAAAAACCAGGAGCTTTGATTCAAGGTACGGAAAACTGAGGTAAATATGGAATCAAACAGAGAAATTATTAGCAAGAAGGGCCCCGCATACGCAGCACTAGAGAACCAATACCATGCGAGCTTCTCCCCATCCCAAAAATGTTGTGAAGAGAAATATTTCTGGTTCGAGAAATCTGAAAAGTTTCATATTCTGGAAAAATATCAGCAATCTCTTAAGGGGCCAGTAAAAGGTAAACCAAGTGGCTAGACTGGTTGGACTAGTAGTCTTTTGTCTGATCGTTTCCCTTTGTTTTACACTGCTTCTTCCCCCCCCTGCCCCCCCCCCCCCCCCCCCCCCATCCCCAGTTCTGCCATTTGGGCCAATAATTCTAAAAAACTAATTTGCTAAGAATTCATTCCCCTCTCTTATTCGCTCACAGTTTGAGCACAGCTCACTGGCTTATTTTCCCTTTTTGCAACTGATAGTTACTCAGAATTCACACACAGGATGATGATCCAGAAGTATGTGAAGGAGAAACAAAGAGGCACATTGTTTAAAAACTGTTTTTTTTAAATAAATCATGGGACTGAGTTGACCCAGCTGTTGGTGGCAGGACAACAGTATTCTGTCTCTGCTGCCCTGAAAGGTCCCAACAGTGCAATGGGCCTGAGAGTGTAAACAAGAGAAAGTCCAAAACCTCTTGTCTGTAAATTGACATGAATGGCTTCCATTGAAGTAGAGAGAAGCTGTAGTAATGGACTTACTTAGAGACATGATTCAGTACTGTTCTATGCAAGGTGGGAAGATAAGAAATATAGGGGATATGAACAGAGAAATATAAAAAATAGCAGCAAGAGGAGGCCATTCGGCCCTCGAGCCTGTTCCGCCGTTCATTATGATCATGGTCATCATCCAACTCAATAACCTAATCCTGCCTTCCCCCCATACCCTTTAATCCCCCTCCCCCAAGTGCTATATCTAAGCGGCGGCACGGTGGTACAGTGGTTAACATTGCTGCCTCACAGACTTGAAGACCCAATTTCTATCCCAGCCCCGCGTCACTGTCCGTGTGGAGTTTGCTTATTCTCCCCACGCCTGCGTGAGTCTCAACCCCACAATCCAAAAATGTGCAGGGTAGGTGGATTGGCCACGGTAAATTGCCCCTGAAAAAAAGGTGCTTTATCTAACTGTGTCTTGACAACATACAGGGCGGGATTCTCTGCTGACGCCAAAATCGCGAAACGCGATTGGATGCGGAGAATTGGTTCCGACGCCAAAATCATGGTGGGCGCTGATTTAACGCCAAATCGCAATTCTCCATCACCTCGACAGTGTTGCCAATGCGGTCTGGAACGCACGCACAGTAAACACTGTTTGCATATCATTAGGGGGCCCGAGCCAGTATTCTCCAGGTCCTCCGCGATCGTCCTCCTCTGATGGGGCGAGTTCCTAACGGCGTAGTTCACTTGTGCTTTTAAAAATCGTGAAACCGCATGGCGGCTGCTGAGGGAGGGAGAGGGGGTACAGAAAGTGTCCAACATCGCCATAGTTTGCTGATAGTTGTGCCGCTTGCCAAGGGGCTTCTGCCAGGGCCGGGAGGAGTAGCGGGGTTGGCCAGGAGGTGGGCTATGGGGTCGGGCTGGACGGACTGTTCCCTCATTGTTTCCTTTTCATCTGCACATCCCCGCTACCATGATTCCTTCCCCCCACCATTTAGTTTAAAGCTTTATCTGCCACCCTAGTTATACAACTCACCAGAACACAGGTCCCAGCACGGCTCAGGCGAAGACCACCCTGAATGGTACAGTTCCTACTTTCCCCAGTACTGGTGTCAGGCCCCCATAAATCAAAACCCATTTCTCCCACACCAGTCTTTGAATTATGCATGAATCTCTCCAGTTTTATTTACCCTACTCAAATTTACACATGGTTTAGGAAATAATCCCTTTCAGCTTCTGCTTTTTAAAGTTTCGTCGCTGATGAAAAGTTAATTCCCAAAATCTCCCGAGAGAAAGTGAGCAATCCTTCCTTAGGACTTCATGGTGGCTTGCCAGTGGGAACAAGAGTGTACCCATTAGCAAATAAATAGAAAAATGATGAGATTTTACTCCTCACACACTTTTCAGTGATCAACGAGGAATTGGTAGAAGCTGGGTGCTTTCTTTATTCTTTCATCGGGCACTGGCATCACTGGCAAGGCCAACATTTGCTACCCATCCCAATTGCCTTTGAACAAGTGGATGCGAGGTGATTTCATATTACTCTGGGTCTGGAGTCACATGTAGGCCAGACCATGTAAGGATGGCAGACTTCCTTCCCGAAAGGGCATCAATAAAGCGATGGCACTTTACAACAATTGATAATAGCTTCAATACGGAGACTAACTTTATATTCCAGATTTTATTAATTAAATTCAAATTCCACCAGCTGCCATGGTTAGATTTGAACTCGTGCCCCTCAGAGCATTGGCCTGGAACTCTGGATTATTGATCCAGTGATATCATTGCAACGCCACCGTTTCCCCAAGGCTTAGCTGAAGAAAATCTGGAATCTTTTTGTTTAAATTGATGGATTCAGGCAAAAATTACAAATACACCAGCCAAGCTCCCCACAATTAACAGGAATTTTGACAGGCATAGAATCCCTTCCATTCCACAGGTGCACGATGATCAAGAACCACAGCTTACTCACCACTGCCGTAACCTCTTGGGTGACCAAGGTAAGATTAAGAGCAAAGATGGTGCCTCTGGCGCCCACATACAACGTGTTCTCCCTACTTCCTAGCAGGAATGTCCTGTAATCGGATACGTGCTCCTTTGAGAAGCGATGGATTATGGGTGCGTGGAGGTCTGCAGGACAAAGAAAGAAGCTTGTGAGAATAATCCTTTACAGCCTGTTGAATTAAAAGTATCAACAGAACTTCCCTTCAGCTAGTGCTTGTGAACCTGGTCTGCCATTTTAATGCTAATGCATGACTGTGAAATTATGAATGACTGGATAATGCTATTGCATTGAATGCAATAAAATGTTTAGACAAAACGCAGGCACACGATATCTACCTTACCTATTTACACACACACAAACACACATGCGCGTGCACATACATTTCCTCACTGCTACAATAGGTAGAGGAACACAAATGTCTTGTCAGGAAGCATGGGTAGTTTTAGATGCACTACATTTGGATTAGTAAATATTAGAAATAAGGTATAGATTTAAGTGGGATAATTTAGTGTTTCTGTGTAAGGAAGGGTAAACCTATAGGTAGATTCATGTTCAACAAAGGTGTTTGCATCTGGGGATTTTTGGTTCCAATTAAAACTGTGAGCCCGATCTAAGCCAAAACAAAATCAGAGTCTGTTCTGTGCGGGAGCAGCGGGGCAGTTCCCGGCGCTGCACTCTGTTGCTATTTCGGGCCCCCGCAGGCAACGTCCCCAGAGGCCGCACTTTAGCGTAATTTCTTGCAATGGGGAGTTCCGCTCAGTGCAGGACGAGATCAGGGCGCCATTTTAAAATCATGCCTTGATATCTCGACCACCCGATGCAACCCCGGACAGCCCCAATTCACCTATTAGGGATTCCTCTAGCACCCCCCACCCCAACTCACATACGCAGGGCATGCCCAGGCCCGATCCCCAGCATGGGCAAAATGCCAGTCTGGCACCCTGGCAATGCCCTGCCAACATAGCAGTGCAACCTGGGCACCCTGGCAGTGCCAGGCTGGCACAGAGGTGACAATGCCAGGGTGGCACTGTCATGGTGCTAGGCTGGCAGTGCCATGGTGCCCAGGCAGCACCAGTGCCATGGTGCCACCCCGCCCGAGGGCCGACCATCCGGGAGCCTTCGATTGGCTGGGAGACCCCATGTGCCGTTCCACCTGGGCCCGTTTGTGGGGCTAGTGCTTAATGGCGCCCGGCTATGTTCTCCTCGGCGAGGCCAATAGATGCCAGGTGGCCATTCAATCTGGCGTCAGCATGGTTAAGTGTGTTTTCAACTCACTTAACCGTGCGAGACTGGGTCCCGCCCAGTAAATGCAGAATCCAGATCACAACATCTCGGGAGATCTGGTTAGATCTTGGTAAAATCACACCCTGTATTTCTATTGTGCTTAGAGGTTTACGGCGTGAAAAGTAAATAAAAGCTTGGAGCAGTAAAAAGATGTTTGTAGCAACATGCAACCATGCCGCCCATAAAGTTCTAAAGTTTGTGGCGTCTTATTGCAGTTTGTGAGACGTTCATTGAAATAATTGTGGAGCAATTGGTGCCTGCATCAGCGTGGTTTGTGTGTATGTAGTGCATTGTGTGTGCGGTGTCAGAGAGGGTCGTTATCCTTGAAATCGGTGTACATTTGTGAAGATAAAGCAGAGTGAAGACGATGGGCGCTATTCTCCCCCCCCCCCCCCCCCCAACGGCAGGTGGGAGAATTGCCGGGACGCCGCGCGAATCGCGCCATGCCGCCCCGACCCCCGCACGCGATTCTCCCACCCCCCGGAAACCAGCGGCGCGCGATTCACACCAGGCCGCTCGGAGAACCGGCGAGCGGCGATTCCCCGGCCGGCTGGGCCGAGCGGCCGCTACGACACGAAAGTTTCCTGCCGGCGCCGTCCACCCCTGGTCGCTGCCGGCGGGAACTCTGCGGGAACACTGGGGGGGCGGCCTGTGGAAGGGGGGGGAAATGGGGGCTCCTTCACGGGGGTGGCCTCCGATGGGGTCTGGCCCGCGATCGGGGCCCACCGATCGGCGGGCTGGCCTCTCCCCCCCCCCGCCCCCCTCCCCGGGCCCCACCTGCTTCCGCGCACCAGAACACCGGCTCCATGTTGGTGAGGGGCCGGCGTGCGTAAGACTTCTCCGCGCATGCGCAAGATGGCCCGGCCCAACTGCGCATGCTTGGGTTTGCGCGGCGACCATTTGGCACCGCGTAAGGACGCTGGAGCAGCGTGAACCGCTCCAGTGCCGTGCTGGCCCCTTGTGGGAAGCAGAATAGGTCGTGTCCGGGCCCTGTTTGCGCCGTCGTGAAACGCGACAGCGTTCACGACCGCGTGAACACTTGTCCTCAATATCGGAGAATCGCCCACATATTGTATTATAATCAAACCTTTTGAGTTTAATACATTCTTTTTCCTTTTAACTAAAAACTAATTGGCTGTCCTGTGATTCTGTTCCTCCACATTTCCTCCATGTTTTCTAAAAATAGTAAAACAATATGGTCTTCTGAGCCAGGGTTCCATTCTGGGCCGTTACTCATAGAACACACAGTGCAGGAGGAGGCCATTGGCCCATCGAGTCTGCACCGACCCACTTAAGCCTTCACCTCCGCCCTATCCCCGTAACCCAATAACCTCTCCTAACCTTTTTTTGGTCACTAAGGGCAATTTGTCATGGCCAATCCACTAAGCTGCACGTCTTTGGACTGTGGGATGAAACCGGAACACCCGGAGGAAACCCACGCAGACACGGGGAGAATGTGCAGATTCCGCACAGACAGTGAACCCGCGCTGCTGGCCTTGCTCTGCATTACAAGCCAGCTGTTTAGCCCACTGTACTAAACCAGCCCCTAATCGTTAGTAGTAACACCAACTGGGAACATAACAAAGGTACAATAGTTACATGATCCATGTGTAATTATACACATGTACTTCCCATACTACACTCAGTAAGTATATTCCTGGTAACTAACTAGATTCAAAAATCGCAATCAATACAGTGAGAATGTGAGCTCGCACTACCCAGATATATCAATGCCTTGGGTTGTTTGTGGCATCAGAACATGAGCAGTTTAAACAGCTTTCAACTCTGTTGGACAGGGTTGTTTTTTGAAGCAGGGTGAAGGCAACAATCAATTGATGGAATTTGTGTTCACTATTTATTCTTTTCTTGAGGGTGTGGAAAGGAATTTGTTCTGGTTACAGTCAATGACACCTAATTGGATCCCACTCAAGACTCAGATCAGGAGAAATTGTGAAAATCACAACTGTCAAATTATTAATGACTGGAGAATGATAGTGCACTGAATACAGTGATGGTTTACACACAGAACACACCGTACCGCATACCACATGCACCGCACACACACAAACACACCACGCACCACACACTACAATTACACACACACCACAGAAGCACACACAGAAGCACACACACCACAGAAGCACACACATAGATCACAGTCACACGCCCCACATATGCCACAGCACACAAACACACCGCACACACAATACACTACATACACACCAACCACACAGACACGGACATGCACCACACAGACATCCACCACAGAAAGATATCCACTTTATGTCTTGATGGTCTGGCGAGATCTTGTTCTGGTCACTGTGTTTATGGTAATAAAGTGATTGAAGTAACAAGTTGACAATGTAATTATGGCAATAGCATCACTGTAAGAGATTAAAATGGACTACGTACATCTTTCTGTCTCCATGTTCAGCTGATGCCATTTTTACGTGTCTTTTGATGTTTTGTGATTTAAGTGTCGGTTTGGCTGCTTGAGATGTCGAGTTGGTATGAGTTTTGAGTAAATCACTGCTTAATGTGGTGAGGCTGCAATGATGTAGTATGATATATTGAAGGTCTTATAGTGAATTAGAAATGTAATAATAATACAATCATGGTAGGATCATGTGGTATGACTTCCGGAGGGTCAGTGCAGACCTGATGGGCCGAATGGCCTCCTTCTGCCCTGTCGGGACTATATGGACTTGACTGATTAATTCATCTCAGATTGTGTACGGTGTGCTCATTAAGATTTACTTCAGTGGTTGCTGCAACTGATGTCTGTGTACTCTGCTGTTTACCAAATAAAAAGTACAGGAAAGCAGTCCAACAAATAGAATCCATGTATGGTCCTCTGATAACTGTTCCGAGAACCAGTGTGGATAGGGACTGCCATTCACACAATGGAGACGTTTTTATTTCCTATAACAGCTGTTTTTCAAATCCACATCCTGCCAGCATGTAATAGCTGTCACTTTATGCACATGCATTCATTATGTTATAGAAAACACATTCTTGCAAGAATATTGAACTCTCATTGACATCAGACAAGCTTGGGATCAAGTTGAACTTTTGCCCACATCTTTTGTATAGCACACACCATTGCAGTTTTACACTGAAGAATTCTAAGAGACAAATATGTAATGGAAAGTGTCAGATTTTTCTTTGGACATTTGTCAAGTCTGTTGCAGCCCATTTGAAATACAGCTGCAGCAGGCAAGATAACTGGACAGTTACTAATGCAGTTCCTGGGAGGAGCAGCACATCAAATGTCCCGAGAGAACTGGATAGGAATCTAGATCAGACAGGGAATTAAACTCTGATCTCCAATGGGGCTCTGGGGAAAGCAGTGTGTTTGAACGCCTGTTTAAACTTTGAATCCATTCCATCGGGGAACATGTGGCACTGGATGCTGTAGTCAGTCAGTCTGAACACAGCTCCTCAATAACCAGGTTGCAATCTTTTTATAACTGCTTTTAGCTGCTCAGTTGTCGAAAATCCAGTTCGAAATGGCCTTTTCTGGTATCAGTGAAATAGTAAAACTCACACAATTGCTCTGCCAGGGTTTGTGTTGTGGGTATGGGTGCAATGGAGCATATGAGTCAATAAAAGCAGATTATTTTCTGTAGTTGAAGGATCTGTGATGAGAGCGTAGATACAAAATTAAATGCAACATATTCATAATAGAAGGCAGCAGCAAACTCTTCACCCAGAATTGTGAGGCTGTAATATTATTTTCCAGGAGGTTGAGGCAGGTGTCAATGTTCAGTATTAGCTTGAAGAAGTGGATAAAGGAAAAGATTATGTCAGGAACAGGCTGGGTAGATGCAATTAGAGTTAGTTGCTTGTATGATCAGTGAACACAGCCATAGACTGGATGGACATAATGCCCTGACATCTTGTTATAATGTCTACATGTGTTTATAAGGATTCCTGAGACAAAGGACGTTAAATTAGCCAAGATCTTGTTTCCCACTGTAATGCCTTGATCACTTGGGATGAGGATAGGGGTAGGCTTGATTGTGAAATCCCCAAAGAGTTGAAAGGTCCAGCAATCATCATAGATTAAATTCACACAAGATACCAAGGTTCTGCTGCTGTGTGACCATACCCAAGTCTGACTCACTGATTTCAATAAAGTGGCTGAAAATCCAGAGGAGAACTATATTAGAACTCAGAGCCGGGAATTTGTGGGCCATGTGATTCCTGCCCACTGGTCGGAAAACCGGCGGAGAACTTCCGAAAGTTTCTTTGGGAAGACCCATGAGGCCAAGTGCCCTTCAAGCCACTTAATTAGCCATTGTTGGGCCTTCCCTGTGATTGAGGTCCATGGCAACAGAAATCCTGCCTGATAAGAAAAGCAGGCCGATTGTGGGCCGGAAGCTCGTCATTGCCAGATTCTGTGCTTGGAACCTTATTAATTATGCACAGGTGACTTCCCCGCAGATTCACCTGGTGGACTGCCATCATCTGGTTGGTTCAAGGGTCCTAGTGCCGTATTTAAACACACTCACATCACTCTCCAGCCCACCTGTCTTCACCAGACCACACAGGGGGCGTCATTCTCCGCCGGCGGGAGTCTCCGTTTTGCCGGCGCCCGGGGGTTTCCCGACGGCGTGGGGCTGCCCCACAATGGGAAACCCCATTGACCGGCCGGTGTTACGGAGACTCCCGCCAGCCGGTCGGGGCAGAAATGTGGTGGGGCGGGTAGGAGAATTTCGCCCAGGATGTCTGCAACCCAGAGGGAAAAGGCTAGCAGCCTCAAATAGTCTGTTCCTTCATTCAACCAACCTTCCCCCGAGCCCATCACCTGTGAGGCGCCAGTCCCCCACATGGACCTCTACCCACCGCATCTGGTGTGTTTGTGCATCCCCTTCCAGTAAATGATGACCCCCTGTTTTGTGAGCCTTTCAAGCAGCCTTGGCAGGTTCCAGCTTCCTTGATCTTTCCTCAGCCTTCCATTGTTCGCCATCTTTCTCCACCTCCTTGGCCCTCTGCCTGCCAGCATGAGTTCTGCGCCCCCTCCCCCCCCCCCCCCCCCCCCACGCCCCCCATCCAGTTCCTTACACAAGCCTCCTTCCACATTGGCCCTCTTGCCTTTGTCAGGCCATTACCCCCACCCCCAGTTGAATTTTGTTGCAGTGGCTGCATGAGTCCCTTCGCATACCCTGACGTGACGCAAGATTGGAAGGCCGGACAGGACACCGCAGGCAGCTGTTTCAATGGGCATTCATGTGATGCAGATGAATGAATGTGGTGCTCACTCCACCAGCCAACTGAAGTCTGACCAGTCATTAACCTGCGGCAGCTGTATATGCCAATTTTACATATGCATACACAAAAGTGAATGCATCAAATCAAGAATGTTATGGCTGCAGTCAGCTAAGGGTGCAACTACTTATGTTCCCACTGAGGTATGGAGGTCACTTACCATTCCCATGTCCAGACATCTTTGCATCACTAATGCATGATTCAAAAAATATTTGTTTCTCATGTTAGAAGTTCAGACTCCAGCTCATTTGAGCAATCCAAGTCCAGATTGAGTTGATTAAAATCTCATGTAAGGATGCTTTCCGCTTAGACATACTTAATCTCTTACTAGATGAGAGTGTCCTATTTCTTTTGAATTTATGCAAACCACCCAAGTTGTCACTGTTTTCTTTGACATACTGCCAAAAATAACTTGCTGGGGAGTTTATATTTTGCATGAGAATCCATGTAGCACCTCCAGCCAACTTAATATGTAACCATGAGTGATCTTCTGCATTAGCTCCTCTCTTCCCCAAGCTTGTGGGGTTTTGGGTCTCCTTCTTTAGCACCATGTCAGTGATTTTGAATATTGAGCTGAAGTCCGGTCTTTTCGTGGCCATATTTTGGGTGTCGGATTCGTCAGAGCTGCAGAAGGGTGCGGGGCAGATGTCCAGGCCTTCGCCTCGCCGATTGCCCAGAGGCGAGTTCTGCTGGGGTGGAGGTCTCCATCTCCACCCAGCGCCTCTGTACGGTTGGGGGATCTGATGGAGTTCTTATACCTGGAGAAAGTTAAGTCTACTGTGAGGGGAGCAGTCGAGGAGTTCTATTGGAGCTGACAACATTTATTGCTTATTTCAAAGAATTGGTCACCGTCAGTTGTTGGGGGGGGAGGGGGGGGAGATAGGTTTTGTAAAGTGGGGTATGTCTGGTGGATGTTCTTTTTTTTTTTAATGGTTGATGTATGTAAATTTGTTTATTTTCTATTCTGTATTTTATAAATTGAAAAATGTTAGTTCCTCCTCTGCAACAACCACAGGTTCGTGCTGGCAGGGATGGACACTACCTTTGGGACGTGGGGGGAGGGTGGGGGACAGAGAGACGCTGCCTGTTGAGGACATGTATGCACACGACAGACTGGCGACTCTGGGGGAACTCACAGGGAAGCTCCAACTCCAGAAAGGGAAGAAGCTCAGGTATTTGGGGCTGCGTAACTTCCTCCCCAAGGAGACAAAAACGTTTCCCAGAAACCCACACACACATTTCTGGACACGATGGTAGGGCTGGACTGGTTAGGGGACAAATGCAGCAACATATACAGGAGTCTCACAGAAAAGGTCAGGACTCCACTGGACGAGACCAGACAAAAGTGGGGGAAGGAACTGGGCATGAAGATAAGGGGAGGACTCTGGATTGAGGCACTTCACAGAGTCACTCCACCTCCTCCTACGCCGGGCTAAGCCTGATTCAGCGTGCATGGAACGCACCTCACCAAAACATGCATGTGCGGGTTCTTCCCTGAGGTGGAGGATAGGTGCGGGAGGTGCCGGGGTGGTAGGGGCCGGCCAACCACACCCACATGTTCTGGTCCTGCTCCAGACTCAGGGAATTCTGGACAGCCTTCTTCGAGGCCAACTCCAAGGTGGCAGGAGTCGAGATGGAGCCATGCCCATCTGTGGCAGTCTTCGGGGCATCGGAGCACCCAGAGGTCTGCAC
The DNA here is from genome assembly GCF_047496885.1 of Scyliorhinus torazame. Lineage (NCBI taxonomy): Eukaryota > Metazoa > Chordata > Chondrichthyes > Carcharhiniformes > Scyliorhinidae > Scyliorhinus > Scyliorhinus torazame. The sequence continues at coordinate 208,450,869 of NC_092713.1, read as the reverse complement.
AGGGAAAGGGACGGACACCCTGACATTTGCCTCGCTGATCGCCAGGCGGAGACTTCTGCTTGGAAGTTGGCAGCACCACCCCAGGCCTCGGCATAGCTCTCAGGTCTGGCCGAATTCCTGAGGCGAGAGAAAATCTAATTTGAAACAAGAGGGTCCAAGTAAAGATTTCACATCACATGGAACAATTTCAAAAGCTATTTACAGACCTGTTCACAGCCAGCCTGGCAGTGCGGGGCGGGGGGGGGGGGGGGGGGGGGGGGCATAGGGATAGCCACCCAGAGAGAGGGGAGCTAGAGAGATACAGGGAAGTAATTCGGAGGGGGGGTCATTTACTGGAGGGAGCACAGGAAGAAAAAGGGTAACAAGCAGACCCACCCTCCGTCGAAGACTTGTCGACCAAGGGGGAGGGGAGAGTGGGACCTCCCCCCCCCCCCCCCCCCCCCCCCCCCCGACAGTGGAAAGAAGTCAAGGCGTGCAAGGGGACGAACCCCAACCACATCAAGACACAGAAGGGGGAAACTGGGGACAACACCTACTGCCAAGCGGCAGGGGCCCCAGCGGAACCCGACAAACCAGTGTAAAAAGCAAACACGGATGGCCAAATGTTAATATTATCCATCATCAGGACCGCAGTCACGGCTATGGTGACAGCGGGGAGACTCAAGACTGGTTTTTCTGACCTATGTACAGTTTTTCTTTTGCCATTGTATAGTACCCTACGTGAGAATCACAGAATCATAGAAGTTTACAGCATGGAAACAGGCCCTTCGGCCCAACCAGTCCATTCCGCCCAGTTTTTACCATGAAGCTAGTCCCAGTTGCCCGCACTTGGCCCATAACCCTCTATACCCATCTTACCCATGTAACTATCTAAATGCTTTTTAAAAGACACAATTGTACCCGCCTCTACTACTACCTCTGGCAGCCCATTCCAGACACTCACTACCCTCTGAGTGAAGAAATTGCCCCTCTGGGCCTTTCTGAATCTCTCCCCTCTCACCTTAAACCTATGCCCTCTAGTTTTAGACTCCCCTACCTTTGGGGAAAGATGTTGACTATCTACCTTATCTATGCCCCTCATTATTTTATAGACCTCTATAAGATCACCCCTAAGCCTCCTACGCTCCAGGGGAAAAAGTCCCAGTCTATCCAGCCTCTCCTTATAACTCAAACCATCAAGTCCCGGTAACATCCTAGTAAATCTTTTCTGCACTCTTTCTAGTTTAATAATATCCTTTCTATAATAGGGTGACCAGAACTGCACACAGTATTCCAAGTGTGGCCGTACCAATGTCTTGTACAACTTCAACAAGACGTCCCAACTCCTGTATTCAATGTTCTGACCAATGAAATCAAGCATGCCGAATGCCTTCTTCACCACCCTGTCCACCTGCGACTCCACCTTCAAGGAGCTTTGAACCTGTACTCCTAGATCTCTTTGTTCTATAACTCTCCCCAACGCCATACCATTAACTGAGTAGGTCCTGGCCTGATTCGATCTGCCAAAATGCATCACCTCATATTTATCTAAATTAAACTCCATCTGCCATTCGTCGGCCCACTGGCCTAATTGATCAAGATCCCGTTGCAATCCTAGATAACCTTCTTCACTATCCACTGTGCCACCAATCTTGGTGTCATCTGCAAACTTACTAACCATGCCTCCTAAATTCTCATCCAAATCATTAATATAAATCACAAATAACAGTGGACCCAGCACCGATCCCTGAGGCACACCACTGGTCACAGGCCTCCAGTTTGAAAAACAACCCTCTACCACCACCCTCTGCCTTCTGTCGTCCAGCCAATTTTAAATCCAATTGGCAACCTCACCCTGGATCCCGTGAGCTTTAACCTTCTGCAACAACCTACCATGCGGTACCCTGTCAAAGACTTTGCTAAAGTCCATGTAGACAACGTCTACTGCACTGCCCTCATCTACCTTCTTGGTCACCCCCTCAAAAAACTCAATCAAATTTGTGAGACATGATTTTCCACGCACAAAGCCATGCTGACTGCCCCGAATCAGTCCTTGCCTCTCTAAATGCTTGTAGATCCTGTCTCTCGGAATACCTTCTAGCAACTTACCTACTACAGACGTTAGGCTCACCGGTCTGTAGTTCCCAGGCTTTTCCCTGCTGCCCTTCTTAAACAAGGGCACAACATTCGCTACTCTCCAATCTTCAGGCACCTCACCTGTGGCTGCCGATGATTCAAATATCTCTGTTAGGGGACCCGCAATTTCCTCCCTAGCCTCCCACAACATCCTGGGATACATTTCATCAGGTCCCGGGGATTTATCTACCTTGATGCGCTTTAAGACTTCCAGCACCTCCTCCTCTGTAATATGCACACTTCTCAAGACATCACTATTTATTTCCCTTAGTTTCCTAACATCCATGCCTTTCTCCACCGTGAATACCGATGAGAAATATTCATTCAGGATCTCACCCAACTCTTGTGGCTCTGCACATAGATGTCCTTGTTGATCCTTAATAGGCCCTACTCTGTCCCTAGTTACTCTTTTTCCCTTTATGTATCTGTAGAAGAGAAACCCAACTCTTTTACTTTTCTATTCTGTAACTGTTACATTAAACACCAATAAAAACATATATTTTTTAAAACTCCGCTCTTCCTGAACCCTACTCAGAGAAACTAAAAATCTGTCTATCTCAGCCTTAAATACGTTCAACGATCCACAACTGCCTCGGATAGATCATTTCAAATATTCACAACCCTTTTAGTGAAGAGATTTCTCCTCATTTCAATCCTAAATAATCGTCTCCTTATCTGGAAATGTGCCCTTAGTTTCTAGATTCCCCATCCAGGGGAAACAATCTCTCAGTGTACCTTTTCAAGTCCCTTCAGGATCTTGCATGGTTCAATGAAATCACCTCTCATTTTCTAAATACCAGGGAATATCGACCCAATTTACTCAGCCTCACATCATAGGACAAACCCCTCATCTCAGGGAACACCCTTTACTGTACCGTTGCCAACACAGATATGAAGAACATAACTGGTCAGCACGGTAGCACAGTGGTTAGCAGTCACTTCACAGCTCCAGGGTCCCAGATTCGATTCCCGGATAGGATAACTGTCTGTGCAGAGTCTGCACGTTCTCCCCGTGTCTGTGTGGGTTTCCTCAGGGTGCTCCGGTTTCCTCCCACAGTCCAAAGATGTGCAGATGAGGTGGATTGGCCATGATAAATTGCCCTTATAAGTAGGGTTACTGGGATAGGGTGGAGGCGTGGGCTTGAGTAGGGTGCTCTTTCCAAGGGCTAGGGCAGACTCAATGGACCGATTGGCTGCCATCTGCACTGTAAATTCAATGATTCTATGAACTGTGCACAGTATTCCCAGTGTGGTCTCACCAACCATGACTTCTTTCTTCTTGCACTCCAATCCCCTTGCAATAAAAGGTCATTTTCTTTCCGAATTGCTTGTCATACCTGCGAGCTAACCTTGTATTCTTGCATGAGTGCATCCACCTCCCTCTGAACATCGACATTCATACGTTTTGTGCCCTTTAAATAAGACTCCACTTTTCTATTTGAAATAACTTCAAGAATTGGCTCCACCAATTAACTTATGAGAAACAACGATTTATTCCAACTGTAAACAACTATTTACAGAGTGCTTTAAAACGGTCTTTCCATACTCATCCCGAGGGTCCAACTGTTGGGACAAGTCCCAACATGTCTCAATGAATTCCCAACAACCATCCCTGATTGGACTAGCAGGTCACATGTCGCCTCCCCCAGGCGTTTCTATTGCTATTCTTATTGCTGAAGTGTATCATCTGACACTTTCCTTTAGACTGGATGGTCACGTGGACACTGGGATGACGCAAGTACAAAAAGGGTCATGTGTCGAGACTGCGGGTGTTATCCCCTGGGAGCACGCACACACGCAGTATTTAAGAGCTTCTCAGTATTATCAATAAACCTTTATTATTGTTAGTCCCTGCTTGCCAGTTATGGCCAACAGCTGGAATTCTAGGCCCGATACAGAATTGGACATTTTAAATTAAAGCCACAGTCAGACCAACAGAGAGGCCTGATGAGAAGTCAAACAGCCATTCTCAAATACACAGGACAGAGACAGACAAATGGGGTAAATCTGGGCCTGCCCTCTGAACAAGACATCAGAAGATAATTGGCCTCATTCAAATGGGTCGACTGTTGTGAGACGAAGCCAGACTTTCTGGCACCTAGATTTCCTGCCTTTACCTTATATGAGATAAGGTTACGTGCAGACAATGCACCTAAGGATGGACCCGCAGGGAGGAGAATTTCCTGGTGTCCTGCAGAGTTGCAATCAGCAACTCCATTGAATGTTGCGATCCCCGCCCAGTGACCTCATTGGCTGAGGGCCAGAGAAACTTCTAGAAGGGTGCAAAGAGGGGGATAAGAACAGGATATCCAGAGACCCTCCCCTGTGAAGACTCAATGCGATGCAGAGGCAATGGACCAAAGAACGGTTGGAAGAGGAGTGTGAGACCCACCTTCGCAGACGAGGTTCCTAAGATGACTGAGGCCCAGTGTATCGGAAACGCAGTTCATAAGTTCATCGGCAAGGGTAGTATTAGAATCTTGGGCAAAGTCTATTTGGGGTATTTTGGGAGAATAACTATTTTATTGTGTTTGTTAATAAATTTGTGTTGAATCATGAACTTGTATTTGTCCTTTGTTCATCCCGCAAGTAAGGGCACCTGATAAAATGTTTTAATAATAAACTGGTTGAAGTGTCTGATAATTCACAGACAACATTCCAGTACTTCTACATTTCTATTCTTATTGCTAAAGTGTAATCCTACACTTCCCCACATGTTAGATCCTTTTGAATTTTGCTCGTCACTTCGGTGTTACATTGGCAGTCGTTACTGGATTAGTCCAGTTCAGCACACCAGGATGTTCAAGTAAACTGTTCGACCCACCTAAACTTTCTGTGTAACTACCTCCATGATTATTTTTATAAACACTCATTCATTCTCGAGGGACGAAGCCGCAAAGGACCAGTCCGATGACAAGCTAAGGCCCAAACCAAATTATATATAAATGCCTGTAAATATGTGTCTCAGCCATATTGGGGAATGTAAAATATTTATACCAGTTAATAATCATAATCTTTATTTGTGTTACAAGTAGGCTTACATTAACACTGCAATGAAGTTCTGTAAAAAGCCCCTAGTCGCCACACTCCGGTGCCTGTTCGGATACACTGAGGGAGAATTCAGAATGTCCAATTCACCTAACAAACACATCTCTCAGGACTTGCGGGAGGAAACTGGAGCACCCGGAGGAAACCCACACAGACACGGGGAGAACATGCAGACTCCGCACAGACAGTGACCCAAGTCGATTGAACCCAAGTCCTTGGTGCTGTGAAGCAACAGTGCCAATCACTGTGCTACCGTTTAAAGAAGGATACTGGCCAAGTTGTTGTTATGAAGATGCTCACTGGACTTGACTTCCGGCGGGGGACGAGAGTGGTCGCGGGCAACGGAGCTCCGGAGGGGGAACACAGTCACGTCCTGTTCCCCAGAAAAAAAACAACTTGCACCGAAGCGCTCAAACCGGCCGGGCTGCACCCCCCCCCCCCCCCCCCCCCCCACACACAGCAGGAGAATGCGGGTAAGAAAAGTGGCGGCCCGGACCAAGTGGGGACCGAGCAACGCCAGCGGAAAAGACCGACCCCCCTCCCCGGACGACCATGAGGCGGGCGGCAGAACAAAGGAGGACTCCCGGCCTGGCCAGAAGCCTCTCTTTCTCGACACTCCTGACCTGATGGGTGGGTGAGTGAGGATAAAAAAAAGAACCTCCCCGTTTTAAAAAATATTTTTTTTTTAAAAAAGTGTTAAAGGGGAGAGAGAGAAAGGGGGGGGCAAAGGCGAGCCTGCTCAGACGAGCTAACCGACGCACGAAGAGGAGGAATGGATGGTTCGCCCCAACAAAAAGAATTGGACAGACAGGAGCTTTTCCCCCCTGTGCCAGGGGAGAACTGGAACTGGAAGGCAGCCTTTGCCGAGGCACTGAGGGAACATCAGCAGGAAAACAAGGCAGAGGCTAGAGCAGACATGGAGGCCGTGGTGAAGGCAGCAGTGGCCAAGGTCCTGGCGGAGGTACAGCTCACCCTGGGCAGAGCAGAGGAGAAACTGGAAGCCCAAGTGGCGACCATTAAGGAGCTGGAAAAGGCTGCGACCGTCAAGAGCGACCGGATCACGGCACTGGAGAAGGAGGTGGCGAGACTGGTCACAACACAGGAGAGCCTGAAAGGCAGAGTAGACGATCAGGAAAACCGCTCGAGAAGGCAGAATGTAAGGATAGTGGGCCTACCAGAAGGGATCGAGGGCAGAAACCCCACGGCATACATGGCCGAGATGCTGGACAACTTACTGGGGAGGAAAACTTTTCCCAACCCACCAGAAATGGACAGAGCACACCGGTCGCTACGCCCGAAGCCCAAGGCAGGGGATCTACCGAGTACCAAGACAGGGAAACAAGCCTGCGCTGGGCCAGGCAAAACAGAACCTGCAAATGGGAAGGACACTTCATTAGCGTTTACGAAGACATTGGGGCAGACCCAGCCAGGAGACGGGCTGAATTCAATAGAGCAAAAGCAGCTCTTCACAAGAACAATGTGCGTTTTGGCATGCTGTACCCAGCGAAACTCTGGGTCACATACCGAGAAAGAGAATACTTCTTCACAGCCCCCGCCGAAGCAAACAAGTTTGTCGAGGAACACGGGCTGGAAATCTGACAGCAAGGGTAGAAATAAGGGGCCCCGGTAAGGGGCAATGGCACGCCGATGGGGATGGGGGAGGGGGGGGGGCGGTGAGGCAGCACCAGGCCTCCCCGCCCACCCACGGCGAGCGCACCCTGAACAAAAAGCAAACCACTACCCGAGGGACCACTTCAGGTGGGAGACCAGGGCCAAGAATGAGGGAAAGAGAGTAGCGGAGAAGGGAGAGCAAGCACGAGGAGCGCAGGGTAGGATGGGGGAAGAGCGGGCAGAAAACCGTAGATTTCGGGCAAGGGAGAAGCAAGACAGTAACCCCCGAGAGTGGGGTCACCACACTAGCAGGAAAGCTAGCGCCGGGGACATGCAACAAAGCAGGGCCGCAGCTCTCCCCAACAGGGGGTCGGCGCCAGGCAGGGGGGGGTGGGACCACTCAACAGAGGCGGGAGAGCAAACGGGGATAGGAAGAGGGGAAAGAGGGAGAAAAGTGGGGGATATGGGAGAGGGGGGAAAAAGGGTGGGATAAGGGGAAGAGAGGGAAGGAGAGACAAACAAGGTTAGAAAGCCAACAACAATAAGGCTACAAAGTGCCACAACCAAGGGCTCGGAACAAGGAATCGCTGCAAGCAACCACCCAGTATGACCTCTGGACAAAGGGAAACCCCGGAGCGCAGGGACCCAACCGCATGGGGAGAGCAGTGGCAGCGGCCATCCTGGACAGCCCCCTAACAAAGGGGAACCCCGGAGGGCAGGGGCGCGTCCACCAGATAATTATGGTTAATCCCACAGGAGCAAGGGGACAGAAGCCCCCCACCAGGATAGTCACCTGGAACATAAGGGGACTCAATGGCCCAGTGAAAAGATCCAGAGTCCTCACCCACCTAAGAAACATGAAAGCCGACATAGAGACACACCAAGAGACACACCTGAGAGAACAGGACTGACTGCAGGTAAGGAAGAGCTGGGTGGGACAGACCTCCCATTCCTGTTGCGGGACGAGGGCCAGGGGGGTGGCAATACTGATCAGCAAGAGGACGATGTTTCGGGCAACAAGACGGTTACGGACCCAGGGGGACGGTACATCATGATCAGTGGGGCCATGGATGGGGCACCGTTAGTACTAGTTAACGTATACGCGCTCAACTGGGACGAGATGAGCTTCATCAAAAAGACCAATGGCAGAAATTCCCGACATAGCGACGCACCGGCTAATCATGGGGGGGGGACTTCAACTGTGTACAGGATCCAACGACTGACAGATCAAGCTCCAAAACGGGGAAAACATCAAGCATGGCAAGGGAACTCAATCACTTTATGGAGCAGATGGGAGTGGTGGACCCCTGGAGGTTCGCCCACCCAGGGGAGGAGGAGTTCTCCTTCTTCTCCCCAGTACACAAAGTATACACCAGAATTGACTTCTTGTGGTGGGGAAAACGGTGCTTCCGGGGATAGACAAAGTGGAATACTCCGCAATTGTGATATCCGACCACGCTCCACACTACATGGACGTGAGGCTGGAGACAGGCAGGGCCCAATGCCCCACATGGAGGTTGGACATTGCCCTACTAGCTGACAAGGCCTTCAACGAAAAGATATCGCAGGCCATAGCAGAGTACACGGAAAACAACCAAAATGGGGAGGTCTCACCCTCCACATTCTGGGAAGCGCTAAAGGCCGTACTAAGAGGGGAAATTATCGCTTTCAAAGCGCGAAGAGATAGGGAGGAAAGGCAGCAGCTGGTCGACTCCATACTGGAGGTAGACCGTAAATACTCCGAGGCCCCGACCGTAGAGCTCCTGGCGGAGAGGAAAGAGCTACAAAGGAACTTTGATCTGCTCTCCACCGGGAAAGCAGTGCACCAACTCCGCCAGACACGGGGGACCCTATACGAACACGGAGACAAAGCCAGCCGCCTGTTGGCACAGCAGCTGAGAAAGCAGGCAGCCACCAGAGAAATTGCACAAATCAGGGACACCAGAGGCACATTAGAAACAGAACCAGAAAAGATCAACAAAGCCTTCAAGGCCTTCTACCAAGGGCTGTACACCTCAGAGCCCCCAAAGGGGGAGTCCGGGATGAAACGGTTCCTTGATGGGCTGGACATACCAGTCATGGAGGAGGGCAGAACACGGGGCCTGGAAGTACCACTAGCACTGGGAGAGATCATGGACAGCATTAGCTCCATCCAAGCGGGGAAGGCGCTTGGTCCAGACGGGTTCCCGGCGGACTTCTACAAAGAAATTGAGATAGCACTGGCCCCGCACCTGCGGGAGATGTTCACAGACTCGCTAGCTAGAGGCACACTGCCACCCACGCTAGCACAGGCTTCAATCTTGCTGATACCTAAGAAAGATAAAGATCCAACGGAATGTGGGTCATGCAGACTCATCTCACTGCTGGACGCAGATGCCAAAATACTGGCCAGAATCCTAGCCAAAAGGCTAGAAGACTGCGTACCAGAGGTAGTCGTAGAGGACCAGACGGGCTTTGTCAAAGGTAGACAGCTCACCTCGAACATCAGGCGCCTGCTCATCTGCGGAGAGAATACCAGAGGTGATTGTCTCCCTAGACGCAGAAAAGGCCTTCGACGGGGTCGAATGGAAATACCTCTTAGAGGTACTGGAGCGGTTCAGGCTTGGGACAGGGTTCAACTCCTGGGTAAAACTCCTATACAACGCTCCCATGGCGAGCGTATGGACCAACATCACCAACACCCAATACTTCCAGCTGCACAGGGGCACCAGACAAGGATGCCCACTGGCCCCGCTGCTGTTTGCTCTAGCGATCGAGCCATTAGCAATTGCTCTCAGAGCAGCAAAAAGCTGTAGGGGGATCCAAAGGGGCAGCAGAGAGGACAGAGTCTCACTCTACGCAGATGACCTGCTCCTCTACATTTTGGATCCACAGAGCAGCATGGACGGAATCATCGTGCTCCTGAAAGAGTTTGGCGCCTTCTCGGGCTACAAACTCAACATGAGCAAAAGCGAGATCTTCCCGGTACACCCACAAGTAGGGGAGGCAGCACTAACGGGACAGTTGTTTAAACGAGCCCGACACAAATTCCGCGACCTGGGGATCCAAATAGCCCATGACTGGAAAGGGATCCACAAATGGAACCTCACCAGTCTGACAGAGGAAGTAAAAAAGGACCTGCAAAGATGGAACACACTCCCACTCTCCCTTGCGGGGTGAGTCCAGATGATCATAATGAACGTACTGCCCAGGTACCTCTTCCTACTTAGTGTGGTGATATACATCACTGTAAGTACACAAACCTACAATTCTACCACTGGGCGGCAACAGCTGAGCGAATAAGGGGTTGGATCAAGGAGCCAGAAGCCGAATGGGTGCATGCAAAAGAGGCCTCCTGTAAGGGGACCTCCCTCCGGGCCCTTGCCATGGCGGCACTCCCATCCCCATCCAAAAAACACTCCAGCAGCCTGCTGGTGATAGCCACCCTCCAGTCCTGGAACCAACTACGGCAACAATTTGGCCTGACCGAAATGTCGGACAAAGCTCCCATCTGCAACAACCATAGGTTCACACCAGCGCTGACTGACGCCACCTTTAAAAAGTGGGGACAGGATGGAGGGACACTGATAGTCAGGGACCTATACACGGACGGTAGGATCGCAACACTGGACGAACTGACGGAGAAATTCCAGCTAGCCAGGGGGAACGAACTAAGGCACCTGCAACTCAAAAACTTCCTACAAAAGGAGACAAGGATGTACCCACAACCGCCATGACAGACATTACTGGAAGAGTTACTGGACGCAAGCATCCTAGTTAAGGGGAACTGTAGCGACATGTATGAGCGACTGGTAGAAAGGGCCGACACCGTACTGGACGCAAAAAGAAAAAAATGGGAGGAAGACCTGGGGATTGAAATAGGGTGGGGACTCTGGAGCGAAGCACTGCATAGGGTCAACTCCACCTCGACGTGTGCAAGGCTCAACCTGACGCAACAAAAAGTGGTACATAGAGCCCACTTAACAAGAACCTGAATGAGTAGGTTCTTCCCGGAGGTGGAGGATAGATGTGAACGGTGCCAAGGAGGCCCGGCCAACCACGCCCACATGTTCTGGTCTTGCCCTAGACTTGCGGGGTACTGGACAGCCTTCTTCGAGGCAATGTCCAAAGTGGTGGAGATGAGGGTGGAGCCATGCCCGAAAGTGGCGGTCTTCGGGGTATCAGACCAGCCAGACCTATTCCTGGAGAGGAGGGCGAACGCCCTTGCCTTTGCCTCCCTGATTGTCCGCCGTAAAATCCTGTTGGCTGGCGGTCAGCAGCACTACCCAAAACTGCAGACTGGCTGTCTGACCTCTCAGAATCTCTCCAAATGGAGAAAATCAAATTCGCCATCCAAGGGTCAGACGATGGCTTCCAGAGAACGTGGGAGCCATTCACCCAATTGTTCCGGGACCTATTTGTGGCCAACGAACAAGCAGAAGAATAGCCAGGTAGCCAAGAATCAGGGGAAAGTAGCCGAGGCAGGAGAGGGAGGGATAGATCCGGGGGGGGGGGGAGGGCCTAAACCTAAGAGAAAAGAAAGGCGAACCACAGGAGAAGGGGAAGCGGCAAAGGGGCAAAAGTGGGGGGGGCGGGGTGGGAAGAGGGAGGAGACAGGGAACAATAGAGGGGAATGAGAGGGGGGGGCGGGAGGCAGGGGAATGCTAGCCGGAAGGAGAGCACAGGAAACAATAACAAACTTGGCAAATACAGTAACAGAGAGCAAGGAAAATACAAGTGAAAGATGGGACGAACGGCTGAAGCGGAGGTGAACGCACGACAACAACGGCAACGAAAACTGTCCGGGAGAAGCAAGTAACAAACAACACCAACACCAGATCCATTCTCGTACTGCCCTCTCTGTATTGGACATAACTAATGTAATTGTTTCTCCGGCACCCAAATGTATATGTACCTCCCCAGTTCCCCCCCCCACCCCCCCACCCCCCCCCCCCAAACAGATGCCTACTTATGTGTTATGTGTCAAAAATAATATTGCGAACTGTACAGAGTTGCTGTTGTTGAGCTAGTGCACAATATCCTCCCAGGTTTTTTTTCTTCTCTTCGATACATATATATATTTTATTCTGTACATAACTGTAAATATACTTTGTTCAACAACCCAATAAAAAACGTTTATAAAAAAAAAAATGAAGAATCTCGCTTGTAAATATATGTGTTGGTTTTTGCACTCTTTTTTCTGACAAAGTATAATTTATCGGAGATAAAATATGAAAACTCAATAAAAAAAATTTCCAAAAAAAAATACTCATTCATTCTCATTTCTGAACTTGGCAATTTTTCCTTCTCAGTCAAAAGTCTTCTTCCAGACATCTCACCAATACAAAATGACGATTAAAATGCTTGACGCTGGAAGAACTATTACCCAAAATGGCAGACATCAACAAATTGTTTCTGGATCGATTCTGGAGATGTCTGAGGTTCTGAAGCAACAGAATGCAGCCAAACCTGTTCAACAGACTGGGGCTGCTGAAGTCCTGAACACCAGATCCTCTCCGAGCAAACAACACCCACAGCCCAGTCCAAACTAATATTTTGAAACTGGAGCCCAGTCACAAATGAAAACGCACAGATTAGTTCCCCAACCATTGAGCTTTCATTTTCTGATGAATAAGTTGCTATCAATTGTTTTAATTCGTGAAGTATGGGGAAGAGGCTTTAAATGGATTCAGAGGCTGAATTTTATGTTTCAGTTCCCATTCACATATTAAGTTAAAACAAATCAGATTAGTATTTTTTCAGATAGGATAACTACATTGTTTTAGCCTCTACTCAGGATCTCCGATTGTACGTAATTCACCAATAATACCAGAGGCCAACTGCAGCAAAGGGAAATTCCCTTACAAATCAGCATTGGGGAGCAACTTCAGCAAGTCTCCCCCTGCAGATCTACCTTGGATATCAGTTATTTATGGACTAAATCCACCTTGCCCCCCTCACTGGTCTCCACTCCATGCTGGTGAGACAAACTAATATAAATTCACATCTAATGCAACTCTACCACAAGAAGTACAAGAGTAGCAATGTCATGGGGATACCAACCCCTTTAAGTACTGCTCCAGGTCACACATATCACCGTGCCTTCATTGTGCCTGGGTCAAAATCCTGGCAACTCCCTACCTAACACTGTGCAGGAAGAACACTATTGCCCCAATCGCTGCAACAGCTGAAAGAGGAGACCACTGCCACTATCTCACAGGTAACTTAAGACATGATTTTTAAAAAATATAAAGATGTTCAAATGCCACACATATTACAGTTTTATTTTCTTTGGTGAATATTGTACATCGACTGTTTACACAAAACAAAAAGGATCAGGAGCAAACAAGAAGGTTGAATGTATTATAGTTCTGCACAAAGTTACATTTTAGCTCAGTTGGCTGGGCGGCTGGTTTGTGATGTGGAGCAATGCCAACAGCAAGGGTTCAATTCCTGTATCGGCTGAGGTTATTCATGAAGGCTCTGCCTTCTCAACATTGACCCTCGCTCGAGGTGTGGTGACCCTCAGGTTAAATTACCACCAGTCAGCTCTCTCTCAAATGGAGAAAGCAGCCTATGGCCCTCGGCGACTATGGCAACTTTCATTTCATATTTTACAGACATTCTGGGATTATCTTTTCTTCTAGAGCTGACTTTACCTAACTGCAGGATTTTGGTTGTGATTCCCTATTCGCAGTTCAACGTTTTGGGAAACTGGCAACAGCCGGAATATGTGAAGAGGTGGTAGAGGGTCGTTTTAGTCACGGGCCAAAGCAGGAACTTTGGAAACAAGAGAACTGACAGCATCGCCATTTCTAAAGCCAGAAAATGGCAACGTTGCCAACCCTTATCTGGTGCACAGTGATCTTTCACACTCTGAATTGCAACCAGCCTCTGCACTTATTTTCATACATTTACCAAATCTAACATGACTGAAAGAGAAAGTCCCTTCATTTAATTTATTTTTCATTTGTTCAATAACAGGAACCCAGCACACAGATGTGCTTGAATGCACTGCAATAGTCTGCGACAGTACTGGCTTGCACCAGCAATTCATCACACAGTAAGATTCCAGTGGAGATTTGTGTACACAGTGAGCCCAGTAAAAAATTTGAGGCAATCCTGGTGACTCCAAACCTAAACACAGAACGTTCATTAACAGAGGAATTGAATTTAAGAGCCGTGAGGTGATGATGCAGCTGTACAAAACTTTGGTAAGGCCACATTTGGAGTACTGTGTACAGTTCTGGTCGCCTCATTTTAGGAAGGATGTGGAAGCTTTGGAAAAGGTGCAAAGAAGATTTACCAGGATGTTACCTGGAATGGAGAGTAGGTCTTACGAGGAAAGGTTGAGGGTGCTAGGCCTTTTCTCATTAGAACGGAGAAGGATGAGGGGCGACTTGATAGAGGTTTATAAGACGATCAGGGGAATAGATAGAGTAGACAGTCAGAGACTTTTTCCCCGGGTGGAACAAACCATTACAAGGGGACATAAATTTAAGGTGAAAGGTGGAAGATATAGGAGGGATATCAGAGGTAGGTTCTTTACCCAGAGAGTAGTGGGGGCATGGAATGCACTGCCTGTGGAAGTAGTTGAGTCGGAAACATTAGGGACCTTCAAGCAGCTATTGGATAGGTACATGGATTACGGTAAAATGAGATAGTGTAGATTTATTTGTTCTTAAGGGCAGCACGGTAGTATTGTGGATAGCACAATTGCTTCACAGCTCCAGGGTCCCAGGTTCGATTCCGGCTTGGGTCACTGTCTGTGCGGAGTCTGCACGTCCTCCCCGTGTCTGCATGGGTTTCCTCCGGGTGCTCCGGTTTCCTCCCACAGTCCAAAGATGTGCAGGTTAGGTGGATTGGCCATGATAAATTGCCCTTCGTGTCCAAAATTGCCCTTGGTGTCAGGTGGAGGTGTTAACTTTGGGTAGGGTGCTCTTTCCAAGAGCCGGTGCAGACTCAAAGGGCCGAATGGCCTCCTTCTGCACTGTAAATTCAATGATAATCTATGATTAATCTAGGACAAAGGTTCGGCACAACATCGTGGGCCGAAGGGCCTGTTCTGTGCTGTATTTTCTATTTTCTATGTTCTATGTAGAACGCTAGCGCCTGCTTCTTAAAGAAAAACAGACCTGTGATTGCAGAATTTTTAAATAACACGTCATTATGCCCACACACACTTAGTACTCCCAGAATACCGGGCGCGATTCTCCACTCCCACGCCGGTTGGGAGAATCGCCTGGGCCGCCAAAATTTCCGGGGACGCCGGTCCGACGCCCTCCCGCGATTCTCCCAAGCGGCGGGAACGGCCCGGTCGAGTTTCGCGGGCCGCAGGCCGGAGAATCGCCGGAGACACCCAAAATGGCAATTCTCCGGCACCCCCGCTATTCTGAGGCCCGGATGGGCCGAGCGGCCAGGCCAAAACGGCGGGTTCTCCCCGGCGCCGTCCACACCTGGTCGCTGCAGTCGTGGGCGGTGCGTGAACGCTGGGGGGGGGGGCCTGTGTGTGGGGGGGGGGGGCCAGGGGGGATCCTGCACTGGGCTTCATCTGGAATGTGGGGTGCCCCGCGATCGGTGCCCACCGATCGTCGGGCCGTCCTCTCTGAAGGAGGACCTCCTTCCTTCCGCGGCCCCGCAAGATCCGTCCCCCATCTTCTTGCGGGGCGGACTGAGAGAGGACGCCAACCACGCATGCACGGGTTGGCGCCGGCCAACCTGCGCATGCGCGGATGACGTCCGTTATGCGGCGCCGGCCGCGTCATCTATGCGGCGCCGCTTTTACGCGGGCGACAGGGCCTGGCGCGTGTAGATGACGCGGCCCCGATACTGGCCCATTGTCAGGGCCTGAATCGGTCGGGACCAGGGCCGTTCCACGCCGTCGTGAACCTCGACGGCGTTCACGACGGCGCGGCCACTTCGGCGTGGGAGTGGCGAATCCCACCCACCATGTTTAGAGGCTACCTCAAGACATGCAAAAATTTAAACAATTCATACCAGTGAAACCCTGCACGTATTCCATCAAGTAGGTGGATCATATTCTTGAAAGTTGAGTTAAATGCCACAACTGTAACTGTCTGGGGCTTTGCCACCAATGCTGGGTGCTTAGGCATTTCTTGCCAATCCGAAAGGATTGTGGGGAGGAATGGACAGTGTGTTTAGATAAATACCTTTTAACCTGTGACTTGCAACACTCGTGCGATCTCTGATGTCAATAAAGTTTTTCAGCAGTAGCAATTTTATACCAGGTGTTAAAAATATGCAGCTGAGATTGAATAGATTTTCGTAGAATCATAGAATCCCTACAGTGCAGGAGAAAGCCACCGGGCCCATCAAGTCTGCACTAACGCTCTCTCTACCTAGGTCCATGGCCCCGACCTATCCCCAGAAGCTTTTGGACACTAAGGGGAAATTTAGTGTGGCCAAAGCACCTAACCTGCACATCTTTGGACTGTGGGAGGAAACCAGAGCACCCGGAGGAAACCCACGCAGACACGAGGAGAATGTGCAAACTCCACACAGGCAGTCTCCCAAGGTTGGAATTGAACCCAGGTGCCTGGCGCTGTGATGCAGCAGTGCTAACCACTGTGCCATTTTGACAGCTATAAGGGAGCCAGCAGATGTGGAAAAACATCAAGAGAATAATTAGAACTTCAGGCTGCAACTTTGTACAGTACATCGATAGCTGGGTTAGTTATTATGGCTTTGAATATTCCAATACCTGCTCTTGAAGTGAGTATTGAGATGGAATTGGCAACTCTTCGAATCGCATTTGCAGAATTATGTGATTGCCATAAAGTTAAACAAGTTACTGAATTTAAAAAAACAGCAACTCTGTTATCAATGATGGGGGAAAATGTTACATGAACAAGTTACTGAATTTAAAAAAACAGCAACTCTGTTATCAATGATGGCGAAAATGCTACAAGATGCATTGCACACTAGACCTCAAAGAGGATTGGAAAAGCAAGATATGTGTAAAGTTCTAGAGGTCTTGAAGACCCACTTTGAACACTACTAATGTTATTTATGAATGCTATGTGCTTAACACTGGGACTCAGGAAGAGAGGGAGATCAGACTGCGAGTGCACTGAAACATCTAGCTGAATCTTGTGAGTTTGGGCAACTGAAGGATGATCTCATCACAGATAAGACAATCTTGGGAACAAGAGATCCTACTGTGAGAACATGTCAGCTGACAGAAGTGAAACTTATTCTCAAGAAAGCTATGACGTGCAGAAGCTCTGAGATGGCGAATCAATAACTATTATTGATGGGAGTGTGATGAATGTAGGAATTTTTAATAAAGATTGTATTATATATATCTGTTGCAGAAATGTTGTTAAAAGCCAGGGTTGAGGTATATATATCTGATGCAGTAATATATTTAAAGATCCTGGTTTAACATACAGGCAGCACGGTAGCATGGTGGATAGCACAATTGCTTCACAGCTCCAGGGTCCCAGGATCGATTCCCATCTTGGGTCACTGTCTGTGCGGAGTCTGCACGTTCTCCCCATGTGTGCGTGGGTTTCCTCCGGGTGCTCCGGTTTCCTCCCACAGTCCAAAGATGTGCAGGTTAGGTGGATTGACCATGCTAAATTGCCTTAGTGTCTAAAATTGCCATTAGTGTTGGGTGGGGTTACTGGGTTATGGGGATAGGGGGGAGGTGTGGGCTTGTGTCGGGTGCTCTTTCGAAGAGTCGGTGCAGATTCGATGGGCCGAATGGCCTCCTTCTGCTCTGTAAATTCTATGATGATTCAAACAACAACACTTCCTCCATGATAATCCTCAATACTGGGGCCCCGCAAGGCTGCGTACTTAGCCCCCTACTGTACTCCCTATACACACACGACTGCGTGGCAAAATTTGGTTCCAACTCCATCCACAAGTTTGCTGATGACACAACCATAGTGGGTCGGATCTCGAACAACGACGAGTCAAAGTACAGGAGGGAGATAGAGAACCGAGTGGAGTGATGTAATGGCAACAATCTATCCCTCAATGCCAGCAAAACTAAAAGCTGGTCAATTACTTCAGGCAGCAAGTACCGTACACATCACTGTCAGCATCAACGGGGCCGAGGTGGAGATGGTTAGCAGTTTCAAATTCCTAGGTGTGCACATCACCAAAAATCAACCTGGTCCAACTGTGTCGATGCTATCTATGACCAAGAAAGCACAACAGCACATATACTTCCTCAGGAAACTAAGGAAATTCTGCATGTCAACACTGACTCTTACCACCTTTTACAGATGCACCATAGAAAGCATCCTATCTGGCTGCATCACAGCCTGGTATGGCAACTGCTCAACCAGTCATGAGCTTCACAGACCTGTGTCCAATTGCGCAAGGTGACTACACGAAAATGAAGAAGTTGAATGTAAAGTTGGGGACCTTACACAGCAGGTTGCTCCAAGAGGACAAACTAAGCTGAGAGTCCAATAGAACAGGAAAAAGAGAGCTTCAGTTCCAAATAGTGGCCACTAAACAAAATTCCTAATCTCAGCTAAAGCAATTGAAAAGCTTAGACTGGTGACCCTTCACATACCAGAAGAGACTTTCATAGAATTTGCAGTGCAGAAGGAGGCCATTCGGCCCATCGAGTCTGCACCGGCTCTTGGAAAGAGCACCCTATCCAAGGTCAACACCTCCACCCTATCCCCATAACCCAGTAACCCCACCCAACACTAAGGGCAATTTTGGACACTAAGGGCAATTTTATCATGGCCAATCCACCTAACCTGCACATCTTTGGACTATGGGAGGAAACCGGAGCACCCGGAGGAAACCCACGCACACACGGGGAGGATGTGCAGACTCTGCACAGACAGTGACCCAAGCCGGAAGTGAACCTGGGACCCTGGAGCTGTGAAGCAATTGTGCTATCCACAATGCTACCGTGCTGCCCCACGGTAGTGTCTTGCAGTGTCTTGCATGACACCAAACCAATGACTGTAAATCAGATCCTGACAGGCAAGGGTCCTGCTCAGATCAAGCAAGCTACACAAAAAGATACAACTCTTTAAATTCTACAGGAAGTTTTGATGCAAGGATGGCCTGAAACCATCAACGACATGCCTGTTGCTGGAAGAGAGTATTGGGCAGAAAGAGATGAAGTGATTGCACAAGATGGCACCTTGTACAAAGAGACTAGGATCATTATCCCTAAAGAGATGAGAAAAGAGATGCTGATGTGGATCGATGCAAGTCATCAAAGAATCGAGTCTAGCCTGAGGAAGGCTCAATCAAGAGCAATGATGGAATAAGGACCACATTAGCCCGTGCAGTATCTGTAATGAATAATAATTATAATCTTCATTGTCACAAGTCGGCTTACATTAACATACCAATGAAGTTACTGTGAAAATCCCCTAGTTGCCACACTACGGAGCCTGTTGCAAATTGAGGGAGAATTCAAAATGTCCAATTCACCTAACAAGCACGTCTTTTGGGACTTGTGGGAGGAAACCGTAGCACCCGGAGGAAACCCACGCAGACATGGGGAAAAGGTTCAGGCTCCACACAGACAGTGACCCAAGCCGGGAATCAAACCCTGGTCCTTGGCGCTGGGAAACAACAGTGCTGACCACTGTGCTACCATGCCGCCCAGAATATCAAGCTACGCAAGCTAAAGAGCTGCTAATGGCATTCCAGACAGACCATGGATGAAGCTTGGAATAGACCTCTTCACTCTCACTGGAACTGATAACCATCTCATCGTCGACTGACCACTGGGAGGTGGGGGCGTAGTGGCATTGTCACTGGAGTAGTAAATCAGAGAGCCAGAGTAATGATCTGGAGACCCGGATTCAAATCCCGCCATTATATATGGTGAAATTTGAGTTCAATAAAAATCGGGAATTAAAAGTCCAATGATGACCATGAAATCATTGTCGATTGTCATAAAACCTCACTGGTTCACTAATGCCCTTTAGAGAAGGAAATCTGTTGTTCTTGCCTGATCTGGCCTAACTGTGATTCCAGATCCATAGCAATGTGGTTGACTCTTAACTGCTCCCTCAAGGGCAATTAGGGATGGACAATAAAGCCTGCGAACCCCATGTCCATTAACGAATCAAAAATAAACTGATGTCAAGCCAACTAGTGAGGTTGTGGAATTTCTGAAAGCGCACTTCAGTCTTAATGGCATTCTTGACTTTGAGATGAGCAACAATGTGAATAGCCCTCAATTCAAACACTTCATTAATGGTTGTGAAATTCAGCAACATACATCATCTCCACACTGTCCCCAGTCAAATGGGAAAACTGATGCAGCGGTGAAAATTGCCAAAAGAATCATCAAAAAGACTCAGCACAGATGTGGGAAAGGCAATCCCAGTGTGGAGAAACACACCTACTGAAGGCATAGAAAGTAGTTCAGTCCAGCGACTAATGTTACTTTGCACCCCGACTACTCTACAAAAAGCTAAAAATCGAGTGACAGAAATAATTAACAAGATCAAAGTGAAATGACAGAAAGCCAAATTTCACTTTGACAAAGTCAAATCGCTGACAGAGCTGTGAGGTGGAGCTGGTCAGAGTTCAAACGTTCAATGCACACAACAAAAGTCAGCCTATTTGGCAACTTAAGACCCGTGTAGAGAAGTCACCACGATCATACACGATGAAAGTGAACTACCAGATCTATAGTCGCAACTGCAGATATCTTTGTGCATGTGGAGAAGCCGCTCCTTCATGGCAGCCAGCTGATGAGGCAGATCTGATTTCACCAACTGAGGAAGGAACTCAACGACCAACAGTTGCAGAGGTCAGCTGGTCCTCAACAAATGCAATGGATCAGTAGCAACAATTACCACTGCAGCAACACTTGCCACAGCAACAACATTCCCCAGAGAAGCAACGTCTCCTCAGGAACCAGCAGACAGAGGAACAGACAAAAACAACTTGCATATGTCCCATAAAAAGACTTGAATGTTATTATTTATGTACGGGGGGGGGGGCTATGGAGGGTCGTTTTTCTGGACTGTGTTTTGTACTTAACCCTGTTGGGTTTCTTTTTCATTTTGTTATTGATATTTTATGAAAACCCTTTAATAAAATTTTTTTTTTAAAAAAGACTTGAATGCTTTAAATGCTATGGGAGGGGGTTTCCGGTCCTGTCCACCCCGAGATCGTAAATTCCCGCCCGAGGTCAATAGACCTTTAACTGGTCCGTCAAATTTTCCATCCCACCCACAATTCCCGCGGTGGGCGGGTCTGGAAAATTTACACATGTATGTGCAATGCGTGTGTAGGGACCAGACAAAATTGGAGCAGGCTAGAAAGAACAAACAATTTTTTTCATGTGTGACCATTTTCTTTATGTAATATGGACACGGGGTAACTCGCAAATGATAACGTATACATTTTTTCCGTTCCTTATGACATGGAAGATGGATGGATAAATCCCGTTTAATACTGTGGCTTGCCATAATCATTTGATCTTTGTTTTAAACCTAAAGGTTGAAAGTAGTGGCCATTTTATACATCACATGGAACGGTGTTGAATAGGTAGATGTGCGATTCTGTATTGGGTCAGGTCTACAAAGATGATTCAATGACAGTGCAGTCACTTAGCTGGAAAGTTCAATGAAACTTGATAATCCTTTTTAATACAGGTCTCAGGGGAATCTATTTGCGCAGGGTGTCAGCTACCTTGACAGAAAGGGTCCAGTCTAAATAATGCACCACTGTACAAGCACCTCTTTTTAATTAGTTATTTTCTATCGGTTGATCCTCTCACGTTTCAAAGTCTCTCCTATTAGTGTTGCTAGACCATCATGTGAGACAGTGTGCATAATGCATCAGTATTAATTCATATGGAAAAAATCATGCTTGAGCTAAAGGGTCATTGAATCATGCCATGCTCTGATACCACCATATTAAATGGGTCTCACTACAACCACCAGTGACAGGCCTGTAACAGTTCATACGTATGTTGTTGGTATCTCCAAGTACAAGTTTGGGCAGCATCAGTAATTGTGCTATTACTGTTTCTCATCATTTAACAGTTCGGGTGGATACAGTACAAAAATGCTACATTAGCGCTATTATACCTGTCCAAACACTTACTGAGGGATGCATTAATCTGAGCTTAACAGGGGCATACACCGGTCACAGGATTCTCTGGTAACGTCTATCAAATTCTAATAAATTCCCTACCTACCTTACCCAGGTTCACAAACATCTCTCCTGAGAAAGGATCTGATTAACCAAAGAGTGTTATCCCTAAAATATCAATGCTCTTAATGGAAGGTGATAGAATGCAATGGAGGGAGATGGATAAAGATAACTTTGTCAGCTAAGAATTATGGTGTACGCAGTTTAATTTACCCTTTGTACAGACTGCTAATGATTCACAAAACCGCTGGAATTCAGTGACATGCGAGAACTGATTTGAAGAATTTTCAAGGTGTGGTGAGAAGCCTGCCATAATTCTAAATATTTTAGGTTTGCATGGCAGGCCTCTGTTCAAATGAACACCCACACCCTGAATCCCACAAAGATTTCAGGCCAACAGCTTGTTTGTGTCGCTGCCTTATGGGACCAAATTAGTGTTGCAGCAGATCACTCAGAGAAAACCTAAAGACCTCGATGCCAAAATGATGAGTTTCCAGTGATTCATCATCAGACAGCAATACAAACACAAATACCCTTAAGTCATATCAGCAACGTGCAGCTTGATTTACCCAGCAGCCAAACAGTAGAGTGGAAAGGTTCAAACACAGCTCTAGTGAAAATAACAGGATGTAAGAAGACAACGGGTGGCATGG
Source organism: Scyliorhinus torazame (assembly GCF_047496885.1). Classification (NCBI taxonomy): domain Eukaryota; kingdom Metazoa; phylum Chordata; class Chondrichthyes; order Carcharhiniformes; family Scyliorhinidae; genus Scyliorhinus; species Scyliorhinus torazame. The sequence goes on along the minus strand of NC_092713.1, from coordinate 208,428,340 downwards.
TGGCTGAGTGGCTAGCACTGCTGCCTCACAGCGCCAGGGACCCAGGTTCAATCCTGACCTCGGGTGACTGTGTGGAGTTTGCACTTTCTCCACGTGTCTGCATGGGTTTCCTCTGGGTGCTACGATTTCCGCCACAGTCCATAGATGTGCCGATTAGGTGGATTGGCCATGCTAAATTGCCCTTAGTGTCCAAAGGTTAGGTGGAGTTACAGGGTGATGGGGATCGGGTGGGGGAGTAGGCCTAGGTAAGGAGCTCTTTCAGAGGGTTGGTGTAGACTCGATTGGCCGAATTGCCTCCTTCTACACTCTAGGGATTCTAAGATTCACAATGGTGCAAGTCTGCAAGGCCAACAAATTGAAATTAAAGCCTCTGATAATTTTTAAATGTAAAACCAAGTTCCCTGCAGGGGAGATTTTTTGTGCATGTCCATAACAATGGATGGATGGATGAGGATGGGGTAAAGTTATGGATCGATAATGTGCAGGCTAAGAAACATGCCGCTAGTCTATATAAGGAATGCAGCTTATTGTGTCAAACATGTTCAGATCCTATATAATCAATGAAATCAAAACATTCCTGCAAAGAGATAACACTCACATTGAAGTGGAGATGCCGGTGTTGGACTGGGGTGAGTACAGTAAGAAGTCTTACAACACCAGGTTAAAGTCCTACAGGTTTGTTTTGAATCACTAGATTTCGGAGCAGATTCACCCGAGGAAGGAGCTGTGCTCTGAAAGCTAGTGATTCGAAACAAACCTGTTGGACTTTAACCTGGTGTTGTAAGACTTCTTACTGTGCTCACATTGAAGTTACACCAAGTGGGCCTAATGCCTCAACAAGCCATCCAAGGATCCTGTTTATGCCAAATAAAATAGGTGGATAGTTGATGTGGGGGGGGGGGGGACATCACAAAGAGTGGAAATATGCATGCTGCCCGCATGAGGTTTTGTGTGGTTTCATCGTTAAATTGTTGGATGCTATTACTGTACAAACGTCATCAGATTTTTCCAAAAATGCAGAATATCCAATTCAATGGATAGAAAGGAAGATAATTTGTGTGTGTGTGGGGGGGGGGGGGGGGGGGGGGGAGGATGATTGTAGAGCACATTGCCAGTTTTGACAAATAGTTTGGACAGATGCGTCTCTCTTATTTGTATGCAATGGAGAATTGAAAACCGTCCCTGAGAAAATGATTTAATGCAAGGAGACCAAATTCTGCTACAATTGGGTTTTGTTCAAAACCAGGAGATTCCAAATAAAAATCCTAAACTTAAAATGTGCCTACGTCTTCATTAACACCCATTGCTTTTGCAGTGGTATTTGATATACAAAAGAAACATGCAAATTAGTGTGATTTTCCCTGACCGACGTCTTACCGTGGAGGCTATTCTGTCCATGGTAACTCTATGGAAGAACTAACCAAATGGTCCCACTCCCCTTGCTCTTTTCCCCTCAACCCTGCAGATATTACAGATTACTTCCGGCTTTGAAACCAAGAGCAGGATAAAAATGCATAAATCTCTGCTATGAAGGACACTAGCTCTCCCGCCCTGGTTAACTGACTAACCCCCCCCCCCCCCCCCAATGGCGAACTCTCCAGAATTCAGTCTAAAAAAAAAACGTTTCCTCTATTTTAAAAAGTACCGTTGATGGAATTTGCATTTTGGTCGAGGCACACATTAAACCACTCACCAGCGAATTCGCTTGTCGTCCTGGGCATCGAACCAGTGGTCAAAGCGAAACTTTGAGTTCGCAATAAGAACGCAGGAACCAGCAATAGCAGCGCTAGCCGCCGGATTTCCTCAGCAATCATGTTTCCAGGTTTTTTAAACGTCAAAGAAACAAAAAGAAAACCCCACACTTCCCAGCGCCTCGCACAATTGTACAAAACCAGTGCCGCCCCTCCTACTTTCTGCTGCAATGGCAGAACATTGTGTTTTAACATCCACCCATAGTACAGTCAACTGTCACTGCCGTTTATGAACTGCTCGGTGCTTTCCCCATTGCCACGCCACAGCTGTTCCCTCCCTCCACACTGGGGAGCTCATTGTCCTCTGTCTCCTGCCTTGGGCTCTGGGTGTTAGTCTGCAATGTGGACGCCCTTCACCCACTCAATACCGGCCACGCTCCCTCCTCCTGTGATTGAATCGTGTGTTGATCACACAGTCGACACTTCACAGCACTGTGTACAGAAAGAACGCCTCTCCTGGCGCCCACCCACAACCAGGTGAAACCCTCCCTCAGGGAAACCCGTGGTTCAACCTAAGAATCAGGGTGAAGTGTCTGGATAGGCAAAGGAGGCTTGCTGTGATTCCACCGCCAACAGCTCGCCTTTTTAATATCTCTCAGTACATTTTATGCGACTAGTTCTATTATTGCTGTCCATTTTCTGTCAGGTTGGGCTACTGCTAGATCTGAGTAAAAGGATTGTGGACTCAAGTCCCATTCCAGAGACTTGAGCATTCATTTAGACTACTGAGGGAGTGCTGAATTGTTAGATTGATATTTTCCATACCCCCAGGGGGCTTACACCCCCAGAAGATGCTATGGAGCCCCCTCGGGGGTCCCCATGCAAAGACTGTGTGGGATTTGGCTAGGAGGCTTCAACTTCCACTGAGCGTCTGGAACCCGCCTAACCACTGATTTAAATCAGTGACGTGGATGGTACAGATTCAGTTAGCAAAATGACGACCCAGGTAAAGTTAGAAGGATTAAAATTAGTTCTAACTGCTGGGTAAATACACCACTTTTCCCCCTCGATCCACTGACTATCCCCCATCTGCTGACTAAACACCCTACCCTGCCCCAAATCCCATCTATCTCCCAGTCTGGCATGGTAGCCCAGTGGTTAGCACTGTGGCTTCACAGCTCCAGGGTCCCAGGTTCGATTCCCGGCTTGGGTCACTGTCTGTGCGGAGTCTGCACGTTCTCCCCGTGTCTGCGTGGGTTTCCTCCCACCATCCAAAGATGTGCAGGTTAGGTGGATTGGCCATGCTAAATTGCCCTTAGTGTCCAAAACAAAAGTTAGGAGGGGTTACGGGAATAGGGTGGAAGTGTGGGCCTAAGTGGGGTGGTCTTTCCAAGGGTAGGTGCAGACTTGATGGGCCAAATGGCCTCCTTCTGCACTGTAAATTCTATGTTCTATAATTCCCCAAACAACAGCTCACCCCCAGATTAATCATCCAAGCCCTGACTGTCCCTGATCACCTGACTTCACTGCCTGACAACCCCACCCCAACCAAATAGGGGCTGGTTTAGTTCACTGGACTAAATCGCTGGCTTTTAAGGCAGGCCAGCAGCACGGTTCGATTACTGTACCTCCCCGAACAGGCGCCGGAATGTGGCGACTAGGGGCTTTTCACAGTAACTTCATTGAAGCCTACTCGTGACAATAAGCGATTTTCATTTTTTTTCAACCACCCGACTACCCACTGAATCCCCGGCCACCCAACTGCCCCTGCCAAGCTAACTCAAATCCCCCGCTCCCAGATTACCCTCTTGATGCTCTAGACCCATCTTAACCCTGAAGAGGTCTTGTGGCATAGTACTAGTACCCATGCCTCTGGACCAGAAGCTGCGGGTTTGTTGGCCGTGGAAGGAGTGTTCATAATGCGATTCAACAGGACGATATTCAGCTCTGAAATACTTCCCCCACTATTCCCCAAAGGGAAAAGCAATCTGTGTGAAGATCCACTAAAGAGAATCCAAACCCCTCACTCACTTATACTTACTTCCTCTCCTAACTTGGCGAAGTGGAATTGAAACAAAGGCACATTTAAACATACCAAAGTGTGGCAGCTAATGACATAAAAGGGGATGTGGCTTTGCCTCCCCTGACACTCCTGACACACTCCAGCAGCAGCTACGCTCCACATTTCTCAGCAGGGTCGGAAGTCCATCCCAGAAATGAGGAGCTCTGGGATAGCACAGTGGCCCAGTGGTTAGCACTGCTGTCTCACAGCGTCAGGAACCTGAGTTCGATTCCCTCCTTGAGTGACTGTGTGGAGTTTGCACATTCTCCCTGCGTCTGCGTGGGTTTCCTCTGGGTGCTCCTGTTTCATCCCACAGTCCACAGTTAGGTGGATTGGATGTGCCAATTTGTCCCTTAGGGTGATGTTATAGGGCGGGGATTGGGCCTTGGTAGGGTGGTCTTTCAAAGGGTTGGATGCAGACTTGATGGGTTGAATGGCCTCTTTCTGTGCTGTAGGGATTCTATGATTCTATGATAGTCCAAGGTAAGAAACTAGGAGCGGAGTGACAATCTGACAGTGATTGCCATTCTTTGGGATTTGTCCCATGGTAACTTTTGAATGAATGCATCATTAAACTGAGGCCTATTGAGACCTTTCCTTGGATTACCACCTTGTCATGGTGGAGAGGCTTGAATATTCCATTGATCGCGAGAGGAATGTTGACCAGACAAAACGTTATCTAAAACAAGTCCTCAACAATGGATCAGGCGGGTGACACTCATATCGTTCCAGCTGCACCGATGGTGGATGAAGGCTGCAGCAATAGGGAGATCCGCACTCAGCAAGGTGCCCTTGCCACTAGAACTGAATCAACCCTCTGTCAAGGACCGTGTGTCAGCTGATGTGCAATGGCACACCCACGTTAAAAGGTGTCCCGCACAATGCGTCTACCTGGAGGAAACTCCCCCGCACACAGACAAGCCCTGCGGCAATCAGTGAGAGGTGATGGGTCAGGACCATGACATCTGGAAGTCCCTAGTGTCAGATCGGCACACAGCTGCTGGAGTTCGATTTACTCTTCTTGCTTTTGGAATAGGAGCAGTAGAGCATTTTGGCAGCTTTCTTCACCACTGAGCAACCCTCTTCAAGATCCACCCTGCTGACCTCTCATGGGAAAGGGCTAGAAATGGTGCCCTAAAAGTAGTCTGTTCTGTCTCCAACTTGGTGGGAAAACCACATCCAGCCGGCTCATCTACCTGCAGTCAGAAAATCAAAGTTAACCTTAATTTTGAAACCTGTTGTGAGCAAAACAATCGACTGGAATGGAGAACTGCCCTTGTTGTCATGAACTAAGGCACTTCAACATTGCGGTGTTACCCTGGAAGAGACCCGAAGAACGGGCAAAGAGCAGCTGAGGGAAGATGGCGGTGGTTACACCTTCTTCTGGAGAGGAAAACCCGAGGATCGGCCCAGGACGCGTGGAATTAAATTCGCCATCAAGAACAAACTCGTCAACCGACTTTCAGAGCTCCCTGTCAGCATCAACAAATGCCTCATGTCGTTCCGTCTACAACTTGCCAAGAGGTAGCAGGCAATGGCTGTGAGTACCTATGGCTTGATTCCAATGATGAGTCCAAAGAACGCTTCTACTCCACCCTGGACACCATGCTCTTTAACATTCCTAAGGAAGATAAGATCATCGTGCTTGGGGACTTGAACGTCAAGGTTAAAAATGACTTCCAAATCTGGAAAGGAACCATTGGAAAGGGTGGAGTTACGAATTGCAACTCCAGCAGGGTTCTCCTGCTCACCAAATGCGCTGAACACCAGCTTGGCATCATTGACACACTGTTCTGCCAAAAAGGCAAGATCAAGTCTTCCTGGAGACATCCATGATGAAAGCATAGGCACATGATCAACTTCGTCATCATCCAATCCCAAGACCAAAAAATGCTTTCATCACCAAAGCAATGACCAGTTCACCAGATGGCTGCTGGACAGACCACCCGCTCATCCGCTCCTCTAAGTCCATCAAGTTCCACCAGAAGCAGCGCAAAATGAAGAAACAGCTCAGAAAAAAGATCAATGTTGAGCGGCTTCAAGAGTGAAGCATGCTAGTGAACTTCCAACAATATCTCCTCCAAAATCTCCAAAGTGTCCATTTGAATGGAGTGGAGGAAAAGTGGAAAGAGCTGAAAACAGCCATCATTTCAAGCTGTGAGGAAATCATCGGCTACAAGTCCAGAAAGCACCAAAACGAGTTTGGCGAGAACAATCGGGCCATTTATTTGTTGGAAATCCATGTAAGTTATTGGGGTAGAGTTCTCTCTCTGCTGAGATGCCCAGAAAAGAGAAAACTAAAAAAGAGCTGAACAGAAACTCATCAAAGGAGTGTGAAGCCTTTCAGGGACCATCGATAGGTAAGGTGGCGGAAATAAGATAAGATAAGATAATCACTTATTGTCACGAGTAGGCTTCAATGAAGTTACTGTGAAAAGCCCCTAGTCGCCACATTCCGGCGCCTGTTCGGGGAGGCTGGTACGGGAATTGAACCGTGCTGATAGCTTGGTCTGCTTTAAAAGCCAGCGATTTAGCCCAGTGTGGTAAACCAGCCCCTGAAAGAAAGAAATAGTTTCTTTCTTTCCATCTATTCCACTAATGGCCGAGGCTCTCACTAGTATTTTGACAAAAGAGTTCGAGAAACTCCGACAAATTGAGTTGGGGGATCTTAAAAGATGGATCGAGAGGCCTTGGCCCCCATTCATGTGGTTCTGGAAAAAACTAGGAAGACTGTTAAAGTCCGTGGAGTCACGATTAAGAGCATGGAGGAGTCTTTACCGGATTATAGTAATCGGATTGCCGCGCTGGAATCTGAGCTGACTTTGGTGGCTGAAACCAATAAGTCGTTAAGAACCAAGATGAAGCACTTGGAAAACAGGTCTAGGAGACAGAACATCTGGATTGTGGGGTTGCTGGAGGGGATTGAGAGTCATACCCCCACAGAATATTTGTCTGGCACGTTCCTCAAAATGGTGGGTGAGAATGGATTTATATCCCCACCTGAATTAGACCGGGTCCATTGCTTACTTCGACCGAAGCCTTGTTCTGAAGATCCACCGCATGCGGTGATTATAAGATTCCACAGTATTAAAGTAAAAGAGAGGGTTCCGCAATGGGCAAGGGAACACCAAGATTTCAAGTGGGAAGGCCACTCCATTAGACTGAGCATTTGAGACCTTCTATCGAGGGCTGTACACGTCCGAACCCCCCTACGGGGATGCGGAGATGAAACGGTTCCTCGAGGGACTGGACATGCCAGTCTTGGAGGATGATAGGCGGGGGGAGCTGGAAGCACCAATAGAAATTCGCACCAGCCCTGGCCCCTCATCTATGGGACATGTTCGCAGCCTCGCTAGTGAGGGGCACCCTGCTTCCTATGCTAACACAGGCCACGATATCGTGATACCCAAAAAAGACATGGGGTGGGATTCTCCGACCCCCCGCCGGGTCGGAGATTCGCCGGGGGTCGGCGTGAATCCCCCCGAATTCTCCGGCGCCGGAGATTTGGCGGGGGCGGGAATTGCACCGCGCCGGTCGGCTGGCCCACCCCGGCGATTCTCCGGCCTGCGATGAGCCGAAGTCCCGCCCGTTCTATGCAGGTCCCGCCGCCGTAAATTGGAGTTGGTCCCTTACCGGCGGGACCTGGCGGCGCGGGCGGGCTCCGGGGTCCTGTGGGGGGGGGGGGGCGCGGGGTGATCTGGCCCCGGGGGGTGGACCCGGGGTGTGCCCCCACGGTGGCCTGACCCGCGATCAGGGCCCACCGATCCGCGTCGGGCCTGTGCCGTGGGGGCACTCCATTCCTCTGCGCCGGCCGTGTGAGCCTCCATGATGCCCGGCGCGAAGGTGAACCCCCCCCCCCTGCAAATGCGGGGGGATGACATCAGTAGCCGCTGACGCTCCCGCGCGTGCGCGGATCTGTGCGGGCTGGCGGAGTCCCTTCGGCCCCAGCTGGCGTGGCGCTAAAGGCCTTCCACGCCGTCCGGCGGGGCGCAAACCACTCTGACGCCAGTCTAGCCCCTGAAGGTGCGGAGGATTCTGCACCTTTGGAGCGGCCCGACGCCGGAGTGGTTCCCACCACTCCACTGCGCCATTTCTGCCCACCCCGCCGATTCCCGGAGAATCCCGCCCATGGTCCTGATAGAATGCAGATCATATAAACGCAAGTTCTTTGTTTTGCTCTTTCCCCCCTTTCTTTTATTACTTTTCCCCCCTGATTATTTGCATTCTGGAGCTGGAACAACACAAGTGGAAGACCTGTTCCTAGGCCAGTGCCAATGTCACGATTTTCCCATTGCTTGCCATTCTTTCAGCTGAAGTGGGGAAACTAAACTTTTCCGCAAGTGCATGTGCCAACATTCCTAACACACCACATTTTAATTCTATAAACTGCTCACATTACGAGGTCCTGCAAACATAGTGGCCTGGATTTTCATCCAGTAAATCTCCCCAACCCAAGGAACAACAGGAGAAGGTTAGGGAAGGTTAGGGAAGCCTATGGTTGAATCTCTGCCGAAACCTAAGTTATCATCTCCCCCTTTGAGTAGGGAAGGTTACTGGCCATTCTTTTGTCAACTTATTATTACCGTACATAATAACGATGAGGTAATGAAGCTTGTTGAGCTTCCCGAGCTCCTTGACTCTACTGGTGTGACAACTGCCATTTACAAGGAATACAAGGGATTACAGTCATCCAATGGGCTAACTCTTGAGCTCCATTTTCACCCTTTGGTTCTGGAGTTGGGGAAAAAAATGTTAGGTCTCAGTGGGCAAAGTGACACATTCTCCATACCCTAACATGTATTCTGGCAAATGTGGTTTTGCAGATGTCAGTCAACTCAAATGAACTTCTGCATTTGCCCTGAAAGGGTTAAAGGTTATATAGGCCAAATCAGCCATGCTGTCAGGAACATCACACCAGATGTGGCTGTGCTTCCTCTGGTAAAACAAAAATTGTTGATGTGTCTAATACCTCAGAGACACCCACTAATGTTACTTTTTCTTGCCATTCGATTTTACTCATTCTATTGTCTGCGTTTTAAAACATTTTGTACAGAGAGAATTACCATTGTTAATTTGCAAAAAATAGTGGGCAGGGTTCTCCATTGGCCGATGCCGGGATCTGGGGCTGGATTCTCTGTTTCAGGCACTTTGTCACCACACCTTCATAAGAACTGTGGCCACATTTTCATAGTCCTGCAGGGGCTAGCAGGGACCCATCATGAATCTAGCAGCTTTATCTGCAAATATGGGCTCCCGCACTTCCAGGTCAGAGGCCGCGCATGCGCATGGCAGCGGCCTCCAGGGGCCACGCCGTGCTCAAAGGCGGACTCAGACTGCAGAGCTGGACTTCCTAAAAAGTGCCCCCGATCGGCCGCACGCCCGACCCGGGCCACCCGCCCAAAAATAGCCCGATCCCTTTGAGGCCCCCCCCCCTGCCCTCCGATCGGCCCGTACCCGACCATGGCGGCTGTGGACTGAGTCCGCAGCCACCAGGCAGGTATCCCGAACGGCAGGACCACATTAGATCCATGCCATCGGGACTTCCGCCGGTTGAGGGCGGAGAATGGCGGGTCGGGCTTCCAGCAATGGCCGCAGGTAGGGGATACGTGGCGCGACGTACTTCCCAGGCATGCCAATTTTCGGGAGCTGGAGAATCGGGGAACCGGTGCCAGTCCCGATTCCATGCGTGAAAGTAGATTTTCCACCCTGGCGTCAGACGCGATTTCGGCATCTGGGTGCAGAGAATCCAGCCCCAGGAAAGGCTTTTGGGTGCAGAATTGTTGTGAGACCAAAATCGTGGCAGGCGCCAGGTGCCCACCAGAATGCCAAGCTCTGGTGCCTCGACAGCGCCATCAAGGCGTTCTACTCCGCACGTACAGTAAACGCCGTCGCCATGTCACTAGCGGGCCTGACCCGATATTTTCCAGAGCCTCCGTGATGCCCCGCCTCCGCCGGGAGGAAATACCAACACCGTGTTCCATTTGTGGTTTCAAAAATCGTCAAACAGGCGCCTTGACTGATCAGGGAGAGAGAGAGGGTATGAAAAGTGTTGAACATCGCTATAGTGTGCTGACAGTTCTGCCGCTGGCTAGGGGCTTCCTGCCAGTGCCGGGGGAAGTAGCAGGGGGCGGTAGGGAGGTGGGCCGTGGGGTCGGGATGGATGGGCACAGAACACCATCGCCGCAGCCTGCAAGGCAGCCATGCAGCTGCGCACGCCACTGACTGCCCGCTGTGAACTTAGTACCATGGGTCGTATGGGTATCTCCCCAGACCACCCCCCTAGATACCTGCTGGCCCCAACCGACCCTGCAATGGTATTGGCGCACTCCAGCGCAATCTGTATCATCCTGTTGGCTGGAATGAGTGTGTGGAGAGTGGCGTGTTAATATGTGGCTGCAGCTTGTCAACCTCGCAAGTGTCAATCCCCACCTCGGTGAATTCAACACTGTTTTTCATTGGAATCGATCGTGTTCCACGTGCGCCAGTGCTAACCCATTAACCGTTGATGAATTACTCCGGGAGCGGCATCAATTTTGCTGTCAGAGAAGTCTACCGATTCTGTCCCGGCGTCAACACTTTGGGCGGGATTCTCTGTCCCGTCGCACCAGATTTCTGGCGTGGCGCGTCCCCGGGATTCTCTGTCTTGCCAGTCATCCAATGGCGTTTCCCATTGTGGGCAGCCACACGCCGTCAGGAAATCCCCAGGTTGCAGGCGCAACGGAGAATCCCGACAGCAGAGAATTCAGCCCTTAGCCTCTGAAACAGAGAATCCATTGTTTTTGCAGTGAGTGATTTTGTGGGGAGATTACTGCTTTTAATGACCTGTAACCATAACATTCTTAGGAACAGTAATATTTCAAGTGTAATACTAAAAATCTATCCAATGTTTTAATGCAATGCGCTGTTTGATTAACAACCATGTTTACTGATTTTAAGGTGGAGTATGTGCAGGTTCAAATTTTCTATTACATCAGCTGTATAGCATGGTATTCCCTTGTGGTACTGACACCACAGAGAACTCGCCAATACTCATTAAGCACAAATTGCTATGTTACAGATGGTGATCCCAGCTGTCTGAGTTTTATTTTCCTGATGCTGGAGTCTCATGGAAAATAACCTCACGCCAAGGTTATTACTTCAAAAGCATCAAATACATTCTGAATTAATTAATTAATCATACATTTTATACAAATAAAATCATTCTGTAAAATATATGCATTTATGTGTGTGTGTGCATGCATGTACCAGATTAAATACAGAGATATGTGTGAGAGGTACTTCAGAAATATATACCATATGATGCCCAGAATTGACACTTTGGAACCAAGTGATCTTTGTGAAGCCATTGGATGTCAGGCAGAGGGCTAAGTAACATTTCAGTTATTAAAGGTCACCCACACAAGTTCCCTGTGGTTTTGAGTAACAAGATACTGAGCGGGTGGGACAGGGGTTGCCAGGTTACCAGATGGAGGCTTCTGCTTTTGCTTCACATTGAAAACAATGACAGCGGGAGACTGAAACTCGACTTACCATCCAAAAAAAATAGGAAGGGGGAGCTACAAGGAGCATGGCAATTGACTAAACTTTCACTGTTTTGCCCCATGGCACTACTGAACAAGTATACTTGGTGTGGTAGTCTGTGTAGAGGTATTACGGCACCTAGTAATACTGGAACACCATTGGTAGATATTGTATGTTTCCCATTGGTCAAGCTGTATGGTAGCTCCGCCCTGCAAGGTGGGGTATAAGAGCCCGTGCCGCCCCAGCAGCCTTCATTCTGTGCCTAGCTTAGTTGGACTACAACCTCGCTTTAGTAGTCATTGATTGCGCATCAATTTAATAAGCTAGATTTAAAAGGATAGAGTTCCGAATCAAGCCGGCATGTCTGCAACTCAGCCCCCACGCGGCAAACCCAGCGACAACCTTCAAGCACTGGCTGGCGTGTTTTAACGGATATCTCAGAACGGCCGAAAACACACCCAGGGGAGACCAGAAATTGCAAGTCCTGCACTCGAGGGTGAGCCCAGAAATTTACACCCTCATTGAGGAAGTGGAAGACTTTGATGCAGCAATAGAGCTGCTAAAAGGACATTATATTCGCCCGGTAAACCAGGTCTACGCCCGACATCTGCTAGCGAAGAGGCGACAAATCCCTGGGGAATCACTGGAAGAATTCCACCGTGCGCTCCTGGTACTGGGGAGAAACTGCAGCTGACGGCAAGTTTCGGCGAGCGACCACACAGAACGTTTGATCCAGGAGGCTTTCGTTGCAGGTATGCTGTCCTCCCAAATCCGCCAGCGATTGCTGGAGAAAGACACCCTCGGCCTCAAGGAGGCACAGGCCCTTGCTGGCTCCCTGGATGTGGCCTCCCGAAATGCCCACGCTTACGTCCCTGACCGTGGGCAGCGTGGAACCCACCCGCGGCCGACCCCGAGACATCTCCCATCCCCCCACAAGCTTGTGCTGCAAGGCGGTCTGGCGACCCCGGGGGCCCCGCTGCTATTTTTGCGGGCAGGCCAAGCACCCCCGGTAGCGCTGTCCGGCCCGCGCATCCACCTGCAAGAAATGCGGTAAAAAGGGCCACTTTGTGGTGGTATGCCAGGCCCGGGCGGTCGCTGCGGTTTCTGGTCGCGAATGCGGACCGCCACCACAATCCTCTCCACGGTCCCCGTGCGGCCAACGGGTGCCACCATCTTCCTCCTACTGGGCCAGGTGCGGCCTCCGGGTGCCGCCATCTTGTCCCCCGGCCGCCACATGCAATGGATGGGCGCCGCCATTTTGTGCACTCCCAGCCATGTGCGACCAATGGGCGCCGCCATCTTGGATGGACTCCCAGGACCCCAGCTCGGCTGACCACACACCGCCCGAAGAGAACATTCAACTGCTGCCACGATTACCCTCGGTGACCCTGGCCCAGTCCCGGCCTCGAACACTCTCAACTGCTACAACAACGGTACTAATCAACCGGCACGAGACGTCCTGCTTAATCGACTCTGGGAGCACGGAGAGCTTCATACACCCCGACACGGTAAGACGCTGTTCTCTCCCCGTCCATCCCGTTAATCAAAAAATCTCCCTGGTCTCCGGTTCCCAGTCAGTAGAGATAAAGGGGTTTTGTGTAGCAAACCTCACGGTCCAGGGAAGGGAGTTTAAAAATTACCGGCTCTACGTCCTTCCCCACCTCTGCGCGGCCACACTCCTAGGGTTAGACTTCCAGTGCAATCTCCAAAGTCTAACTTTCAAATTCGGCGGCCCTATACCCCCTCTCACTCTCTGCAGCCTCGCGACCCTCAAGGTCGATCTGCTGTCCCTGTTTGCGAACCTCACCCCGGATTGCAAACCTGTTGCCACCAGGAGCAGACGGTACAGTGCCCAGGATCGGATCTTTATTAGGTCAGAGGTCCAACGGCTACTGAGGAAGGAGACATTGAAGCTAGCAACAGTCCCAAGAGAACTCAAGTCGTGGTGGTAAATGGTGAGAAGCGGACTTCCGGGTGCGGCAATGACCAGCTGAGTCGCACATTTCGGCAGTTCCCGTTGGAACGGACTTTTGGGCTCTTAATAGGAGCCCCAACGGCAATTTAAACGGCAAAAACACTGTGCGGTAAACCAGAAGGGAGAGGATAGCGGCCGGATTGCGGAGGATCCTCTGGAGCAGCGGCAAGGAAGGGAAGCTCAAAGCAAGATGGCGTCGGAAGGTGGCCGTTTGCTATGGGGCCCGGAGCAGCAAGGGTTCCTGCGGCGCTGTGTGGAAAAGCTGAAGAAGGAGTTGAAGAAGGAGCTGTTGGCCCCGATATTGCAGGCGATTGAAGGACTAAAAGAGGAGCAGAGGACCCAAGAGCTGGAGCTTCGGGTCGTGAAGGCAAAGACTGCTGAAAACGAAGATGAAATACAGCGCCTGGTGGTGAAGGCAGAAACGCACGAGGCACAGCATAAAAGGTGTGTGGAGAGGTTGGAAGCACTGGAGAATAACTCAAGGAGGAAGAATTTAAGAGTCCTGGGTCTTCCCAAAGGCGCAGAAGGGGCGGACGTCGGGACATATATGAGCACGATGCTTCACTCGCTAATGGGATCGGAGGCCCCGACGGGCCCTTTGGAGGTGGAGGGAGCTTATCGAGTTCTGGTGCGAAGACCAAAGGCTGGAGAAATACCTCGAGCTATAGTGGTGAGGTCTCTCCGCTACAATGACAGAGAGACGGTTCTCAGACGGGCAAAGAAAACTCGGAGCTGTAGGTGGGAGAACGCGGTGATCCGCGTATACCAAGATTGGAGTGCGGAGGTGGCGAGAAGGAGGGCAAGTTTCAATCGGGCTAAGGCGGTGCTTCACAAAAAGAAGGTCCAGTTTGGAATGTTGCAACCGGCGAGATTGTGGGTCACACACCAAGGGAAGCACCACTACTTTGAGACGGCAGAAGAGGCGGGACATTCATTGTGGACGAGAAGCTGGAATAGTCTGGCGAGAGAAAGAGCTTTTGGGACAAAGTGGTGGTGTGATTACAGGGGACGGGGGATGATTTTTCAATTTGTTAATTTTGTGGTCCTGTATCTTTTCTCTCTTTCCCATGTTGGGGGGGGGGGGGGAGCATGAGGAACTGTGGGCGCCGGCCATTAGGGGCGGGGCCGAGTGGGAAACGCAGGCTTTGTTCCCGCGCTATGGTAATTATGGCAGGAACGGGGACGCAGGAAGGAGGGGGCCTCGCACAGTGGGAGCCGAGGATAAGGGGGGAAGCCGAGATCAGCCAGAGTTTGCTGACTTCTGGGAGCAACATGGGGGGTGCAACTACGCTAGAGGGGGATCTAGCGGAGGGGGGGTTAACTGGGTTGCTGCTGCTAAGGAGAAGGGGGAGCTGTTATGGGATGGGGTGGTCGAGGCGGGAGGGCACCGTCGGGGGGATATACGGGTTCGTGGGAACCGGGTGAGGAGCTGGGTTAAAAAAGGGGATGGCTAGTCGGCAAGGTGGGGGGGGTAAAGAGCTCCCCAACCCAGCTGATCACGTGGAACGTGAGAGGGCTGAACGGGCCGATTAAAAGGGCACGGGTACTCGCACACCTAAAGAAATTCAAGGCAGATGTGGTTATGTTGCAGGAGAGCATCTGAAACTGATAGACCAGGTCAGACTACGTAAAGGATGGGTGGGACAGGTGTTTCATTCGGGTTTAGATGCGAAGAATAGGGGGGTGGCTATCTTAGTGTGGAAACGGGTACTGTTTGAGGCAAAGACCATAGTGGCGGATAGTGGGGGTAGATATGTGATGGTGAGTGGCAGATTGCAAGGGGAGGCGGTGGTTCTGGTGAACGTATACGCCCCAAACTGGGATGGTGCAAATTTTATGAGGTGTATGTTGGGACGTATCCCGGACCTGGAGGCGGGAAAGTTGGTAATGGGGGGAGACTTCAATACGGTGCTTGATCCAGGGCTGGACCGGTCGAGGTCCAGGACCGGGAGGAGGCCGGCAGCGGCCAGGGTGCTCTAGGACTTCATGGAGCAGATGGGAGGGGTAGACCCCTGGAGATTTAGTAGGCCTAGGAGTAAGGAGTTCTCATTTTTCTCCCATGTTCACAAAGTATACTCACGGATCGACTTTTTTGTCTTAGGAAGGGCACTGATTCCGAAGGTGACAAGGATGGAATATACGGCCATAGCCATTTCAGACCATGCTCCACATTGGGTAGACCTGGAGGTAGGAGAGGAAAAAGAACAGCACCCACTCTGGAGAATGGATATGGGCTTATTGGCGGATGAGGGGGTATGTTTAAGGGTGAGGGGGTGTATTGAGAGGTACTTGGAGCTTAATGACAATGGGGAGGTTCAGGTGGGAGTGGTCTGGGAGGCGTTGAAGGCGGTGGTCAGAGGGGAACTGATATCCATAAGGGCACATAAAGGGAAGCAAGAGGGTAAAGAAAGGGAGCGATTGTTGAAAGAACTTTTGAGGGTGGACAGGCAATATGCAGAGGCACCGGAGGAGGGACTGTACAGGGAAAGACAAAGGTTACATGTGGAGTTTGACCTGCTGACCACGGGTAAGGCAGAGGCACAGTGGAGGAGGGCACAGGGTGTACAGTATGAGTATGGAGAGAAGGCGAGTCGGCTACTGGCCCACCAATTGAGGAAGAGGGGAGCAGCGAGGGAGATAGGTGGGGTGAGAGATGAGGAGGGAGAGATGGAACGGGGAGCGGAGAGAGTGAACGGGGTGTTCAAGGCATTCTATGAGAGGTTATATAAGGCTCAGCCCCCGGAAGGGAAGGAGGGAATGAGGTGTTTCCTGGATCAGCTGGAATTCCCGAAGGTGGAGGAGCAGGAGAGGGCGGGACTGGGAGCACAGATTGAGATGGAGGAGGTGGTAAAAGGGATTGGGAGCATGCAGCGGGGAAGGCCCTGGGACCGGACGGATTCCCGGTGGAATTTTATAGGAAATATATGGACCTACTGGCCCCGCTTTTGACGAGAACCTTTAATGAGGCCAGGGAAAGGGGGCAGTTGCCCCCGACTATGTCGGAGGCGACGATATCGCTCCTTTTGAAGAAGGATAAAGACCCGCTGCAGTGTGGGTCCTACAGGCCCATTTCCCTTTTAAATGTAGATGCTAAGCTCCTGGCCAAGGTGATGGCGACGAGGATAGAGGACTGTGTCCCGGGGGTGGTCTACGAGGATCAAACTGGGTTTGTTAAGGGGAGACAGCTGAACACGAACATACGGAGGTTGCTAGGGGTAATGATGATGCCCCCACCAGAGGGGGAGGCGGAGATAGTGGTGGCGATGGACGCCGAGAAAGCATTCAACAGAGTGGAGTGGGATTATCTGTGGGAGGTGCTGAGGAGATTTGGTTTTGGAGAAGGGTTTATTGGATGGGTACAGCTGCTGTATAGGGCCCCGGTGGCGAGCGTGGTCACGAATAAGCAGAGGTCTGACTACTTCCGTCTTCATAGAGGGACGAGGCAGGGGTGTCCCCTGTCTCCGTTACTGTTTGCATTGGCGATTGAGCCCCTGGCCATAGCACTGAGGGGCTCCAGGAAGTGGAGGGGAATACTCAGGGGAGAAGAACACCGGGTATTTTTGTATGCAGATGATTTATTGCTGTATGTTGCGGACCCAGTGGAGGGGATGCCTGAGATAATGCAGACACTCAGGGAGTTTGGGGAATTTTCGGGGTACAAATTGAATATGGGGAAGAGTGAGTTGTTTGTGGTGCATCCGGGGGAGCAGAGCAGGGGAATAGATGATTTACCGCTGAGGAAGGTAATAAGAGATTTCAGGTACTTAGGGATTCAGATAGCCAGGAGTTGGGGAACCTTACATAGGCTTAATTTAACAAGATTGGTGGAACAGGTGGAGGAGGATTTTAAGAGATGGGACATGGTGCCCCTGTCACTGGTGGGTAGGATGCAGGCGGTCAAAATGGTAGTCCTCCCGAGATTCCTTTTTGTGTTTCAGTGCCTTCCGGTGATGGTTACAAAGGCTTTTTTCAAGAAAATTGAGAAAAGTGTCATGAGTTTTGTGTGGGCCGGGAAGACCCCGAGAGTGAGGAGGGGGTTCTTGCAGCGTAGCAGGAATAGGGGGGGGGCTGGCACTACCGAGCCTAAGTGAATACTACTGGGCCGCCAATATCTCAATGGTGTGTAAGTGGATGGGAGAAGGGGAGGGAGCGGCGTGGAAGAGATTGGAGATGGCGTCCTGCAAAGGAACCAGCCTACAAGCACTGGTGACGGCGCCGTTGCCGTTCTCCCTGAAGAAATACACCACAAGTCCAGTGGTGGTGGCAACGCTAAAAATTTGGGGGCAGTGGAGACGACATAGGGAAAGGACGGGAGCCTCGGTGCGGTCCCCGATAAGAAATAATCATAGGTTTGTCCCGGGGAGAATAGATGGGGGATTTGGAGCATGGCAGAGAGCTGGGGTTGTGCAACTGAGAGATCTGTTCGTAGACGGGACGTTTGCGAGTCTGGGAGCGCTGACGGAAAAATATGGGTTGCCCCAAGGGAATGCATTTCGGTACATGCAACTGAGGGCATTTGCGAGGCAACAGGTGAGGGAATTCCCGCAGCTCCCGACGCAGGAGATTCAAGATCGAGTGATCTCAGGGACATGGGTGGGGGATGGTAGGGTGTCGGATATATACAGGGAAATGAGGGACGAGGGGGAGATCATGGTGGATGAGCTGAAGGGGAAATGGGAAGAAGAGCTGGGGGAAGAGATTGAGGAGGGGCTGTGGGCTGATGCCCTACGTAGGGTAAACTCATCGTCCTCGTGCGCCAGGCTAAGCCTGATACAATTCAAGGTTTTGCACAGGGCGCATATGACCGGAGCAAGGCTCAGTAAATTTTTCGGGGTAGAGGATAGGTGTGGGAGATGCTCGAGAAGCCCAGCGAACCACACCCACATGTTTTGGTCACGCCCGGCACTGCAGGGGTTCTGGGTGGGGGTGGCAAAGGTGCTTTCGATGGTGGTGGGGGTCCGGGTCAAGCCAGGCTGGGGTTGGCTATATTTGGGGTTGCAGAAGAGCCGGGAGTGCAGGAGGCGAAAGAGGCTGATGTCTTGGCCTTTGCGTCCCTAGTAGCCCGGCGAAGGATATTGCTTGTGTGGAAGGAAGCCAAACCTCCGGGCGTGGAGACCTGGATAAATGATATGGCAGGGTTTATAAAATTAGAACGGATAAAGTTCGCATTAAGGGGTTCGGCTCAAGGGTTCACCAGGTGGTGGCAACCGTTCATTGACTACCTCGCAGAACGATAAAGGAAATGGGAAGGTAACAGCAGCAACCCGGGGGGGGAGGGGGGAGGGCTCGGGTGGGTCCTCAGGGGTGTTTTTGTATAGATATTTGTCCTTGGTTATGTATATTGGATTGTTTGATTTTATCTCTGGAGAGTTATTATTTTTGTTATGGCAGTTGCCATTTAGTTTACATATTATTTATTTATTTGTTAAAACGGTCACTGTTACATATATTGTTTTATTGTTGTAAAAAGGTAAACCTTTGTATTGTTTTGTTTGACCGGAAAAAATTTGAATAAAATATATTTTTTTTAAAAAGTAAATGGTGAGAAGCATAGGATGGTCATCGACTACAGACAGACCATCAACAGGTAGACGCAGTTGGACGCGTACCCTCTCCCCCGCATATCCGACCTGGTAAACAGGATCGCGCATTACAAGGTTTTCTCCATGGTGGATCTGAAGTCCGCCTACCACCAGCTCCCCATCCGCACTAGTGACCGCAAGTACACTGCCTTCGAGGCAGATGGGCGGCTCTACCACTTCTTAAGGGTTCCCTTTGGTGTCACTAACGGGTCTTCCAGCGCGAGATGGACCAAATGGTTGACTGGTACAGTTTATGGGCAACATTCCCGTATCTCGATAATGACAGTTTTGTAAGGGCCACGAAGAATCCAGCACGAGTTTTAAGGATGCAAAGTAATAACATTTATTTACGATAACAATATATACATAACAGTAGCAGTAACTTCCCTTGCTACCTTCTGCTTCCTGCTGGTTCCTGAACTGGCCAGCTTATTTATACTAGGAGTTTCTCCGCCTCCCTCATTGGGGAAGTTCATACTCCCACAGGATTGTGGGATAGTCATTAGTCCCCAGCCAATCGTAAGTAGGCAGGTTATAACATCCCTCCCCCACAAAGTCCAAGGAATCCACCGAAGACCCTGGCGAAGGAAGGCGTCGGACTCGTTTGGCCGCAGGCCGGACGCCATTTGCACGCGGCGCTGGATCAGGCGGCGTGTAACGAGACAGAGACCGGCGCTTCCGTGATGAATGGCGTGGTTGTACATCCACGGCCCGTGGACCCGAGGATTCCCCCTCTGATGCATCCTGTGTCTCCATCTCGGAGTCAGAGTCTGCTGCCTCCGTCATGTCAGCGTCTATATCTCCAATTGGTCCCGTAACAACCTGCGCAGGCTTCGAGTGAGGCACCAGTGGAAGATTTTGAGGACTATCTTCCCTTGTCTCTGGTCTTTGCGGCTGTTGAAATGAGCTCCGGGGGCGGGGAATCTTTTGAGGGGATGATCTTCTGGACCGGACGTGGTCTACATGTTTTCGCTGGAGACGACCCTGGGCTTGCACTTGGTAAGATATAGGGCCCGTTTGGCGAAAGATTACACCAGGAACCCATTGGGCACCACCTGCAAAATTCCACATGAATACTGGGTCACCGGGCACAAACTGTCGAATCGGACGATGCCGAGACAATCCCTGTCTCTGCCGCTCTTGTGTGCGGCGTACTTTTGCGCCAATGTCCGGGAAAACCATACTAAGGCGGGTGCGGAGTCTCCGGCCCATTAGGAGTTCTGCGGGAGCTACCCCAGTCACTGCATGGGGGGTGGTCCTGTACGTAAACAAAAAGCGAGCCAGTCTCGTGTCCATTGATCCGGAAGACTGCTTCTTTAGGCCTCTTTTGAATGTCTGCACTGCGCGCTCTGCCAACCCATTTGAAGCCGGGTGGTAAGGGGCAGTGCGGATATGGCGGATGCCGTTCATCTTTGTAAACCTAGCAAACTCCTCACTCGTGAATGGAGTGCCATTATCCATGACCAGCACCTCGGGGAGGCCATGCGCACTGAACGATAAACGCATCTTTTCAATTGTTGCGCCGGACGTTGTCCCCTGCATCTTATGCACCTCCAGCCATTTGGACTGGGCGTCAATTAGTAGAAGGAACATGGATCCCTGAAAAGGGCCTGCGAAATCTGCATGCAAGCGTGCCCAAGGCCGCCCTGGCCATTCCCAGTGATGTAGGGGTGCGGCCGGCGGAAGCTTCTGATGCTCCTGGCAAATGGAGCAGTTTTGGGCCACCTTCTCAATGTCGGTGTCGAGGCCTGGCCACCAGACATAACTCCGGGCCAACATTTTCATCTTGGTCACGCCTGGATGCCCATTGTGCAAGTCTGATAATATCAGCTCCTGGCCTTTTTCCGGGACAATCACACGCGTCCCCCACAAGAGGATGCCGTCTTCCACGCTGAATTCTGACAGCTTGGAGGAAAATGCCCGCAACTCACCTGGGAGCTGTCTATGCTGCCCACCATAAAGGACTATGTGCCGAACCTTTGACAGGACTGGCTCCGTCTGGGTCCACTCACGGATCTGTGATGCCGTGACAGGCAAGGTGTCCATAAAATTTAGGGTTGCAACCACCTCACCGGTCGTGGGGGTCGACATGGGGCCGGTCGATAAAGGCAATCGGCTCAGTGCGTCGGCATTTGCTATCTGCGTACCTGGTTTGTGCTCCAGAGAATACTCATATGCAGCAAGCAACAAAGCCCAGCGCTGGATCCGTGCAGAAGCAATGGGCAGTATTGGCTTATCCTCTCTGAAGAGTCCCAGCAGGGGCTTATGATCAGTCACGATAGTGAAATGGCGGCCGTACACATACTGGTGGAAGCGTTTCACCGCGAAAACCACTGCCAGGCCCTCCTTCTCGATCTGCGCATACTTTTTCTCCGCTGCAGTCAATGTGCGGGAGGCGAAAGCTATCGGTCGCTCGGCCCCGTTCTCCATCTTGTGGGACAGGACGGCCCCAATACCATACGGGGATGCATCACATGTGACGAGCAAAGGCTTTCCCGGATCATAGTGGGTTAGTAACCCAGACGACGACAATTGTTGCTTTACCCGCCGGAAAGCGGTTTCTTGCGGCTGACCCCAAACCCAGGTGTGATTTTTCTTTAGCAGCAGGTGCAAAGGAGCCAGCGTAGTTTCCAGATTGGGGAGGAACTTCCCGTAATAGTTTACGAGACCGAGAAAAGAACGAAGATGCGAAGTGTCAGTCGAGGTGGGGGAATGTTGAATTGCACGCACCTTCTCTGCGACGGGGTGCAGACCCTCGCGGTCCACCCGATAACCTAGGTAGACTACTTCTTTTGCCTGAAATACGCACTTTGTACGACGTAAACGGACTCCAGCCTCCGAAAGGCGTCTAAGGACAGCCTCCAGATTTTCCAAATGCTCTTGCTCCGACGTCCCTGTAATCAACACGTCATCTAGGTAGACAGCCACACGTGGTAAACCTCTCAAAATGCCCTCCATAACACGTTGAAAAATTGCGCAGGCAGAGGATACTCCAAAGGGCAACCGTGTATATTCATACAGGCCCCGGTGTGTATTAATTGTTACATATGGTCGGGAGGCAGGGTCCAGCTCCAACTGCTGGTAGGCGTGACTCATATCTAATTTTGTGAATGAGAGTCCACCTGCAAGTTTCGCGTAGAGATCCTCTATGCGAGGCATTGGATATCGGTCGAGTCGGGAAACTGTATTCACTGTAAGTTTATAGTCGCCACACAAGTAAACTGTGGCATCTGGCTTCATTACTGGTACAATTGGTGCTGCCCAGTCAGCAAAACGGACGGGCCTGATAATACCCAAACTCTCCAAACGAGTGAGCTCCCCTTCTACCTTCTCGAGCAAGGCGTAAGGCACTGGGCGCACCCGGAAATAGCGCGGCGTGGCTCCTGGTTCAACTTGGATACGGGCTACGGCCCCTTTTATTTTCCCCAAACCAGGCTGGAATACCTCTGGGTATCGTCCTAGCACCTCAGTCAACCCTCCAGAAACTGTTTGGAGGATGTGCTGCCATTGCAACCGCAAATGGCGCAAACCAGTCCCGACCCAACAGGCTGGGCCCATGGCCACGCACTACGATAAGTGGGAAACGCCCCTCCTGGCGTCCATAGACAACAGGGGTCATTGTAGTTCCTGCAATGTCCAGTGGTTCCCCCGTGTAGGTGGCCAACCTGGCCTGTGAGTCAGTTAATGTAAGGGTCTGTATACCCTGCTTGATGCGGTCGAATGTCCTCTGGGCAATCACGGAGACCGCTGCGCCAGTATCCAACTCCATCTCCAGCGGGTGGCATTGACCCGTACTGTCACCTTAATGGGGGCCACACAGGGAGCTGCCACACAATGCAGCTGCAGGCAGTCGTCCTCCGTCTCCACGTCCTCAGGAGTGGTCGCCGCAGGTTCATCCACATGGAAGGTACGGCCTCTGGACTGGTCCCAGTTACGGCCCCTGTGCTGGTCCCAGTTTCGGTCGGAACGACGGCGCCTCTGGCGTCCCCAGGACCGCCGTCCGCGACGGGGTCGGCACCTACAAGTCTGACACAGACATGGCTCCTCATCCATTGGCTCTTGAGAAGGCTCCCTTCGGGGAGGAATGTCTGATGGCCACTGGCGTCGGTCCGGACGTTGCCTCGCCCAAGGTACCGCAGGAGTGCGGAGGGACGTTTTTGGGCGGAAAGGGTTGCTCCCCAAGGCATGCACTTCCATTCCCTGTAGCTCCTGTACTCCTCGCTCTGCGCTCTCTCGGGATAAGACTATTTGTATTGCCTGTTGAAAAGTCAATGTTGGCTCCGCTAACAACTTTCTCTGGGTTGCTGCATTGTTAATACCGCAAACCAAACGGTCGCGTAACATTTCTGACAAGGTCTCACCATAGTCACAGTATTCCGCAATCCCGCGTAGCCTGGATAAAAAATCGGCAAGGGATTCTCCAGGGGTCCTCTCAGCGGTATTAAACCGGTAACGCTGGACTATCATGGACGGGGTTGGGTTAAAGTGTTGCCCCACTATATTCACAAGTTCGTCAAACGTTTTGGTGTCCGGCGCAGCTGGGTACGTAAGGCTCCTAATCACCCCAAACGTATGCGGGCCGCAGGCGGTGAGCAATATGACCACCTGGCGCTCGTTTTCAGTGATATTGTTTGCCCGGAAATAGTAATGCATCCGTTGTGTGTACTGGTTCCAGCTTTCCAGCGCAGCATCAAAAACATCCAAACGTCCGTACAGAGGCATGGTATAATAGAAAACAACTTCCAACCTGTATCCAACAAAAATCCAGGGAGGTGGCTTCAGCAGTGTAGACAGCTATTCACTTTCACCTTCGTCGCCAGTTTTGTAAGGGCCACGAAGAATCCAGCACGAGTTTTAAGGATACAAAGTAATAACATTTATTTACTATAACAATATATACATAACAGTAGCAGTAACTTCCCTTGCTACCTTCTCCTTCCTGCTGGTTCCTGAACTGGCCAGCTTATTTATACTAGGAGTTTCTCCGCCCCCCTCATTGGGGAAGTTCATACTCCCACAGGATTGTGGAATAGTCATTAGTCCCCAGCCAATGGTAAGTAGGCAGGTTATAACAGTCACCATCTGCGGCCACGACCAGCAGGACCACGACACCAACCTCCGAAAATTCCTTCAGACCGCAAATATCCTTAACCTTACGTACAACAAGGATAAATGCGTGTTTAGCACCGACCGCCTTGCCATCCTCGGCTACGTAGTGTGAAATGGAGTTATAGGCCCCGACCCTGAACGCATGCACCCACTTATGGAGTTCCCCCTCCCGCACTGCTTCAAGGCCCTGAAGCGCTGCCTAGGCTTTTTTCTTACTATGCCCAGTGCATCCCCAGCAATGCGGACAAAGCCCGTCCCCTGATCCAATCCACAGTTTTTCCCCTGTCGATCGAGGCCTGCCAGGCCTTCAGCCGCATCAAAGCAGACATTGCAAAGGCCACGATGCACGCCATCGACGAGTCCCTCCCCTTCCAGGTCGAGAGTGGTCCGACGTAGCTCTGGCGGCCACCCTCAACCAATCGGGCAGACCCGTGGCCTTCTTCTCACGTACCCTCCATGCTTCTGAAATCCGCCATTCCTCAGTCGAAAAGGAGGCCCAGGCCATAGTAGAAGCTGTGCAACATTGGAGGCATTACCTGGCCGGCAGGAGATTCACTGTCCTCATTGACCAATGGTCGGTCGCCTTCATGTTCGATAATGCACAGCGGGGCAAGATAAAAAACGATAAGATCTTACGGTGGAGGATCGAACTCTCCACCTATAAATACGAGACCTTGTATCGTCCCGAGAAGCTAAATGAGCCTCCTAATGCCCTGTCCCGCGGCACATGTGCCAATGCACAAGTGGACCGCCTCCGAGCCCTCCATGAGGACCTCTGCCACCCGGGGGTCGCTTGATTTTTCCACTTTATCAAGACCCGCAACCTGCCCTACTCCATCGTGGAGGTCAAGACAGCCACTAGGGACTGCCAAACCTGCGCGGAGTGCAAACCGCACTTCTACCGGCCAGAGAAAGTGCACCTGATAAAGGCTTCCCGTCCCTTTGAACGCCTCAGCATGGACTTCAAAGGCCCCCTCCCCTCCACCGACTGCAACATGTACTTCCTGAACGTGATTGAGTACTCCCAGTTCCCATTCGCCATTCCCTGCCCCGACATGACCGCAACCACCGTCATCAAGGCCCTCCATAGCATCTTTGCACTGTTCGGGTTCCCCGCTTACATACATAGTGATAGGGGGTCCTCCTTTATGAGCGACGAACTGCGTCAATTCCTGCTCAGCAAGGGCATTGCCTCGAGCAGGACGACCAGTTAGATCCCCCGGGGTAACGGACAGGTAGAGAGGGAGAACGGAACGGTCTGGAAAACCGTCCTGCAGGTCCTACGATCCTGGAATCTCCCAGTCTCCTGCTGGCAGGAAGTCTTCCCGGCTGACCTCCACTCCATCCGGTCACTGCTTTGTACCACGACCAACCAAACACCTCACAAACGTCTCCTTGTCTTCTCCAGGAAGTCCTCCTCTGGGACCTCGCTCCCGACCTGGCTGGCAGCTCCTGGACCCATTCTGCTCCGAAAACACGTGCGGGCGCACAAGTTGGACCCGTTGGTCGAGAGAGTCCATCTTCTCCACGCTAACCCCCAGTACGCCTACGTGGCGTACCCCGATGGCCAACAAGATACGGTCTCTCTATGAGACCTGGCGCCCACCGGATCCCCACGCACACCCCAGCCACCAGTCCCACCCTCCCTCCCACTGGTGCACCTTACAGCTGCCACCTTCCCAGGAGGATTGGTTCTTTCGCCGGCCCTGTCTAGACCTCCCCCCCCCGCCCACCGACGCACCCGGCAGACGCTCCCTTCCCAGGTCAATCGGCTTCCCCACCAGCGCCGTCTAGGGGTGTTGACGCTGCCACAGAGATCGAGGCCACGCTCCCAGAGTCACAGACGCCCGAGCCTCCACCGGCGTCACCACCAAAGCTTCGACGATCACAGAGGACGACCAGGGCCCCCGATCGACTGATTGCTTCATCTTAAAGTGTATATAGTTAATTGTGAAATTGTAAATAGTTACGACAATAAGACAAAACGCTGTATGGAGGTATTGTGGTACCTCCATAACTATAACTTCTACCACGTTACCATGTTGTAATACCAAGCCACCATCCCCACCGGACTCTTTTTTAACAGGGGGTGAATGTTGTAGTATGTGTTGAGGTATTACGGTACCTAGTAATGCTGGAACACCATTGGTAGATATTGTATGTTTCCCATTGGTCAAGCTGTATGGTAGCTCCGCCCTGCAAGGTGGGGTATAAGAGCCCGTGCCACCCCAGCAGCCTTCTTTCTGTACCTGAGCTGCTGGGGGAAACATCTAGCTTATTAAAGCCTTCAGTTGGACTACAACCTCGCTTTAGTAGTCATTGATCATGCATCACTTGGTTAGTGCTGTTACGACTAGTCCTCGGTGAGGTCCCCCCATTTATTATGATTCCGAATTAGATAGCCCCCGAAGTTATGCACCCGCATTTTTTAAAAAAATATATTTTATTGAAATTTTTTTCCAAATAACAATCTTTCCCTCTTACAAAGTAAACGAAACAATAACAAAACAGAAATTTTTAACAATACACAGGTAACAAAACCCCATTGTCTATTGACCTAAACTAAACTAACCCCCCCCCCACTCCCCCCCTCCCCCTGGGTTGCTGCTGCTGGTCATCTGTCTTCCCTCTAACGTTCCCCGAGGTAGTCGAGAAATGGCTGCCACCGCCTGGTGAACCCTTGAGCCGATCCTCTCAGGGCAAACTTTATCTGCTCCAGTTTAATGAACCCCGCCATATCATTTACCCAGGCCTCCGGTCCGGGGGGTTTCGCCTCCTTCCACATGAGTAGGATCCTGCGCCGGGCTACTAGGGACGCAAAGGCCACGACATCGGCCTCTTTCGCCTCCTGCACTCCCGGCTCTTCCGCAACTCCAAATAGAGCTAACCCCCAGCCTGGTTTGACCCGGGCCTTCACCACCTGCGAAATCACTCCCGTCACTCCCTTCCAATACCCTTCCAGTGCCGGGCACGCCCAAAACATAGGTGCGTGGTTTGCCGGGCTCCCACCACACCTCCCACATTTGTCCTCCACTCCAAAGAACCTGCTCAATCTTGCCCCCATTATGTGTGCTCTATGTAGCACCTTAAATTGAATCAGGCTAAGCCTGGCGCATGAGGAAGAGGAATTTACTCTGCTTAGGGCATCAGCCCACATACCCTCCTCTATCTCCTCCCCTAATTCTTCTTCCCACTTTCCTTTTAGTTCGCCCACCGACTCCTCCCCCTCTTCCCTCATCTCTCTATAAATCTCTGACACCTTGCCCTCTCCGACCCACACCCCTGAAAGCACCCTGTCCTGTATCCCCTGTGTCGGGAGCAACGGAAATTCCCTCACCTGTTGTCTAGTAAACGCCCTCACCTGTATATATCGCAAGAAATTTCCCCGGGGCAACTTATACTTTTCCTCCAATGCTCCCAAGCTCGCAAAAGTCCCATCTATAAATAAATCTCCCACCTTCCTAATTCCCAACTGGTACCAGCTCTGAAATCCTCCATCCATTCTTCCTGGGGCGAACCTATGGTTGTTCCTGATAGGGGACCCCACCAGGGCTCCCCGCACCCCTCTCTGTCGCCTCCACTGTCCCCAGATATTCAGTGTTGCCGCCACCACCGGGTTCGTGGTAAACTTTTTAGGTGAGAACGGTAGCGGCGCCGTCACCAGCGCCTCTAAACTCGTCCCTTTACAGGACTTTCTCTCCAGTCTTTTCCACGCCGCTCCCTCACCCTCCATCATCCATCTATGTATCATTGCCACATTGGCGGCCCAATAGTAATCACCCAAGTTCAGTAGTGCCAGTCCTCCTCTGTCCCTACTACGCTGAAGGAACCCCCTCCTTACTCTCGGAACTTTCCCTGCCCACACGAAGCTCGTGATGCTCCTATCTATTTTATTAAAAAAGGTCTTGGTGATTAGTATAGGGAGACATTGAAATACAAATAAGAACCTCGGGAGGACCATCATCTTAATTGCTTGCACCCTGCCCGCCAGCGATAGAGGCTGCATGTCCCACCTCTTGAAGTCCTCCTCCATTTGTTCTACCAGCCGTGTCAGATTAAGTCTGTGCAAGGTTCCCCAGCTCCTAGCGATCTGAATCCCCAGGTATCGGAAGTTTCTTTCCACTTTCCTTAGCGGTAAGCCTTCTATCTCTCTACTCTGGTCCCCTGGATGTATCACAAATAATTCACTCTTCCCCATATTTAGCCTATACCCCGAGAATTCCCCGAACCCCCTCAAAATTCGCATAACCTCTATCATCCCCCCCGCTGGGTCCGACACGTATAACAATAGGTCATCTGCGTATAACGAGACTCGGTGTTCTTCTCCCCCTCTAAAATCCCCTCTCCATTTCCTGGAGTCTCTCAACGCCATGGCCAGAGGTTCAATTGCCAACGCGAACAACAATGGAGACAGCGGGCATCCCTGTCTTGTTCCCCTATATAATCGGAAATACTCCGATCTATGTCGACCTGTAACTACGCTTGCCGTTGGAGCCCCATAAAGAAGTCTAACCCAGCTAATAAACCCGTTCCCAAACCCAAACCTCCTTAACATTTCCCATAAATACTCCGACTCCACCCTATCAAATGCCTTCTCTGCGTCCATTGCCGCCACTATCTCTGCCTCCCCCTCCACTGGGGGCATCATTATCACCCCTAATAGTCGTCGCACGTTAACATTCAGTTGTCTCCCTTTTACGAACCCTGTCTGGTCTTCGTGCACCACCCCCGGGACACAGTCCTCTATCCTCGATGCCAGTACCTTTGCAGCAATTTGGCGTCCACGTTCAATAGTGAAATAGGTCTATAGGACCCGCACTGCAACGGATCTTTGTCCCTCTTCAAAATTAGCGATATCGTCGCCTCCGACATCGTCAGGGGTAGAGTCCCCCCTTCCCTGGCCTCATTGAATGTCCTCGCCATCAACGGGGCCAACAAGTCCACATATTTTCTGTAATATTCCACTGGGAACCCGTCTGGCCCCGGGGCCTTCCCTGCTTGCATGCTTCCCAGTCCCTTAATAACCTCGTCCACCTCAATCGGCACCCCCAGGCCTGCCACCTCCTGCTCCTCCACTTTCGGGAACCTCAATTGGTCCAGGAACTGCCGCAACCCCTCCTCTCCCTCTGGGGGTTGAGACCTATACAGTTCCTCATAGAAGGTCTTGAACACCTCATTTATCTTTCCTGCCCTTCGCACCGTGTCTCCCCTTTTGTCTCTAATTCCTCCTATCTCCCTCGCTGCTGGCCTCTTTCGCAATTGATGCGCCAACAGGCGACTAGCCTTTTCCCCATATTCATACCTCCTCCCCTGTGCCTTCCTCCACAGTACCTCCACCTGTCTGGTGGTCAGAAGGTCAAACTCCGTCTGGAGTCGTCTCCTCTCCCTGTACAATTCCTCCTCCGGGGTCTCTGCAAATTCCCTGTCCACCCTTAAAATCTCCCCCAGTAATCTTTCCCTTTCCTTGGCCTCTGTTTTCCTTTTGTGGGCCCCAATAGAGATCAGCTCTCCTCTGACCACCGCTTTTAATGCTTCCCAGACCACTCCCACAGGGACCTCGCCGTCGTCATTGACCTCCAGGTATCTCTCAATACACCCCCGCACTCTTGCACACACTCCCTCATCCGCCATCAGTCCCACATCTAATCGCCAGAGTGTTCTCTGCTCCCTGTCCTCTCCTACTTCCAGGTCCACCCAATGTGGGGCATGATCCGAAACCGCTATGGCTGAGTACTCAGCTTCTTCCACCCTAGAGATCAACGACCTTCCCAACACAAAAAAATCTATCCGGGAGTACACTTTATGGACATGGGAGAAGAAGGAAAACTCCCTAGCCCTAGGTCTAAGAAATCGCCATGGATCCACTCCCCCCATTTGGTCCATAAACCCCTTAAGTACCTTGGCCGCTGCCGGCCTTCTTCCGGTCCTTGAGCTGGATCTATCTAGCCCCGGGTCCAGCACCGTATTAAAGTCCCCTCCTAAAATCAAGTTTCCTGCCTCCAGGTCCGGTATACGCCCCAGCATCCGTCTCATGAATCCCGCATCGTCCCAATTTGGGGCATACACATTAACCAACACGACCTCCTTTCACTCCAGCCTACCACTCACCATTACATATCTACCTCCGCTATCTGCTACGATGTTCTTTGCTTCAAATGCTACCCGTTTCCCCACCAAAATGGCCACCCCTCTGTTCTTTGCGTCCAGTCCTGAGTGGAACACCTGTCCCACCCATCCTTTCCTTAGCCTAACTTGGTCCGCCACCTTTAGGTGCGTCTCTTGGAGCATAACCACGTCTGCCCTTAGTCCTTTCAAATGCGCGAGCACTCGGGCCCTTTTTATCGGTCCGTTCAGGCCTCTCACGTTCCACGTGATCAGCCTCACTAGGGGGCTACCTGCCCCCCTCCCATGTCGACTAGCCATTACCTTCTCTAGGCCAGTCCCATATCCCGCCTCCGCGCTCCCGCTCACTCCCCCAGCGCCGCACACCATCCCCGCCCACCCACTCTTTAGCCATTTCCTTTTGGATTTCCTGCTCACTCCTCGACCCCCCCCGTGTGGGGGAACTCCCATCCGCCTTGCGCCTGTCTTCCCGCCTTATTCTTAAGGCGGTAAAATCGCATGATTATCGCTCTCGGTGGTTCTCCCGCTTTTGGTCTTCTCGCCGGAATCCGATTTGCCCACTCCACCTCCATGGGGCCCGCAGGGGCCTCAGCACCCATCAGTGAGCTCAGCATCTTACTTGCGTACGCTCCACAGTCCACTCCTTCCACACCCTCAGGGAGACCTAGTATCCGAAGGTTCTTCCTTCGCGCTCCGTTTTCTAGGGCCTCGATCCTTTCTGTACACTTTTTATGAAGTGCCTCGTGCGTCTGAGTCTTAACCGCCAGGCCCAGGATCTCGTCCTCAATATCTGTCACCTTCTGCTCCACCACGCGGAGCTCAGTCTCCTGGGTCTTTAATGTCTCCTTGAGCCCCTCAATTGCCTGTAGCATCGGGGTCAGCACCTCCCTCTTTAGTAGCTCCACGCACCGTCTCACGATTTCATCCTGCTCAGGCCCCCATGTCGCCTGCGCTTTCTCCGCCGCCATCTTGTACTTCTCTCTTTCTGACCCTTTGGTCGACGATTCCTCGCGCTGCAGCCGCCGCCGCCGGTTTTTTCCTCCTTCGTTAGGGGGGGACTCCCTTCTCACACACCCCACACCGGGTTGCGCCGTCGAAAAATTCCCCGTTGGGGCTCTTAAAAGAGCCCGAAGGTCCGTCGGAGCTGGAGCCGCCGAAGCGTGCTGCTAGCTAGGCATCACCGCAACCGAAAGTCCCTTCAGTGGCCTTGATGAGATCTTTTCACAGTTGTTCCCTCTGCTGCTAGAATTCACCTTTGATACAGGCCCTCAGGTCAGCTTGCAGCTTTAAGCTTGCCCTTCCCCTGCCTGCATGCTGGAAGAGGCCCTGTTTATCCTGCAGTTGCAGCCAAATCTTTTACTGTTTCTGCCGTGTCTGGCAACCAAGAGACATACCCTTCCTGGGGGACACTGTCGGGGGAGTTATGCACCCGCATGAGGAGGGATGAACCCGTTATTATTCACCCGCTTGGGTGGTTGCATGGTGGCACAGTGTTTAGCACTGCTGCCTCACAGCTCCAGGCACCCAGGTTCAATTCCGGCCTTGGGTGACAGTCTCTGTGGAGTTCACACTTTCTTCCCGTGTCTGCATGGGTTTCCTGTGAGTGTTCCGGTTTCCTCCCAGTCCAAAGATGTGTAGGTTAGGTGGATTGTATTCAAAAGGTTAGATGGGATTACGGGGATAGGGCGGAAGCATGGGCATAAGTAGGTTGCTCTTTCCAATGACCGGTGCAGACTCGATGGGGTGAATGGCCTCCTTCTGCTCTGTAGGGATTCTATGAACAAGGCTAATTTAAAGCGAATCCCTTCCCTTCTGGATACGTTTTCCTGGTCCAAATATATTTATGCTTTTGTTATAACCTGCCTGCCTACCATTGGCTGGGGACTAATGACAATCCCACAATCCCGTGGGAGTATGAGCTGCCCAATGAGGGGGGAGCGGAGGAATCTTTCGCAGACTCCCTATATAAATAAAGCTGGCCAGTTTGGAACCAGCCAGGAAGGAGTGAGCAGCAAGCGAAGTTGCTGCTCACATTTACAACATTTATTGTAAATAAATGTTATTTCTTTGTATCCTTAAAACTCGTGCTGGATTCTTCGTGGCCCTCACAAAACTGGCGATGAGGGTTAAAGTGAATAGCTGTCTACACTGCTGAAGCCACCTTTCTGGATTTTTGTTGGATACAGGTTGGAAGTTGTTTTCTATTATACCATGCCTCTGTATGGACGTTTGGATGTTTTTGATCCTGCACTGGAAAGCTGGAACCAGTACGCACAACGGATGCGTTACTATTTCCGGGCAAACAATATCACCGAAAACGAGCGCCAGGTGGTCATATTGCTCACCGCCTGCGGCCCGCATACTTTTGGAGCCTTACGTACCCAGCTGCGCCGGACACCAAAACGGTTGATGAACTTGTGAACTTAGTGGGGCAACATTTTAACCCAACCCCGTCCACGATAGTCCAACGTTACCAGTTTAATACAGCTGAGAGAGCCCCAGGAGAATCCCTTGCCGACTTTCTATCCAGGCTACGCAGGATTGCGGAGTACTGTGACTATGGTGAGACCTTGTCAGAAATGTTACGCGACCGTTTGGTTTGCGATATTAACAATGCGGCCACCCAGAGAAAGTTGTTAGTTGAGCCAACATTGACTTTTCAACAGGCCATTCAAATAGTATTGTCCCAAGAGAGCACAGAACGAGGAGTGCAGGAGCTACAGGGAATGGAGGTGCATGCACGGTAGCATTGTGGATAGCACAAATGCTTCACAGCTCCAGGGTCCCAGGTTCGATTCCGGCTTGGGTCACTGTCTGTGCGGTGTCTGCACATCCTCCCCGTGTGTGCGTGGGTTTCCTCCGGGTGCTCCGGTTTCCTCCCACAGTCCAAAGATGTGCGGGTTAGGTGGATTGGCCATGCTAAATTGCCCATAGTGTCCAAAATTGCCCTTAGTGTAGGGTGGGGTTACTGGGTTATGGGGATAGGGTGGAGGTGTGGACCTTGGGTAGGGTGCTCTTTCCAAGAGTCGGTGCAGACTCGATGGGCCGAATGGCCTCCTTCTGCACTGTAAATTCTATGATAATCTATGCCTTGGGGCGCAACCCCTTCCATCCAAAAAAGTCCCCCCCGCACTCCTGCGGTACCTTGGATGAGGCGACGTCCGGATCGACACCAGTGGCCGTCGGAAATTCCTCCCCGAAGGGAGCCTTCTCCAGAACCAATGGATGAGGAGCCATGTCCGTGTCAGACTTGTAGGCGCCGACACCATCACGGACGCCGGTCCTGGGGGCGCCAGAGGCACCGTCGTTCCGACCGAAACTGGGACCAGCCCAGGGGCCGTACCTTCCATGTGGATGAACCTGCGGCGACTACTCCTGAGGACGTGGAGACAGAGGACGACTGCCTGCATTGTGTGGCAGTGCCCCGTGTGGCCCCCATTAAGGTGACAGTACAGGTCAATGGTCACCCACTTGAGATGGAGTTGGACACTGGTGCAGTGGTCTCCGTGATCGCCCAGAGGACATTTGACCACATCAAGCAGGGTGTACAGACCCTTACATTAACCGACACACAGGCCAGGTTGGCCACCTACATGGGTGAACCATTGGACATTGCAGGAACTAGGATGACCCCTGTTGTTTATGGACGCCAGGAGGGGCGTTTCGTGGTGCGTGGCCATGGGCCCAGCCTGTTGGGTCGGGACTGGTTGCGCCATTTGCGGTTGCAATGGCAGCACATCCTCCATACAGTTTCTGGAGGGTTGACTGAGATGCTAGGACGATACCCAGATATATTCCAGCCCGGTTTGGGGAAAATAAAAAGGGCCGTAGCCCATATCCAAGTCGGACCAGGAGCCACGCCGTGCTACTTCCGGGCGCACCCGGTGCCTTATGCCATGCTCGAGAAGGTAGAAGGGGAGCTCACTTGTTTGGAGACTGGGCAGCACTAATTGTACCTGTAATGAAGCCAGATGCCACAGTTCGCTTGTGCGGCAACTAAAAACTTACAGTAAATATGGCTTCCCGACTCGACCGATATCCAATGCCTCGCATAGAGGATCTCTACGCGAAGCTTGCAGGCGGACTCTCATTCACAAAATAAGATATGAGTCACGCCTACCTACAGTTCGGGCTGGACACCGACACCCGACCATATGTAACGATTAATACACACCGGGGCCTGTATGAATATATACGTTTGCCGTTTGGAGTATCCTCTGCCTGCGCTATTTTTCAATGCGTTATGGAGGGCATTTTGAGAGGTTTACCGCGTGTCGCTGTCTACTTAGATGACGTTTTGTTCACAGGGACGTTGGAGCAGGAACATTTGGAAAATCTGGAGGCTGTCCTTAGACGCTTTTCGGAGGCTGGAGTCCTCATTTACATCGCACAAAGTGCGTCTTTCAGGCGAAGGGAGTAGTCTACCTGGGTTATCGGGTGGACAGCGAAGTTTTGCACCCTGTCACAGAGAAGGTGCGCGTGATTCAACAGGCCCCCGCCCCAACGAACACTTCGCATCTTCGTTCTTTTCTCGGCCTCGTAAACTATTACGAGAAGTTCCTCCCCAATCTGGCAACTACGCTGGCCCCGTTGCACCTTCTGCTAAAGAAAAATTGCACCTGGGTTTGGGGTCAGCCGCAAGAAACCGCTTTCCGGCGGGTAAAACAACAATTGTCGTCGTCTGGGTTACTAACCCACTATGATCCTGGAAAGCCTTTGCTCGTCACATGTGATGCATCCCCGTATGGTATTGGGGCCGTCCTGTCCCACAAGATGGAGAACGGGGCCGAGCAGCCATTAGCTTTCGCCTCCCGTACATTGACTTCAGCGGAAAAAAAATACGCGCAGATCGAGAAGGAGGGCCTGGCAGTGGTTTTTGCGGTGAAACGTTTCCACCAGTTCCTGTATGGCCGTCACTTCACTATCGTGACTGATCATAAGCCTCTGCTGGGATTTTTCAGAGAGGATAAGCCAATACCGCCCATTGCTTCCGCACGGATCCAGCGCTGGGCTTTGTTGCTCGCTGCATACGAGTATTCTCTGGAGCACAAACCAGCAACGCAGATAGCGAATGCCGGCGCACTGAGCCGATTGCCTTTATCGACCAACCCCATGTCGACCCCCACGACCGGTGAGGTGGTTGCGACCCTAAATTTTATGGACACCTTGCCTGTCACGGCATCACAGTGGACGCAGACGGAGCCAGTCCTGTCAAAGGTTCGGCACATAGTCCTGTATGGTGGGCAGCATGGACAGTTCCCAGGTGAGATACGGGCATTTTCCTCCAAGCTGTCAGAATTCAGCGTGGAAGACGGCATCCTCTTGTGGGGGACGCGTGTGATTGTCCCGGAAAAAGGCCAGGAGCTGATACTAAGAGACTTGCACAATGGGCATCCAGGTGTGTCCAAAATGAAAATGTTGGCCCGGAGTTATGTCTGGTGACCAGGCCTCGACACCGACATTGAGAAGGTGGCCCAAAACTGCTCCATTTGCCAGGAACATCAGAAGCTTCCGCCGGCCGCGCCCCTACATCACTGGGAATGGCCAGGGCAGCCTTGGGCATGCTTGCATGCGGATTTCGCAGGCCCTTTTCAAGGATCCGTGTTCCTTCTATTAATCGATGCCCAGTCTAAATGGCTAGAGGTGCATAAGATGTTAGGCACAACGTCCTGCGCAACAATTGAGAAGATGCATTTGTCTTTCAGTACGCATGGCCTCCCCGAGGTGCTGGTCACGGATCACGGCACTCCATTCACAAGTGAGGAGTTTGCGAGGTTCATGAAGATGAACGGCATACGCCATATCCGCACTGCCCCTTACCACCCGGCTTCAAATGGGTTGGCAGAGCGTGCAGTGCAGACATTCAAACGAGGCCTAAAGAAGCAGTCTTCCGCGTCAATGGACATGAGACTGGCTCGCTTTTTGTTTTCGTATAGGACCACCCCCCATGCGGTGACTGGGGTAGCTCCCGCAGAACTCCTAATGGGCCGGAGACTTCGCACCCACCTTAGCATGGTTTTCCCGGACATTGGCGCAAAAGTACGCCGCACACAAGAACGGCAGGGACAGGGTTTTTCTCGGCATCGGCCGATTCGGCAGTTTGCGCCCGGTGACCCAGTGTTCGTTCGGAATTTTGCTGGTGGTGCCCAGTGGGTCCCTGGCGTAATCCTTCGCCAAACGGGCCCTATATCTTACCAGGTGCAAGCCCAGGGTAGTCTCCAGCGCAAACATGTAGACCACGTTCGGTCCAGAAGACTATCCCCTCCAAAGATTCCCTGCTCCCGGAACTCATTTCTACAACCACAGAGACCAGAGACAATGGAAAGTACTCCTCACAATCTTCCTCTGGTGCCTCACTCAAAGCCTGCGCAGGTTGTTACAGAACTGCGTGGAGATAGAGATGCCGAGATGACGGATGCAGCAGACTCTGACTCCGAGGTGGAGACACAGGACGCATCACAGGGGGAATCCTCGGGCCCACGGGCCATGGATGTACAACCATTATGCCGTTCATTACGGAAGCGCTGGTCTCCATCTCGTTACACGCCGCCTGATCCAGCGCCGCGTGCAAATGGCACCTACACCCCAAAGAGCCGTCCTTTCGAGTGAAAGTCCCATCCCTTCCCTTGTCCAAATATATACAACATTGGCTCTTTTAGCCCATACACCCGTACGCAGTGAAACAAAAAAGAAGAAAATACAGACATGAGGTTACATCGGCACATAGCCATTTCTCAATTTGTCAGTTCTGCCACAGTCCTTCTGCCTTCGCAAACTCCTTCGCTGCTTCCGCCATTCCAAAATAAAAGTCCCTGAGCTTGTAAGTCACCCTCAGCTTTGCTGGATATACAATGCCGCACTGCACCTTGCTAATGTACAGTGCCCTCTTCACCCGGTTGAAGGCAGCCCGCCTCCTCGCCAGCTCCACCGTAAAGTCCTGGTATACACGTATACCAGCTCCAGCCCACTGCACCACCCGCTTCTGCTTGGCCCAGCTCAGGACCTTCTCCTTCACACTGTACCTACGGAAGCACAGAGTCACTACCCTTGGCGGCTCACTCGCCTTTGGTACAGGCCTCCACGACTGATGAGCCCGATCCATTCATATCGGGGGATCCTCCCCCTCCCCCAATAGTTTTGCCAGCATCGCGGCAATATACTCAGTCGGCCTCGGTCCTTCAACTCCTTCGGGCAGCCCCACAATCCTCAAATTCTGTCGCCTGGATCTGTTTTCCAGGTCTTCCATTTTTCCTCGCAGATCCTTGTTAATGTCCATCACCTTCCGCATCTCCTTACCCATCGAGGCAAGTGATCACCGTGCTGCAATACCGTCTCCTCCACTTCCTTCAGCGCCTCCCCTTGCTCTCGCACCTCCGCCACTGCGCTCGCCACCGCCTTTGTCACCAGGGAAACCGTCTCCTCCACCAGCACACCCAAAATCTCTCTCATCTCCTTCCTCATTGTCTCCATGTATTTTGTAAACTGCCTTTCGAATTCCGCAGCCATCACCTTAGTTATTTCTTCAGCCGTAAGCAATGCGGCCTCCCCTGGTGCTCCAGCCTCCATTTTCCTTGGTGACCCCGCGGTGACCTTTCCACTCCCCGACGGACCTACAGCTGTTTTCCTTACGGGCGTTCTTTTGCTCACCCTCGACATTTTTCTTCACTGCGCCTTCACTCTGCCGCCTCTGTGCCTTCTCACTGCTTTTGCCGCCTCCGTGGACCCTGGGACCGGGCTTAAAGCCCCGAAAATGCTGTTCCCGAACGGGAGCCCTCCATTGTGCGGCCGCCTCCCGCCCGCCCGCCGTCACCGGAAGTCTGACTCCCTCATTTTATTTTGAAATACCATTTTGAGAGACAAGAAATGCAAATTTTTAAAGTACAGAGACTCTCGCAGCTTGTGGTCGATGAGGGGAGTGGGCGGACAATTTCTCGGTTCAGTCTTTTCTTTGCTTGCAACCAGTGGTGGTTGAGGCTTATCTTAACCAGCCGAGTTTCAGGGCGGCCAGTTTTACAGAGTTTTGTCCCAGGGTTCAGAGGTAGTTCGCATGTAGCAGCGTGTAGAGCAACCAATCATGTCAAATGTGTAAATAGCAGGTGAGGAGCGACCAGGGGGTCGCGGGAGGTAAAGGAAAGAAGGGGTGAGCATACAGAACGTGGCAAAATGCATTCTTTATACCCCAACCAAAGGGAGAGCAGAGAAGGTGAAACTAAGGCCTGCCAAAGGCAATGCAGAGTGTGGAGAACCATTCTAGAGCGTATGAAGTGACGGGAACATGAGGTGCGTGGACCGCTGTGGGATAAGAATGGGTGGAATCCCCGGGTAGGGCGGGGGTTAGTGCCGTTACTCCACTACCCGAGCTTAACTGACCGGATGCATTTGGAGTCCTCAGGTAGGACGGGGATTAGTGCCGTTACTCCCTACCTGGGTGACCTGAGTGGACGGTAAGAGTTTGTAGTCGTACGGAAATTGCCACAAAGACTGGGAGAGCAGTCATCTGTTTTCTGACAAACTTGTGCTCGAATCAGAAGAGTAATTGTGTGTCGGGCGACATGAGTTAAAACCATGTACTAGAAAAAAGAAGGAAAAAGGCGGGCAGGCTCCATCAGAACTTGGACACCTTAATACTTAGGCAGTGTCTCTTTCTCATCATCTGGACACCTCAGGGTTCTGTACCAAACAGTGTTGTAAAAGCATTACCGAAACGGTAGTCAGTATCTGAATCATCACCATCTCCCGGTTGCCAGACTCGTGTCTGCCATTTCTGTGCCATGGCCACGTGGTCTGAATCATCGTGCCTTACTAGTCTGCAAGAGTTGTCGCGGTGCCAAAGAGGGGCTTGTTTGTCGTGAGGCCTGGGGGCGGTGGGAGTGGAGGGCAGGTTACTGTGGTCGGGCAGTGGCTGTGGCCGTGGTTGGGGAAGGGCACATAGGGGGTCAAAGATATCTAAGTCGTGGTTCCGGGGGCTAGGGTGACTGGGGGCAGAGAGATCGCACCAGTGTTCAGAGATAGTAATCAAATCCGGGAGGCTCTCGCTGTTGCTGGAGTCAAGTTCGAGATGAAAGTCGGTACCTGTGGGCGGAGATAAGTTCGGTCTGTGGGCGTGGACAAGGGATAAATGCCGGCTGGGGGAGGGTTGGCGTAGGGGTCTGACTAGGTTGGCGATGGGCGGGGCGGAATCATCTCCTATTGCCAGAGAGATGTGGTGGGAGTGGCTAACCTGGGATCCGTAGACTTTGAGTTGGTTGATGTGGAACCAACCAGTTTTACCATTGGGGTACGTTATCTTGCACACGGAGGGGCTCACTTTGTCGGAAATGGAGTAGGTTCCTGCAAATTTTGGGGAGTGGAAAGAACTGGGGTTGTAAAGTGAAACAATTACTTGCTGACCGACTGTGTACTCTACAGGGTGGACGGTTTTGTCAAAGCAGGCTTTACTCTGCTTCCTTCCAGTGCCTAATCAGACAGCTGCAGCGAGTTGTGCCGCTTTAATGTTATCTGTAACCTGTTGGACTGCTTTTTCGTGGGTGAAGGCAGTTATTGTAGGGCTTGCCAGATCGAGGCCTAATAAATATTCAATACCCTTCATGGGCCGTCAGGTCATGAGAGTGTGGGGGGTGAAACCTGTTGAACTGGAAACGGTGTCCTGAATAAACATGAGAGCAAATGGGAGGACTGTGTCCCAGTGGTATTTTCCTGTTGCACCATCTTCCTAATGGTCGCTTTTAGAGTTCGATGCATTCTCTCGACAATGCCACTGGTTTGGAGGTGGTATGCTATATGGAATTTCTGCCTGATCCCAAAAATTGTTGAAACATTTTGCATGACTCTGCCGGTGAAGTGGGAACCTTGGTCTGACTCAATGCTGCGGGGGAGACCCCAGCGTGTGAATATCTGTTGGGTCAAAATCTTAGCGGTGGCCTTTGCTGTGTTTGTCCGTGAGGGAAATGCTTCTACCCATTTAGTAAAGGTGCCGATTATAACCAGCACGTACTTGAAACCATTTCTGCAAGGGGGAAGGGGGCCAATGTAGTCGATTTGTAAATTTGTCCAAGGGCCATTCACAGGTCGGGTGTGTCTTTATTGTCCTTTCTTTGAGTAACGTTCAGGATTGTTCGGAGCACAGATAAGGCAATTCTCGACATAATGGGTTACATCGCTTTTTAAATTGGGCCACCACCACAAAGGTTTTAAATGGACAGTGGTATTGTCTATCTCCTGATGTCCGTGTCCGTCATAAAATTGGGAAATAAGCTGGTTTCTGTCCTGGGTGGGGACCACATAAATTCCGTTTTCTAAAACTATGCCGTCCTGTACAGTCAGTGCGTCCTTCCATTTATCATAGGGGGCTGGGAAGGTGCCGTATAAAACTTGTTTGAGGGTGTTGTCTGCTTTTTGGGCTTGAGATAGACCCTCTTGGTCTGGGAAACCTGGACAGAGTGCATCGGTTCGCTTTCGGGTGACTGGCAGAAGTGACCATGACGTGATCCTGCTTTGGCTAAGGCGTCTGCCTTTACATTACTGGGTGGGGAGGAGCGATGATGGCTTCTTACTTTAATAATACCGTATGTGCGATCTCAGGCTGTCTTGAGAATGTGCTTTAACAACGGGGCAGAGGGTAGGGGTTTTCCATCGGCTGAAACAAAACCTCGAGATTCCCACAGGGGCAGGAATTCTGTTAAGCTGTTGCACACATACAGGCTGTCGGAGTGTATGTCTGCGGGGAAAGAGTCGGGGTGCTGAACTACATAGGCTATGGCTGCGAGTTCTGCTGCTTGTGAATCTAGGTGGACGGGCAATTTTAAAGAGATCTCTTCTAGTGGGCGTCCCTGCGCGTCTTCCACGTAAATTCCACAACCAGTACTCCTAACTCCATTTTCGAGTCTACATAAATTTTTAAAGTACCCCCTGTGGTTTGGGAATCCTGTGTCTTACTGCGTGCTCGTGGGTGTAGTGACTTTGGGATAAAGGGTCCTGTGCGGTGTTGGGCTGCTATGATCTGGCAGTCATGTGGGGTCGCTGCACATTGGAGATTATCGGCCAGAAATGTGTGGGTTTTGGTGCATTTTACCGTAATGTCCCTGCCTTGTAACAGTAGTGTCCAGCGACCTGCTCTGATTTGGCTAACTGAACCGTCCTTTAATCTACCATCTAGTAATAGTTGCATGGGGGTGTGCTCGGTCAAGATCATGACTGGGTTAAGGCCTGTGATGTACGCAAAGTACTGAACTGCCCAAAAGAATGTAAGCAAGTAAGTACCGTTCTCAGGCTGAGAATCCTTCCTCTATGGGTCAAATACTCTTGAGGCATAGGCTACGAGTCCTAAGTGATCATGTTGTTCTTACAGGCGTATTGCTGATAGGGTTCGCTCGGTGGTTGCTACTTCTATGGCAAAGGGCAAGTCTGGGTTTGGAACTTGTAAAGCTGTGCCTAGGGCGCATTTTAAATGATCAATGGCGCCTGTGTGCTGCGGAAGCCATTCACATGGGGCGTTCTTTTTAAGGACCTCTGAGAGTGGGGCTGCTTTAGTGGCAAAACCATTATATGATTTCTGCAATATCCTACCAAGCCTAGGAATGACCGGAGTGCAGTGACATTTTGGGGCAGGGGCAATTTCATGATCGACTCGATCCGTTTTTGCTCAGTTTCTCTCTTCCCGTGGGTGATGATGGTGCCTAAATAAAGAACCTTTTCCTTTAAAATCTGGGTCTCTTTAGAGTTGACCTTGCATCCGATGGATTGCAGTAGGCCTAGTAATTCAGATAAGAACTCTTGGTGTTCCTCTTTTGTGTCCGTTTGCAAGAGCAGATCGTCTACATATTGTATGAGGCAATCGGGTCGGGAAAATTTAGAAAGTCCGTTGGCCAATTGTCGGTGGAAAATGGAGGGGGAGTTATGGAATCCTTGAAACGTAAACACGAACTTATACTGGCAGGCCTTGTATAGCGGGATGGACCAAAAGCCATTGCTGATGTCCAGCACTGTGAAGTACTTTGCCTGTACTCCCTGTTTGAGCATGGTCTCGGGACTCGTGGCAACAGTGGGGGCTGCTAAAGGGGTTACCTTATTAAGTTCTCAGTAGGCGATCGTTAGTCGCCATGAACCATTGGGCTTTTTTACGGGCCAAATTGGGGCATTATTTGTGGACGCTATGAGTCGAATAACTCCTTGGTCTAACAAACTGTTAATAACCTTCGAAATCTCACCCTCGGCTTGCTGTGGGAAGCCGTATTGCTTTTGCGGTTTTGGATCGGGACCTGAAATCTTTACCGTACCTGAGATCTTCCCACAATCGTGTTTGTGTTGTGCGAACAAAGTTTTGTTTTTTATGAGGACCTCTCTAAACGTCTGGTCTGCACCAATTGTTTGCAGATTAAACCAATAGTCCCCTACTGAACAAATCCTGTAATCCCCTACTGTGAGCGTAGCAGGAGCCCTAGCTGTTTTGGCCATTCGCCATACTCATTTGTTTACTGGGTCAAAAGAAAGATTATGGGAGCTCATAAAATCAATGCCTAGAATGTGCTCTGCTGTTTGGGGTAAGTCAACTAAAACAACGGGGTGTCTGGTGCTAATGTTCCCTATCTGAATGGGTATGGGAGCTGTGATATATCCTTGCTGTATGTGGCCGGTGAATCCACTCAGGGTGATGGTGTCTGTGGTGGGCCATTTGTCACATTGAAACATGGTGGAGGAGTTTAAAGTGGTACGGGATCCTCCTGTGTCCCAAAGAAAATCGACTGTATGTCCCCGGACTGTGCCTGTAACTACTGGTCTGCCTGATTTAGCCCAGCGTATGTCACAGACCCAAGTTGGGGAGTCCGAATACCGTCAATCTCTGGAGTTAAACGCTAAGTCGGCTGAATGGGCGCTAACACTATGCATGGGCCTAACATTGTTCCTAGGTGGGGGGTTTGGTTGTTGATATCGGTGCTGGTTT
Source organism: Scyliorhinus torazame (assembly GCF_047496885.1). NCBI lineage: Eukaryota > Metazoa > Chordata > Chondrichthyes > Carcharhiniformes > Scyliorhinidae > Scyliorhinus > Scyliorhinus torazame. The sequence continues at coordinate 208,385,337 of NC_092713.1, read as the reverse complement.
GGGGTTTTTTGTTGGCAATCGTGGGAGTAATGTCCCATGTGGCCACAATTGTAACAACCTCGTGGTGCCTGTGCTCTGGGGTGCTGTCCCTTGTGTCTACCCTCGTTTCTCCATGCTGGGTCCTGGCTAGTCCTAACTGGGTGCATGTTTGCTTCTATCTCGTCCTGATCTGTCTGTCGGTGTAGGGTTTGTTCCCATGCTCTGGAAAGTCGTTTCAATACCCAAACTTCATTGTGTGTGTGGTCTGCGGGGTCATAGTTTACACAAGCCTTTTGACCTGCGTCTGTGGCATGCGAGACTAAGGTGCAGGACCATTTAGTGGTGTCCTCCTCATTTAGGTGTGCGCGGTTCAATTGTCCGTAGACTTCCATAAAATGAACTCATAGGCGACCAGCAAATGTGGTCGGATGCTCTCCCTTCTTTTGCCTGCAGTGATTTAAACCCTCGACTGGATCTCCTTTGTTATACCCGATGGCATCTAATACAGCTGTTTTCGTTTCCTGTAGGGTTCCTCCTGCTACATTTTGGGGTTCTGGCAAAGCTGATCGTATGGACTGGCTAAGGCTCATAACTATAGCTTTAATTCCTCTCTCTCATCTAGGCCGTGCATAACTTTTTGTTGGCGCACCTCCTCAAAGAAGCTGTGCGGGTCTGCGGTGGGCTGGAATGGACTAATTTTCGTGCAAGCTTCTCTTAATTGGTGTTGTGTTATGCTTCTTCATGTAGCATAAGCTGCTTCCTTGATGTATGCTCCGACAGAGGAAGGTTCAGACTTGGAGATAGGTTTAACACATTTATTGAACAGTTAACAATTCTCCTACTTGTTTTCGACTCTCCTGCTAATCTTGCTATAGTAACTCAGTCTAACTAACCAGTCTGCTCTAAGCCATGCGGTGGGTGTGATGCTTCTGATCTGCCTCTGTGCTTCTCTCTGAGTGTCACCTGTGGAAAGAGAAAGAGCATGTGTGCCCTGTCCTTTTATATGGGTTGTGTAAATGCCCCCTTGTGGTAGTGTCACCTCTGGGTGTCTTGACTGCCCATTAGTCATGTCCTATTCTATGTGTTCATTAGCTGTATGTCTGCATGTCATTACATCTCCGGTACTCCCTCTAGTGTTTACTTAGTTGTAGTGTATTTACATTAACCCCTAGAGTATTTTCAATGATGCATATCACCACAATTGGGTTATGGATAGTGGGGTGGTGTAAACGATATCAGGCTCATCCTGATCCGCTGACTTGCGTTGTGTGGTAACCGGATTCATGGGGGTCGAATTGTGAGTGGGGTGTGTGCTGCCTGTGCAGTCGGTGGTGCGAGTGCTTTTCTTTTTGGAGTGTGGGGGGCTCGATTTTGATTTACCGTGGCCTATACGTATCTTTGGGCGCTTTTGTTTAACTCCTGCCAATCAGGAGCATCTTCCTCATCTAAATCCTGCCCGAAAGTGTACCTGAAGCCATTCTGCACTTAGAGTAGGGCGACCTGTTGTTCTGTTTCCTCTCTCACCAGGACTGTGCGCTGTGTATCTTGGTCGGCTTTATCGTACTGGGTCTTGAAGCTACTAAGGTGAACGAGACAAGATTGATGTGCACGTTTTACATTGGCCATTTCTTTATTCTTAGCTGCTAACTGTTCCCGGAGTTGCTCAATTATCTTCTCGCTTTCGTTACTGTTTCCCTCGTTCTTTTCTTCCTTCTCAATTAACTGCCTACGGAGCGTCTTCACGACCTCCTCTGTGCCAACAGGACACTATTGCCATCAGCTTTCTGACTTTCCCTACATTTTTCTTGTGGACCTCGCTTAGGTTCTCCCACCAAGTTTGTCCTATCTTTCCTGGACCTGACTCATCATTAGCACAAAAATTCGACCAAAGGGGCCATCCTTTCCCCTTTAAGTGTTTCCTTAAGTCTTCCTCCCATATGGGGCATTGCTCTGCTCTGTTGGTCGCTGCGACCTCAGGTTCCTGTGGATTCATCAATCTTTCCATTGCTTTAGTGGTCATTACTTCTCTTATCTCTTTCTCTACTTTTAATTTGGGACAGGGGAATAAGGCGGCGATTTGAACAGCGGGTATGGCTTAAGCTATTTTCCGGCTCACAATCCCTCGATAGTTGTACACAATTCTAATGAGTTTACCTTACTCTCCCTGTTAGATACGCGTGTGGATTAGTACACACTTCCGAAATTCGGTTATTTGGTCGATATGGGACTTGCACGTGGTTCTTTCGCTTTCGCGCAATTGGATTCAAAGTTTGTGGGTTCTCTCAGAGTGATAAAGTCACTTCTAATCAAGTCCCGTCAGAGGTCGCCAATAATGTTGCTCGTTTTGATCCCAACATCATCGCCAATACTGGTGCTAATATTAATGATAATGTTGGTAAACCACAAGCCTTCCCTTATATCGATCAAATGACCACACAACCAGTTAGTTAGTTCAAAAGATGGTTTATTTACATGCAAAAGAATTACCTCGACATGCAAACACAATATCTACTAAGAGTTAAACTATACCTGTCAGCTACAATAACCTATACTTAACTTCAGGGCGACCGGCACTGTGCAAATGGATAAGGCCTATATCTGGATTTCACTTGGCTGGTTCGAAGAAAGTGGCTCTGTCTCTGCTGGGCTCATCCGTCAGGTAGTGATCGTTGGTCTTGAACTTGGCTGGCTGTACTTGCTGCAATTGGGCTGGCACAGGCCGGATCCAAAAGAGACAGAACACATGGCTGTGTCCTTTTTTATCCCTCTGGGATTTCGCGCTATTTTGGGGCGGTCCTTAACCTTGGACCCAATAGTTCGACAGGGTTCTGATCACCGTCTTCGATTTCGGCCAATAAAAGGGGCGGGTGCCTTGGTGGCAGGGCGGGTCCTTAGAGGTCATTGCCTTGGCAGTTGGGCTTTCTGAGCAAAGGGAGTGGTGCCGATCAGTCTGTGGCTGTATCGGTTTCTTGATTGGAGTTCTATTGTCCTGGGAAAATGGACCATTAAAATGCAAACGAGCGGGGGGTTTCAATCAGGTCGGGTTATCTGTGTTTCAGATATACATAGGCTCTGTATCTGTCTGAGTCCTGGGTTGGCCATAATTCCCATGGTCCTTTGCAGGTGGCCATCTATGGCCAGCCCAGGACTCAGACAGATACAGAGCTTATATATATTTGAAACGCAGGTAACCAAGCCTGACCGAAACCCCGGCTCATTTGCATTTCAATGGCCCATTTTCCCAGGACATTTTCCTGTCATTCCGCTCTCTCCCTCTTTCATTTTTCTTTTCTTTTTCCTGAAATCTTAATTTCTGCCGCTCCAATTTTAATTTTAACTTCTCTATCCATTTCACCATCTTCGATTTCCATCTGTAAACCTTTGGCCACCCCTTTTAAAATTCTGGGTGTTCTGGCTTTAACAATATGTATATTGTATGGGAGATAAAGAATTAACAATTTAACGTAATACTTCCTACCACCAGAGGATGAGCAAGAGCAGTCACATATTAATATCATGTGACTTCCCTTGTGTTGTATCTGCTAAATCCCAGATACTTCGACCAGCATATCTATCAAAGTTTTACCCAGGTGCCCTTAGTTGCAAAGGACAAAGGACACACACAAGTAAAGGTTCAATAAGCTTATTGATAATAATACTATTAACCCTTAAATTACCCACATAAAACAAGAGGATACCCCAGATACTACCCACAAAGATGGCTTGATAGGCTGTGGATCTGATCGCTGGAATTCCTCTGGCCCCTCTTCACAAAGTAGTTCTTGCTGGCGGTCTCTTCCTTGCCTCCTCACCTTCCTTCTGGTCTTGCCAAGGTCATCTTGCACATCGAGTCTTTGCTGCTGGTGTGTTTGAGATGCGTACCTTTATCCCCCTCCCTTCCCGTCTTTCCAGAAACATCTCTAGCTTCCGGCCAATGATGCTTCAGAAGGGGGTCTCAGCAGACAATGGTCCGGTTGATGAGTATTTGACAGGCCATCTGAGCCCACCCTAGGTGTCCCATCTCTGGTGATGTGGGCTGCACATAACCTGTTCACACATAAGCTAACAGTAGAAACTCTGGGTGATGGAAAGTCTAGCTCGATCTGGGCTACGGACAATAGATCTCTACATTTCAATAAGGTGTGATGATCTTCTACTAGGTCTCAGTAGAGTGCGATGATCTTTGATGGGTGATTGATGGAACAGGCCCAGGCATGTTCTGGCAGCTTGTCTGTTGGTTGTGTATTTGACTTTGGTCACCTCTGAATTCCAACAGCCTGCCTGAGGTTTGACTGCAGTATGATTTTAAAATGCCGAATTCTTTATTTTAAGATATCCAATTTAATCGGCCTTAAAACTAGGCCCTGATTATATTACCACATTGACACGGAGGTGTTTAGGCATGAGATAGATCAGTTGGGTATTTGAGAGTTCTGCATTTAGAGATAGCATAGTTAATTTAATAACTTTATACTTTAGGAATATGTTTGAATCTTATTTAAGTAGTGTTAATAAATCAGTTTTATAAATTGACTCAGCTTGATGTTCTTTGTTCAACACTACACTTTCAAAGACATCCAAACAACCAAAACAGAGAACACCACATTGTGCCAGGAGTGGTTCCTAAGGTGGTGTAGTAAAGTTTAGAGAGAGAAAGAAAAGATATCCGAGAAAAAATAACTTGTGAACATCGGGGGAAAAATCTCAACCAGACTCCGATTGCAACGACCTCGTGGAAGCCAGTACCCAGTCGAAGCTTCATGGCGGTATTGCGTGAAAGTTTGCTCAGGCAATAGAAATTAAAAATAGCTAGAAGAAGCTATTAACATGTGTCGTGCGAGCGAACGTGTTAAGAATCAATACCCTGAACTGTCGGTTTGCGAAACTGGCGCGAAAACGAACAATGTGGCTGACACCATTGAGGCTGTGGCACACCTGAAAAAACAGCGTGTTCCAGGCGACGGCCATTTTGCACATGATGCGACACGTGTCATGCTGTGCAAATGTTGTGGCCACGCCCACCCTGTGCAAACGTGCCCAGCCTTCGGGAAAGTGTGCGCGAAGTGAAACAGACAGAATCATTTTGCTGCGCAGTGCCGAATGGGAACTACATCGCCACAGTATAAAAAGAGAAGTACAACTACCAGAGACAGAACTGTACAAGTAGTAAATTCAAATAAATGTGCAATTAAAGCGAAATATTGTCACACGGGAAAAGACAAAAACATCTGCTGCTAAACAATCGAGATTGAAAAGGTTTACTCGAATCAAAAAGAAACCGGACAGATTCAATCTATGAACTGTAAAAATGTTGAAAAATTGTTAACAACTAACAATAACAATCCACATGAATAAAACATACAGTAATTACTGTATATATATGTTTGCATAGTCTCCAAACATCTTCAAAGGAAGGGGGATGTAACAATATGTATATTGTGTGGGAGATAAAGAGTTAACAATTTAATGTAATGCCTCCTCCCACCAGAGCGTGAGCAAGAGCAGTCACATATAAATATCATGTGATGTCCGTTGACTCAGAGAAGATGTTTAGGCATGAGATAGATCAGTTATGTATTTGGAAGTTCTGCAATTAGAGATAGCATAGTTTATTTAGTAACCTTATACTTTAGGAATACGTTCAAATAAATCAGCTTTATTAATTTACTTAGCTGATGTTCTTTGTTCAACATTACGCTTCTAAGACATCCAAACAACCAAAACAGAGAACATCACACTGGCTTTCAGGCGAGTCTCTAATCCTTTGTGCCTCGGTAAATCTTTTAACTTTTGGAGAGACAGAACTTCTAAATCCCCAAAAGTAACTTCCCCTAATTCTCCTAGAAAAACAATGGCATCCAATGTGGATATTTTTATACTTCAGAAGTACAAACTCAAGGAAGCCTTTTTGCAACTTCAAAAAAAATTAATTTCAAAGGAACAATTTACGCTCCCCACTCTAATTCGTTCATTTCTTTTATGGGAACAGTTTCGGATGAGCTCAAATTTGTTACGATTGATCCCATAAGACCATAAAATGTAGGAGCAGAATTAGGCTATTCGGCCCATTGAGTCTTCTCTGCCATTCGATCACAGCTGATATGTTCCTCATCGCCATTCCCTGCCTTTTCCCCGTAACTCCTGATCTCCTTATTAATCAAGAAATCCCTTTATTACACCAGATTTGTGCTTGAGGTGCTGTTACCTACAGGGCTTCAGACCAAGAGCTGGAAGGTGGAATTGGACAGAATAGTTCTTTCTTAGAACATTAGAACTAGGAGCAGGAGTGGGCAATTTAGCCTCTCGAGCCTGCTTCACTGTCCAATACGATCATGGATGATCTCATCATGGCCTCAACTCCATTGTCCTGCCCATTTTCCATAACCCTACAACCCACTACTAATTAAAAATCTGTCTAACTCCTCCTTAAATTTACTCATTGCCCCAGCATCCACCACACTGGGGTAGCGAATCCCACAGATTCACAACGTTTTGGGAGAAGTAGTTTCTCTTCTGTAGTGGTCTGTATATCTGCTGGTATATAAAGGGTTAACAACTGTATCATAGTGTTAGACAACCACTAGATGGCAGCACTAGATCCATGTATATAAACTGAACTCAGAGGACCTTCCTGCCTCTTCGAACCAGGAGTGACTAGATAGCAGAGTGTTAGAGAGATATAGCTTAATTGGTACGTGGAGTTAAACATAGTTAATACTTCTGATTTACTTTATCATCAGTTATTGTTGTGAAGTGAACAATCTCATTAGTATTTATATTTGTTTTTCATTAAATGTTATTTGCTTTACATTGAAGACTGATAGTTTCTTTGAACTACAACCATCAGTCCATTCTGGAAGTAAGCAAAGAGTAACTACGTATCACAATCATGTAATATAACATCCTCATCTCTGTTTTAAATATGCCACCCCTTATCCTGAGACCATGACCCCTCGTTCTAGAATGCCCCACACGAGGAAGCACTTGCTCTGCGTCTACTTTTATCATCTTATATACCTCAATTTTATCTCCCCTCATTCTTCCAAATTCTAGACATTATAGGCCTAAACTCCTCAATCACTCTTCATAAAACAAACCCCTCATCTCTGGAAGCAACCAAGTGAACCTCCTTTGAACTGCCTCCATTGCCATTACACCTCTCCTCAAATAAGGGGACCAAAACTGTGCACAATACTCCAGGTGCGGCCTCAATAATGCCTTTTACAGTTGCAACAACACTTCCTTACCTTTATACCATATTCCTTTAGCTATAAATGCCAACATTCCATTCACTTTCTTTGTTACAAGGACACCCAGATCCCTCTGCACTGGAGCACCCAGTAATCTCTCCCCATTTAGATATTAGGTTGCCGTTCCATTTTTCCGACCAAAATGGATGACCTCGCACTTATCCGCATTAAACTTCATCTGCCACATTTTGGCCCACTCACCGAACGGCACGGTAACACAGTGGTTAGCACTGTTGCTTCACTGGGACCCAGGTTCAATTCCCGGCTTGGGTCACTGCCTGTGCGGAGTCTGCACGTTCCCCCGTGTTTGCGTAGGTTTCCTCCGGGTGCACCGGTTTCCTCCCACAAATCCCGAAAGACGTGCTATTAGGTAATTTGGACATTCTGAATTCTCCCTCTGTGTTCCCGAGCAGGCGCCGTAGTGTGGCGACTAGGGGATTTTCACAGTAACTTCATTGCAGTTTTAATGCAAGCCTTTTAATTTAAATATCTTTATTAGTGTCACAAGTAGGCTTACATTAATACTGCAATGAAGTTACTGTGAAAATCGTACTGACCCTGTGCCAATTAGCTCGTGGCTCAGGTAATAATCCAGAGAGTATTACCTTTTTGGGTCTGCTTTTTAATTTAGCCCCTGGCTGCTCATATTCACATAGCAGAACCTCTGTCTTGTTCTCCCTATGTTGTTGGTACCAACATGGACCACGACAACTGGATCTTTACCCTCACAGTCCAGGTTCCTCTGCAACCCAGGGTGAGGTCCCCCAATTTGTTATGATAATGGATGACCTATCCCCAAATTGATAAACTCACGGGTGAGGACGGATGAATTGGATCCTCTTCTTTATTCAACCCTCTTGGTTGGTTGCAACAAGATTAATTTTGACATGACCCCTTTCCTTATGGATACCGTTTTCCAGTCCAAATGTATTTATATTTTAAAAGGAGCCAATTTAACCAGGCTTTCTTGAGTTAAAGAAAGAGTGAGTTTATTAGTTACTAAACCACGAGAAAATAATAAAACGCAACACACATGCACTCATATTAGAAATGAGAAGTGAGGCCCAAAATTAAAAATGTTTAAAAAAGATATGCAAATCTGTCTTTGGCTTTTCCATGAGGAGTAGATGGTGAAACGTTGCACTATTAAATTGGGGGTGATTCCAGTAGCACTGACTTCAGCAGTTGAGCAGTTAGTTTGGAGATTCCTGGTTCTGTAGCTTAACTGAAAGGATTAATTCTCCTTCATTTTTGATTGCAGCTTTGCTGACTTGTGTCTGGTAATCAGAGAGAGAGACTTTTTATCTGCTAATGTAAGAGTGCCTGGGTTGTTCTTCAGCTGTGATCTTCACAGTGCACACTAGCACAGTGGAACACCAAACTATTCTGCTGAGATGGTAATCAGCTTCCATTATCTCCAAAGGAAATTGCATCTCTTCCTTTAAAATGCCTTTGTCTGAAAAAGGGTATGACATTTTGTTGTCTCTCTTAAGGCTGAGTACAATTCACATAGAAATGTTTATTTAAAAGTTAAATATGTCCATTTGATCTATTGTTATAACAATACAATCAGAAAGACAGAACCAAGACGACATCTAGTTAGTCACTTATTGAGCAATACAAATTCAGTATTTCAACCAAAGTTCCCAAATAGTCCATTTGAAAGGGGAAAAAGACGAGGTGCAATTAACTGACTGAAACACATAAAATTAAAAGTGTATGGGAATAATCGAGTCTTTGAATGTCAAACCTACCAGTTTGAGATCAATGTGACAATTATCATTTGAATGTTGACTTACATTTAAATAGCATTTTTATCAATATCAGAAATGCAATATCTACACTGGTTATCCTGAGGGGGAATGAATGCCACTTCTTTTGCTATATAGGAAAATATAGATAAATGCATATAGTAAACCTGCATAGCAGTATTCAGTTTATTTTAGATTACATTGATTTTAACATGTCAGGAGTATTAAGTGCTCAGGAACATAGAGATATATAAGACTGGAAAGGACCACGGCAGTTATCAGACAAGTCTCAACATAGTACCATATGCCAGAATTGCCCTATGTGCATGATATTGCTTAAAGTATATATGGTGGTAATTTCCATTGGCAGCCATGCAATATTTCAGTTCAATATTAGTAGGCCACATTATGAACACAGAAGGGGATAAACATTTGCAACTTAGATAGTCTCAGAAGCCTTAAATATGAAATATTGGTGAACTGCAGCACTTTGTTTCTGCCTGTAAAACAATAGCAAATATATTCAGCACTAATTTGGCTTCATTTTAGTTGCTTTTGTTGTGAAATGTCACTCTTGTACTTGTGAATTACATTTTCTTTCAGTTTCACCTACGATTTTCACCCTGTCTAATGCAGCTCCTGAAATGCGTTTGATTATCTCGCATCACGGGTCACATGAAGAAATGTTTATATTAATTAATCCCTGTGCTTACTTTAAGATGTGGCCCTTCTGTTGCTCGTTTTAGCCTTTGTTTATTTGCTCTAATTCTGTCACCTTTGCTCATGAGTCGGCAGGTATCTTTCTGATACCGCCACGTGGTTCAAATCCAAGTAATGATTAATAATGCAACACACCGCTTAGTAAGAGTTAAGTCAATGCTCATTTATTATATACAGCAATTAATACTTACACAATAATCCGACTTCTAGACTACTACCTACCACTAAAGGCCAATACTTAACTTTGGAAATGGCCCACCAGGTCAGGGAAACAAATGGTCTTTCGAATTGGTTCTGAGCCTGCGGGATTCAAAAGCTGGTGCAAGTCGATAGTCAGGACCGCCTATCTGGTAGCGATTGCTGGAGTAAGACATGCAGTTTTCTTGTAGAAGGGTCTCGAAGGTTGCGAGCAGGAGAAGAAGGGTCGAGTTGAACTTGGCCCCTATTCTTATAGTCCCCAGGGGCTTCCCGCCTCTCTGGGCGGACCTTGTACCTGGTTCCAAGTGATTGGACTTGGTCCCAATCACTTGGTTCGATATGCTCCAATACTGGAGCGATTCCTTGATCGGGGGGTGGTCGTTTACCTTTCTTTGTGTCAGCCCCTGCTGGCGCCGAAAGGTCTGGGTCGGCTTTATGTTGCTAATTTGTAGCAATTGTTCCCGGGGATGGCTGCTTAGTATGCAGATGGCTGGGTTGTTGTGATGTTGATGGCTGCAGGTATTGGTCTGGACTGACTTCCCCAGAGACGAATACACTGTTTTACCTGCAGCTGTCCGTTTGAGTCCTGTTGGCTGATTTTCCCATCAGCCTTTTCCGTTGGCCATTTTAAATCGGGGTTTGACCATTCTAATCAGGAGTCAGCCATTTTACATGGCTACACTTCCAAACCTCACTGGCTGACAGATGAATGTAAAGCTTCTTCCCTGAGAAGGTGACATGCCAAGGATCACTGGAGTTGGGGCAGCACGGTGGTGCAGTGGTTAGCACTGCTGCCTCACGGCACTGAGGTCCCAGGTTCGATCCCGGCTGTGGGTCACTGTCCATGTGAAGTTTGCAAATTCTCCCCGTGATTGCGTGGGTTTCGCCCACACAAACCAAAGGTGTGCAGGGTAAGTGGATTGCCCACACTAAATTGCCTCTTAATTGGAAAAAAAATGAATTGGGTACTCTAAATTTTTTTTTAAAGATCACTCTAAATTTTTTCAAAAGGATCACTGGAGTTAGTGGCTTATTAGGTGGAATGGATAATCTAAAGATCGAGTGGTACCTCATTAACAGTAATATTATGGGTTTGATATTCAGCCAAAATCTTTCAAACCAATAAGAAAGAAGAAAAATTGAGTTATAACTATTCATGATCTTATTAAATCCCCAAATGCTTCCCAACTCATGAAGTGTAACTGCAACTATCGCAAAGTCATTGCTGAATTGTTCTGAGGTGACATAATTACAAATCGGCATTAAAGTTAGTTTAAAGTCCACCATGTTCTTTCTGCATGACCAGAAGGTAGTTGCAACATGCTCTTCAAGAATACAATTTTCATTGCACAGTTCAGATACACTTCAGGAATGGACTAAGTGGGACAGTGGATCAGCACGCCACTCTTTTACCACTGGGGCCTGGATTTGAATATAGTACAAAACTCATGGGATGAAAGGGTTTGATTTCTGCTGGTCCTGTGTGAAATACGTTTCAAGAGATTTCAATCTAAATGCTTTTGCTCATCGCCTGATGAAGGGATATCTATTAGCAAAGGTTGTCACATTTCAAAGAGTTCCAGCCATTCTTTGGCACATTTGATCCAATTAAAAGTTTCATAGTTGTCACGTGCTTATATCACATGGTGTGACCAGCAGGTTTTATAGTGCAACCACCCTCAAGTTTGTTTGATACTTTTAATTTTGTACTGATGCCTCCCAGTTCAAAATTCGCACTATGCATGAGCCTATATTATCCCTCACTCACCTTAAGTTTATAATTCTGGATCACATACCAGCCGTAGATTATAGTCCCACTTCTAGTTATCTGTCCATGTTGAACAGTGACAATGCCCATCCATGTCTCCCGGAATTGTAAAACTGGCAGGTGTGCAAAACGTGGCGGGTTTGAGTTAGTAAAGTTGGTAACTGCCCCAACTTGCATTTCTCGAACCAATGACAAAAATCCAGACCAATGCCAACATTGCACTTCATACCGTAAACTATAATTTACTACAGCCCTGTCTTTGATGGCTCACACACTGAGATTGCCAGTGTAGACTGAACCTGATAATGCTACTGAAGTCCTACAAGTCATGTTCATCAGATTGGAGTCCCATTTTGCATGTGACAGTTTAACAGCCATCAGACAGAACAGAACATCACTCCACAAATCTGTTTTGGATCATAACTCAGGTCTCAGAGGTTAGGGGATACTATTCTATCTCATTGGGTTCCCCTGTTCCCTCAGTCTTTGCATGAAATATGCTTGTTCCCATTCTAGTTGTGTAGAATTTGAACTGACCACCCATTTCTCCAGTAGAAGCAGTAATATTAAGTGGACTAGATTTCTTCCGATGGGCTATAGTGACAATCTGTTATGAGCAGGGATGTTCTACACTCAAAGAAATAAAAGCATATGAACCGGTAGCAGGAGTAGGCCATCTGGCCCCACGGGCCTGCTCTGCCATTCAATGAAATCCTGGCTAATTGGACTTTGGCCTTATCTTTACTTTCCTGTCTGCCCTCCATAACCTTTGACACCACTGGAGATCCAAAAAAAACAGACCAAAAGGGTTTGCCCCTCGAAATCATTCAAACTGTAATTGCAGATTATTAGAGAAAGAAGTTTTTAATATTCCAAAGTAATTTTTTGAATGTCTGATAAATGATAAATTGTAAGGACCCTTAAAAGATAGAAATTTGATCTGAACACTCACATGGCTGCATCACTCGACTACTCTTCCCCTTAACTACCACACCCCCAACCTATCTTCATTCAATTATTTTTTCTGGAGCTCAGATGATCTGCCAGCCCTCTCTGACATGCCTTCTCGCTTTTTACTCAATTCTTTAGAGTACATTTCATCTATCATCTCATGGAAAAGAGCTGGAAATTTTGCTTTTGTGACTTTCAAGTTTCCAGGGTTAAAGGAGATATCTCTTTCCTTATTCTTTGTCCCAGGAGGAGTTTGGTACAGTTCAAGCTCCTTGTTGGCTGGAGTGTCTTCAATTTGATCATCTTGTGCAGTCTGAGGACTTTCATTCTTAACGTTTGCATAATCTGAGACTGTAACTGGCAAAGGAAACACAATGTCCTGGTCTTCATGACTCTCCATTGAATTTTGGTATATTGGTCCTCCTATGTCCTTGAGGAAAGTTGGCTCTTCATCAAAGGATGGCCAAGATTCTATATCAGAAACATTCTCATACACTGGATCTATAGAAGAGTCATCACTGTAACAATCTCTGTATTTTGCAGGATTAATTGTTGACTCCTCCACTTTGCCTTTCTTTGACTGACCTTTAGAGTGTTTGACAGTGGCGTAAACTATTTCAACTGGGACTTTTGCACCCACCCTTTCACTAGCTGTAGGAATATTCTTTTCTTCCCTTGTGGCTACACTTGGCACAACTTCATAGATAGATGCCTGGCCTTTCCAATCCTGATTTTTTATTATCTTGGTTGTCTTTGGATTGGTCTCAGTGTCCTGCACATTCTTCGAGACAGGCATCCTGCCACCTGGCAATTTATCATTCAAAGATTCCTGAGAAGTTACTGCATTTTGCAGTTGTTGACTGAATGTTGTGGAACTCTCAGAGCCAACAGAAATTAAACTTGAACGGCGCTCTTTTGTATTGGACTCTTTAACTTTAACAGCTGCTTCAATACTGTGGAAGATTTCTCTTACTTCCCTTGTGTTGAATACAAAATGGCCTGGTCCTGAATCGCACCTTCTCCCTGCCTCAAATGTAAATGTTGTCTGCGGAAAAAGAAAATCTTGGTCAGACCCTATCCCAGTATATGAAATTCATTGAGTTGCATTTAACTACAAACAACACCGTCATTTTGGTAATCGAACATAAAGCAGTTCAGTTCTATCAAGGGTTAGAGATTCTGCACAGCAATTCACCAACATTAATTATTTGCAACTGCAAGACAAGGTCACTTGGAACTTGAGCCTTATCCACCTCTCAACACACAGGCCATTTAATCCACCATCCATAAGTGTGGTTGGCTTGTGGAACCCTGCTCTGCTTCCTTTCCTTACGCTCCATGAAGGTGGTTCAACACATTTGTTACCCAGATTCCAAATCACCACAGTGCATCACCAGAGTTTCCTTATATTCTTGTTTGCTCATCATGCACTGTTAGCCGGAATTAAATACATTTGGGTGGCCAGATTATCAGCTCCACTCTAAATACTGAAAAAGTCTAAAACACGCAGGCTTACTTTAATCTGACCCTGGAAATGAAGGTGCAACATGGAAGTACCACGGAAACAGTGTAAATTTCACAGGGTTTCCATAAAACTTCCGGAAAAGGTATGGCAGTTGTTTAATAAGACCAACCCCATAAACATGGAGATTTTCATCTTCAAAATCAATTAAATGAAGTATCAGACAAATTCTGTTAAAGGTAGGAAATCCACTTGTCTAGTGTACATCCCAGCTAATGAAGGCCATTCTCATCCTTTATCACTGAGGAACTACAACAAGGTATTGACAAGTAACCCTCATTATCATTCATATTAAGGGAATGGGTGAAATGTGCTTAGAGGATATAACGCCATCGAGCTACTTATTCAATATGATTCTGGTGGAGACACCGACAACTTATTTGGTACAGGGGTCCTACCTATTGTGGCAGAAGATCCACAGAAATGGAAATTGGTCAAGATTGTCCTTGAAGAAAGTCTACCTGGTAGGTAGAGTCCACATGGTTATCAGAGGTGTTACAACCCAGAATAAGCATAGGGGAGGACAAAGGAAAGTGTGAAATAGGTCTCCACCAACCAGTCACTATTTTACAAACAATGCAATGGCTGCTCACAGCTTCCAGCGTTACATCATGGCTAGTGCCAGAGAGAAGGAGGTCTAGTGATGCTAATATCCCAAGAATGAATGAAGTGTTCCTGGTGACTTGTCCCCCATCTGGAGGGTGTTCTGGAAAGGAGACCCAGTCGCTGCAGGTGAAAAATGTGACTCAAAACAGCATGTAGGTACAGCAAGTGGTGGTGTTAGGAATGGAAATTTGGGTGGACCTCAACTGACAGTGAGTGTCCTGGTTGGGATGAGGGTAACTTGGCTGTAGCCTCAGCCTGCACCTCTGGTTCTTGCTCCTGGTGAATGACAAGAAAGACTCAGCTTAGCCAGTAGCTGCGGGGAAGGTGGGAAAGAGCCAGCAACAAATTAACAATGCCACAGAGAGAGAGGAGAGAGATTATGGCAGCACGGTAGCACAGTGGTTAGCACAGCTGTTTCACAGCTCCAGGGTCCCAGGTTCGATTCCCGGCTTGGGTCACTGTCTGTGCGGAGTCTGCACGTTCTCCCCATGTCTGCGTGGGTTTCCTCCGGGTACTCCGGTTTTCTCCCACAGTCCAAAGATGTGCGGGTTTGGTGGATTGGTCATGCTAAATTGCACTCAGTGTCCAAAAAGGTTATGTTAGGGTACGGAGATAGGGTGGAGAGGTGTGGGTTTGAGTAGGGTGCCCTTCCCAAGGGCCAGTGCAGACTTGATGGGCGAATGGCCTCCTTCTGCACTGTAAATTCTAAGATCTATGATGTAAACATCTATCCCTTACTGTACCAATAGGTTCAATTGGTCAGTACTGACTGCCAGAATTGCTGCACCAACCCAATGAACAGAAAGATGAAGCTGGATTTATCAAAAGGACGGAAAGGCTGGTGTTGGAGAGGCAGCAGGAATGTGATCTGGGCATTCCGACATCTTCAGATTTGACTGGAGCTGAATGCTAATTCCATGGGCTGTGCATGGCCATTGGGTGAAGCAACCACAGAATTTTGACTATAATAATGTTTATCTATTATACCCAAAGAACTAGGTAAAAAGAAATATCTTTGATGAAGGATTTTTAAAGCAAATCCCACTTGTTTTGATTTTAAATGTGTTATAACCTGTCCAGATTCTATTGGCTGGGCAATTGGTTATCCCATGCTTCTCGGGGAGTATGAGCTCCTCCAATGAGGGGGTGGAGAAATTATTAGCAGTTACACTTGTATGAATAGAGATGGCCAGTGTGGTACCGGCTAGAGAAGGAAACAGTGGTGAACTACTGCTGTGAAAATATTGTTGTAAATAAAGTTACTTTCTGATTGACTCTACAAACTGTTCTGGATTCTTCCTGGCCCTCACAAAAATAGGAGAAGACAAGATGTATAGCCTAGAAACAGTCACATTCACAAAATAAACAAAATGACCTTGTGCAGAAATTCAATATTACTGGAAAAAAGGGACATCTTGTCGAAGCTCTTTGCCTTGCAGGCATCAGGACAGAGTTGTGGCCGAGGCAAGTAAATCGGAGTGCAGCTTGCAGGCTGCAGAGCTGGGGTTTCTCTGTCGATAATTCAGCACTTTGTCAGAAAGAAATCTGGAGGCATGGCCCAAACTAGCTAGCTGGCAGGACGGGGTCACAAAAAGCTGGCAGCCGGGAATCCCAAGATTCCTTAAAAAAATTGCTTTTAAAAAGGGTGCCCCGATCTCCAATATAAAACGCAGGAATCGGCCCCACAAATGTGGAATCCGCCCCACAAATGCACATGGAAAGCGCCCCCCTGCTCCGGAACCCTGGACCCCATACACACACAAGGGAAACCACTCCCAAATGATACCAGGGAGCCCACCTCAATGGAGCTCCCCATTTGGCCCATCAAGTCTGCACTGACCCTTGGAAAGGGCACTCTACTCAAACCCACACCTGCCCCAGGGTGCAGTGAGGGACAGTGCCAGGGTGCAAGGGGAAGGGTGCCAGGGGTCATGCCAGGGTGCTGTGCCAGGATGCCAAGTGGCAGTTCCAGGGTACAATGACCAGACCAGGCTGCCAGGTGGCAGTGCTAGGATCTCAAGGGGCAGTGCCAGGGTGTAAGAAACAGAGCTAGAGTCTAGGGGGCAGCATCATGGTGCCAGGGAGCTAAGTGGCAGTGCCAAGGTACAAGGGGCAGGACGCCAGGTGAAGTGTGGGTTGCCAGGTGTGGCACCAGGGTGCAAGAGGCAGTGCCCGGAGACAGTGTCAGACTGCCAGGGGACAGTACCAGGGGCTATACTTACCAGGGTACCCCCGGTGGGTTCCCTTTGTCTTGTTGCCGTTTTCGTAAAGCAGTTGTAAACCTTGCCGACGTGATGTCACTTTGCCATGGGAGAATTCAAAATGTGGGAGATGATATGGCAGGGAACCTCACAAATTATATATATATATTTTTTAGAAAATATTTTATTAAGGCATTTATAAATTTTCACACTTTTAAACAGAAAACTCATACAAAGACAAAAAAGCCTACAAGGCAAAAAAAACCACAAGACAAAAAAACCCACATCCTGCTAATTATATTAAAAACTATTCAGTAGAAACCTTGTTACATCACTGGAGAGGGGCAGGGAAAATCGGGAAACAAAATCTCACCACGTGATACTCGCTTTCCGAGTCTCGTGAGATGTTGCCATTTGTGCTCGTGCCAAAGGCAGGTACAAAAGCGCAGCACATGCTTTGAATTTTGCAAGCACAGGCTGGTTGGGTACAGTCAGTACTTTGCCCGTTGTGAACAACGGAAGGTTGGGGCATACAGCCCACATACCTGGCATCACACTGCCACTTACTTTGACTTTGGCAAAAACGATCACTATTTGCATATTAGAGAAGAACGTAAGATCAGCATCAAGCGCACAATATAACTGGATGGAGATTAAAGCAGATATAATTTCACCTGATCCTTTCCATATCTGCGAAGATATTGATAAGGCCATTTGCAGACATCTTGCTTTGTTGTAGAATCTTTCAAAATTAGGCTGTCTTTCCCAGGTATTAACAGGTATGTTCCTTGAAGATTGCATCGTGTTGCCGCCTCGGTCTTCTGTATCTTCACAGTGAATTGATTAACAGCTGTGGAATACATTGTCAATATTTTAATGATGAGGAACGTTTACCTTTCAATGGGCAGGTATTAAGCAAATGCACAAAAGTGACTTGTTTATTTGTGTATGCAATATGACATGATTTCATTTATAAATTTGGATGGGAATGTATGTGTTGTGCTGGCTTTTACTTTTGCATTGAGACCAAGAGAACAATGTGGTAGTCAGTAAGAGGGAAGGTACGGAGTGTGGGACTGCTGGTGAATGGGAACTTGTGGTCGTGGTTACTGGCTCTTAAATTAGTTGTTAATGTGGGTGGGTGAAAGTGGCTCAGTAAGTTGCGGCCTCCCTTCCTCTTTCAACTCTTCTTTTTTCTGATCTTTTGTGCTGCTGTCTGTTATTTCTGCTCATTCTCCCAGTCATGCTCAATTCCAAGAGAAATACTGGCCAACATGTCTGGAAGTAACGGGCTTAGTGGACAAGCCTTTAATTTACTGCAACAGTCACACCACTCCCTTAACACGTATGGTAAAACACCAAAACATGGAGATTTACAGCAACAACCAGAAAAAAATCATCCAGTAACTAATAGTTGATACTCCCTTTAAAAGACACCAAGAACAAAGAACAAAGCACAGGAGCAGGTCCTTTGGCCCACTAAGCCTGCACCGATCCAGATTCCTTATTGAGACCTACTACTTATTGCCCAAATGATCTGTATGCCTCCATTCCCTGCCCGTTCATGTGTCTATCAAGATACATCTTAAACGTTGCTATTGTGTCTGCCTCCACCACCTCCACTGGCAACGCATTCCAAGTGGCCACCACCCTCGAGTGAAAATTTTCCTTGCACATCTTCCGAACCTTTCTCCTTCTCTCTTGTGCCCCCTTGTAATTGAGTCTTCCACCCTGGGAAAAAGCTTCTGACTATTCACCCTGTCCATGCTTCTTGTAATTTTGTAGACCTCAATCAGGCTCCCCTCATCCTCCGTCTTTCCAATGAAAATAATCTGAGTTTATTCAAACTCTCCTCAAAGCTAACATCCTCCAAACCAGGCAACATCCTGGTAAACCTTCTTTACACTCTCGCCAAAGCATCCATGCCCTACTGATAGTGTGCCAACCAGATATTCCAAATGTGGCCTAACTAAAATTTTATACAACTGTAACATGACTTGCCAACTCTGGTACTGAAAGCCCCGGCCAATGAAGGCAAGCATACCTTCTTGACCACTTTATCCACCTGCAATGCCACTTTCATGGAACTATGGACCTGAATGCCCAGATCCCTCTGTATGTCAGCGCTCCTAAGGATTCTGCCATTTACTGTATAATTCACATCTGAATTTGATCTTCCAAAATGCACCACTTTGCATTTGTCAGCATTGAACTCCATCTGCCATTTCTCTGCCCAACTCTCCAATCTATCTATATTCTGTTGTATTCTCTGACAGTCCCCTTCACTATCTGCAACTCTACCTATCTTAGTGTCATCTGCAAACTTACTAACTAGACTTTTGTAAGGGCCACGAAGAATCCAGCACGAGTTTTAAGGATACAAAGTAATAACATTTATTTACTATAACATATATACATAACAGTAGCAATAACTTCCCTTGCTACATACTCCTTCCTGCTGGTTCCTGAACTGGCCAGCTTTATTTATACTAGGAGTTTACTAGTGGTTTCTCCGCCCCCTCATTGGGGAAGCTCATACTCCCACAGGATTGTGGGATAGTCATTAGTCCCCAGCCAATGGTAAGTAGGCAGGTTATAACATCCCTCCCCCCCAAATTCCAAGGAATCCACCGAAGACCCTGGCGAAGGAGGGCGTCGAACACCATTTGCACGCGGCGCTGGATCAGGCGGCGTGTAACGAGACGGAGACCGGCGCTTCCGTGATGAACGGCGCAACGGTTGTACATCCACGGCCCGTGGACCCGAGGATTCCCCCTCTGATGCATCCTGTGTCTCCATCTCGGAGTCAGAGTCTGCTGCCTCCGTCATGTCAGCGTCTCTATCTCCATTCGGTCCTGTACCGACCTGCGCAGGCTTCGAGTGAGGCATCAGTGGAAGATTGTGAGGACTACCTTCCCTTGTCTCTGGTCTCTGCGGCTGTAGAAATGAGCTCCGGGGGCGGGGAATCTTTTGAGGGGACAGTCTTCTGGACCGAACGTGGTCTACATGTTTTCGCTGGAGACGACCCTGGGCTTGCACTTGGTAAGATATAGGGCCCGTTTGGCGAAAGATTACACCAGGAACCCATTGGGCACCACCAGCAAAATTCCGAACGAACTCTGGGTCACCGGGTGCAAATTGCCGAATCGGCCGATGCCGAGAAAATCCCTGTCCCTGCCGTTCTTGTGTGCAGCGTACTTTTGCGCCAATGTCCGGGAAACCCATACTAAGGCGGGTGCGAAGTCTCCGGCCCATTAGGAGTTCTGCGGGAGCTACCCCAGTCACTGCATGGGGGGGTGGTCCTGTACGTAAACAAAAAGCGAGCCAGTCTCGTGTCCATTGATCCGGAAGACTGCTTCTTTAGGCCTCTTTTGAATGTCTGCACTGCGCGCTCTGCCAACCCATTTGAAGCTGGGTGGTAAGGGGCAGTGCGGATACGGCGGATGCCGTTCATCTTCGTGAACCTCGCAAACTCCTCACTCGTGAATGGAGTGCAATTTTCCGTGACCAGCACCTCGGGGAGGTCATGCGTACTAAACGATAAATACATCTTTTCAATTGTTGCGCAGGACGTTGTCCCCTGCATCTTATGCACCTCTAGCCATTTGGACTGGGCGTCAATTAGTAGAAGGAACATGGATCCTTGAAACGGGCCTGCGAAATCTG
Source organism: Scyliorhinus torazame (assembly GCF_047496885.1). NCBI lineage: Eukaryota > Metazoa > Chordata > Chondrichthyes > Carcharhiniformes > Scyliorhinidae > Scyliorhinus > Scyliorhinus torazame. The sequence continues at coordinate 208,364,725 of NC_092713.1, read as the reverse complement.
CATGCAAGCGCGCCCAAGGCCGACCTGGCCATTCCCAGTGATGTAGGGGCGCGGCCGGCGGAAGCTTCTGATGCTCCTGGCAAATGGAGCAGTTTTGGGCCACCTTCTCAATGTCGGTGTCGAGGCCTGGCCACCAGACATAACTCCGGGCCAACATTTTCATTTTGGTCACGCCTGGATGCGCATTGTGCAAGTCTGTTAGTATCAGCTCCTGGCCTTTTTCCGGGACAATCACACGCATCCCCCACAAGAGGATGCCGTCTTCCACGCTGAATTCTGACAGCTTGGAGGAAAATACCCGCAACTCGCCTTGGAGCTGTCTATGCTGCCCACCATACAAGACTATGTGCCGAACATTTGACAGGACTGGCTCCGTGTGGGTCCACTCACGGATCTGTGATGCCGTGACAGGCAAGGTGTCCATAAAGTTTAGGGTTGCAACCACCTCACCGATCGTGGGGTCGACATGGGGCCGGTCGATAAAGGCAATCGGCTCAGTGCGTCGGCATTTGCTATCTGCGTACCTGGTTTGTGCTCCAGAGAATACTCATATGCAGCAAGCAACAAAGCCCAGCGCTGGATCCGTGCAGAATAATGGGCGGTATTGGCTTATCCTCTCTGAAAAGTCCCAGCAGGGGCTTATGATCAGTCACGATAGTGAAATGGCAGCCGTACACGTACTGGTGGAAGCGTTTCACCGCAAAAACCACTGCCAGGCCCTCCTTCTCGATCTGCGTATACATTTTCTCCGCTGCAGTCAATGTGCGGGAGGCGAAAGCTATCGGTCGCTCTGCCCCGTTCTCCATCGTGTGGGTTAGGACGGCCCCAATACCATACGGGGATGCATCACATGTGATGTGCAAAGGCTTTCCAGGATCATAGTGGGTTAGTAACCCAGACGACAACAATTGTTGCTTTACCCGCCGTAAAGCGGTTTCTTGCGGCTGACCCCAAACCCAGGTGTGATTTTTCTTTAGCAGAAGGTGCAAAGGAGCCAGTGTAGTTTCCAGATTGGGGAGGAACTTCCCGTAATAGTTTACGAGACTGAGAAAAGAACGAAGATGCGAAGTGCCAGTTGGGGCGGGGGCATGTTGAATTGCACGCACCTTCTCTGCGACAGGGTGCAGACCTTCGCGGTCCACCTGATAACCTAAGTAGACTACTTCCTTTACCTGAAATACGCACTTTGTGCGACGTAAACGGACTCCAGCCTCCGAAAGGCGTCTAAGGACAGCCTCCAGATTTTCCAAATGTTCCTGCTCCGACGTCCCTGTAATCAAAACGTCATCTAGGTAGACAGCCACACGTGGTAAACCTCTCAAAATGACCTCCATAATACGTTGAAAAATTGCGCAGGCAGAGGATACTCCAAAGGGCAACCGTGTATATTCATACAGGCCCCGGTGTGTATTAATCGTTACATATGGTCGGGAGGCAGGGTCCAGCTCCAACTGCAGGTAGGCGTGACTCATATCTAATTTTGTGAATGAGAGTCCACCTGCAAGTTTCGCGTAGAGATCTTCTATGCGAGGCATTGGATATCGGTCGAGTCGGGAAACCGTATTCACTGTAAGTTTATAGTGGCCACACAAGTGAACTGTGGCATCTGGCTTCATTACAGGTACAATTGGTGCTGCCCAGTCAGCAAAATGGACGGGCCTGATAATACCCAAACTCTCCAAACGAGTGGGCTCCCCTTCTACCTTCTCGAGCAAGGCGTAAGGCACTGGGCGCGCCCGGAAATAGCGTGGCTTCGATCCTGGTTCAACTTGGATACGGGCTACAGCCCCTTTTATTTTCCCCAAACTAGACTGAAATACATCTGGGTATCGTCCTAGCACCTCAGTCAACCCTTCAGAAACTGTTTGGAGGATGTGCTGCCATTGCAACCGCAAATGGTGCAACCAGTCCTAACCCAACAGGCTGGGCCCATGGCCGCGCACCACGATAAGTGGGAAACGCCCCTCCTGGCGTCCATAGACAACAGGGATCATTGTAGTTCCTGCAATGTCCAGTGGTTCCCCCGTGTAGGTGGCCAACCTGGCCTGTGAGTCGGTTAATAAAAGGGTCTGTATACCCTGCTTGATGCGGTCGAATGTCCTCTGGGCGATCACGGAGACCGCTGCGCCAGTATCCAACTCCATCTCAAGCGGGTGGCCATTGACCCATACTGTCACCTTAATGGGGGCCACACGAGGAGCTGCCACACAATGCAGCTGCAGGCAGTCATCCTCCGTCTCCACGTCCTCAGGAGTCGTCGCCGCAGGTTCATCCACATGGAAGGTACGGCCTCTGGGCTGGTCCCAGTTACGGCCCGTGGGCTGGTCCCAGTTTCGGTCGGAACGACGGCGCCTCTGGCGCCCCCAGGACTGCCGTCCGCGATGGGGTCGGCGCCTACAAGTCTGACACAGACATGGTTCCTCATCCATTGGCTCTGGAGAAGGCTCCCTTCGGGGAGGAATGTCCGACAGCCACTGGCGTCGGTCCGGACGTTGCCTCGCCCAAGGTACCGCAGGAGTGCGGGGGGACGTTTTCGGACGGAAGGGGTTGCGCCCCAAGGCATGCACTTCCATTCCCTGTAGCTCCTGTAGTCCTCGCTCTGCGCTCTATTGGGACAATACTATTTGAATGGCCTGTTGAAAAGTCAATGTTGGCTCCGCTAACAACTTTCTCTGGGTGGCCGCATTGTTAATACCGCAAACCAAACAGTCGCGTAACATTTCTGACAAGGTCTCACCATAGTCACAGTACTCCGCAATCCTGCGTAGCCTGGATAGAAAATCGGCAAGGGATTCTCCAGGGGTCCTCTCAGCGGTAGTAAACCGGTAACGCTGGACTATCGTGGACGGGGTTGGGTTAAAATGTTGCCCCACTATATTCACAAGTTCGTCAAACGTTTTGGTGTCCGGCGCAGCTGGGTACGTAAGGCTCCTAATCACCCCAAACGTATGCGGGCCGCAGGCGGTGAGCAATATGACCACCTGGCGCTCGTTTTCGGTGATATTGTTTGCCCGGAAATAGTAACGCATCCGTTGTGTGTACTGGTTCCAGCTTTCCAGCGCAGCATCAAAAACATCCAAACGTCCGTACAGAGGCATGGTATAATAGAAAACAACTTCCAACCTGTATCCAACAAAAATCCAGGGAGGTGGCTTCAGCAGTGTAGACAGCTATTCACTTTAACCTTTGTCGCCAGTTTTGTAAGGGCCACGAAGAATCCAGCACGAGTTTTAAGGATACAAAGTAATAACATTTATTTACTATAACATATATACATAACAGTAGCTGTAACTTCCCTTGCTACATACTCCTTCCTGCTGGTTCCTGAACTGGCCAGCTTTATTTATACTAGGAGTTTACTAGTGGTTTCTCTGCCCCCTCATTGGGGAAGCTCATACTCCCACAGGATTGTGGGATAGTCATTAGTCCCCAGCCAATGGTAAGTAGGCAGGTTATAACACAGACCATCTCCATTTTCCTCCAGATCATTTATATATATTACAAACAACAGTGGTCCCAGCACTGATCCCTGTGGAACATCACTAGTTACAGATCTGCATTCCGAAAAACTCCCTTCCACTGTTACTCTCTGCCTCCTGTTGCCAAGCCAGTTCTTTATCCATCTAGCTGGCACAAAGTCTGTGTAGACAACATCCACAGCCTTTCCCTTTTCAATTAATTTTGTCACCTCCTCAAAAAACCCTATCAAGTTGGTAAGGCATAACCTTCCCTGCATAAAACCATGTTGCCTGTCACTAACAAGTCACTTTGGGTTCTGCATGCTGTTGAAGCAAATTTTGCTGTGGGAGGTTATGAGAGGGTGTAGGCTGGAGTGTGGGGCTTCAGAATTGAAGCACTGGCATCAAATCGGTATTCCACACTGGCTACCATCAGGAACTATCTGTTCTGCTTGCTTTCGGTGGAAGTTAGGGAGCACACCAAAATGGCACTGACGCATTTTACATCAGACGTGTGTACTCACGCCATGGACCCCATTTTGTAACCTTAAAAGGTCTTGCAGTGACCAAAGAAAGGTATCACCAAGCCCTGTCTCTGATCTCTGGCCTCGTAAGCTGGCCACTGCAGTTAATTATATTGTCAAAAATCACAACACCATTAACTGTAGCAAATCAGATGAGGTGGGCCTTAATATTTTGTGCATGGTGATTAAGGAGAATTCACATGAACAATATTTGAATACCTGCAATTACATCCTAGTGATGGGTCAGAAGCTACATGGATTTACAATCTCCTTATCTAATTTGTGACAGCACCTTGAGGTATTGTTGAGTAAAGCTCATTTTCTTCCATTATTAATGAGTCACGAGGCATTGTGCCACTGGACACCGAAACATCTTCATTGTGTTTTCTTGCACTGGTGTTCTGGCAAGATAGAGGAAGTGAAGACATAATTATACACTTAACTTAAAAGCCACAGCAAAGTTCAATTTTTTTCACCATTTAACATTGTTACAATTCAGACCATTATTGTAACTTGCCAGTTTTGCTGGACACTGCCTGAGAGAGCCCAGTGCATTGAATTGTCAACATTCACTGTGGTAAAGATTCCTCGCAATGTGCATGGGAACAACATGGTACAGCAGAGACATCGGGTGCGATCCTCTGGTCACGCTGTTGTCAGTGGGGTTTCCCGTTGAATGCACTCCTCGCCACAGGGAAACCCACAGCAGGGGTGTGCCATCAGCGGGACCGGAAGACTCCGCCGGTGTGAATGTCCAGAAAATTCTGGCCATAGATTATGCATACTGTATTCTGAAAACATCACTAATGTTTCTGATCCAATTATTCCATTGTGTTTCTTATTGCAAAACATGCATCCAAAACATGGCACATAACTTTTTTAGTAAGTTTTATATTAATAATAGTATTGTACATTTCACCTTTTAAAAATGCTTCTTTCGTGGTCCCTCCAATCTATCCACCCAACTACAAAATGATTAGACTGCAACCTATATTTCCCATATCAGACATCCTTTGGCTATCTGATTGACATTGTCAATGAATGAAGATATGGGAAAATTTGGTGCTTTATGCCAACGCCCCTGGGAAACTGGCTAGTCAAATTCATTTTATACAGGATTCCTATAACCAACTGACAGAGGTAGGTTTTATCCATTAATATGCACTTCGAGGTACATGAGGTGAAAGGTGGTTTGCAAGCCAGAAAAATTTGGAACCGAACTTGGCATAATCTATCCATTTGATGGACAACTTAGGCCAGTGAGTGGGTCGCATAAGTGGCCTTCCTTCACCTCAGTGGGCCGCAAGATTGAAATTGGGCTTCTTCACTAACCATAACCCCCATGAATAAGATTAAATACACATAATACACGCTGAATATTTCATAATGAGTTATAGAAAATGCTTAATCATTCATATACTAATAGAACTGTCAGCAACTTCAAATAGTAAAAACAAAATAAATATTTATGCTTTGGACACAAAGGGAGCGCCCGGCTCTCGCAGTTAATGTTGTGTGTAATCAGCATGCACCTCACTTCATTTGCCCCTGTTTTACATGCGTGTCACTTCAGTCATTTAAAAAAATTAAATTTAGAGCACCCAATTAATTTTTCCAATTAAGGGGCAATTTAGTGTGGCCAATCCACCTAGCCCGCACATCTTTTGGATTGGGGCAGCACGGTAGCACATTGGTTAGCACAGTTGCTTCACAGCTCCAGGGTCCCAGGTTTGATTCCCGGCTTGGGTCACTGTCTGAGCGGAGTCTGCACGTTCCCCCTGTGTCTGCGTGGGTTTCCTCCGGGTGCTCCGGTTTCCTCCCACTGTCTAAAGATGTGCAGGTTAGGTGGATTGGCTATGCTAAAATTGCCCTTAGAGTCCAAAAAGGTTAGTTAGGGATACTGTATTACGGGGATAGGTTAAAAGTGTGGGCTGAAATGGGGTGCTCTTTCCAAGAGCTGGTGCAGACTCAATGGGCCGAATAGCCTCCTTCTGTATTGTAAATTTTATGAAAAGAAAATTAAATGAAACCCACGCAAACACGAGGAGAATGTGCAAAGTCCACACGGACAGTTGACCCAGAGCCGGAATCGAACCTGGGACCCCGGTGCCATGAAGCAGTTGTGCTAACCACTGCGCCACGGAGCTGTACTTTATCACTTCAGCCATACCAGTCGGAAAAAAACTAGGTGGACAGAAATCAGCGGAATTTGGCAACCCTGCAAATGGGCAGCGGTCAACAAGATATCTCGTGGGCTGCACTCAGAACTCAGATGGGCCACATGTGGCCCCTGGGCTGCAGGTTGATGCGCTAAGCGTCAAGAACCACAAAGACATGTGAGACTTTAACTCAGGCTTTAATATACTACATGGGAGGCTTACCCGACACAGACGACCCCAGACAGAATGGGGCCTGTCCCAGAAGAGGGTTCTTATACTGACTCCCGGGGGAGTGGCTAAGGCGGAGCTCTCCGTGGCCAGGTCGGGTTACCTACCAGTGACTGAACCTCTGCAGAGTTACAGTACAATACACAGTATTACAGGGCCACATTACGCACAACTATTATATACTATGTACAATGGTAGGGAGGTACAGTGGTGTATCACCACATTGCCTATCAATGATCTACTATATCCATATGAGATTGCCACTTTAGAAAAAGAATTCAAAGCCGTGGCTTCTGGTATAACTTAACACAGCTTGTTTGTAATGTTAACTAAACAGCCAATAGATAAATGAGCACTACATAAGCAGTTCAATTCTAAAGTTCATTTTGACTCATTTTAAAAAAGGATCTTCATGAAAACAAATATGTAGAACTGCTCTATTTTTAAATGCCACAACAATATTCATTTATTACATGAAAACAGTGGATCTGATAACCACAGGGTTTAAATTTCACCTCCCTGTGATTTACCTACCTGAAATGCTAACTCACACAGGCACTTGATCCACACAGTCACCTCATATTTCACAGCTGCCATTATGTAGGTTTTCTCGGTGGTGGTTATGCAGAATGTTGACATGTCTTTCGGGGAGTTTTCCACTTGATTCTGACTGATGCTGATACAGTCGGACAAACGAATGATCCTCTCCAACTTTTTTGGATTCAGTCTGTCGAAGGGGTTGTTGAAATCCTTTACATCAAACTGCTCCAACCTGGCAATGCTGGACGAACTTGCTGAGTACAATATAGACCAGTTCTTCTTCCAAACTTTCTGAAATAATAAGAGGACTTCAATCGATACATAGGAACAACACAGAATCTATCTGAAACTCTGAATCCACATAAACTCGGGTACCTCCCAGCACTTTGCGGATGTTTTTGGAATGCCATTTAGCATGCTGTTTATAGCAGAAGATCTTCCCTTATATTAAAAAATGAAGAAAAGGTCAACAATGGTTTCAACAAGAACATAAGAACTAGGAGCAGGAGTAAGCCATCTGGCCCCTCGAGCCTGCTCCGCCATTCAATGAGATCATGGCTGATCTTTTGTGGACTCAGCTCCACTTTCCGGCCAGAACACCATAACCCTTAATCCCTTTATTCTTCAAAAAACGATCTATCAATATCTTTAAAACATTTAATGAAGGAGCCTCTACTGCTTCACTGGGCAAGGAATTCCATAGATTCACAACCCTTTGGCTGAAGAAGTTCCTCCTAAACCCAGTCCTAAATCTACTTCCCCTTATTTTGAGGCTATGCCCCCTAGTTCTGCTTTCACCCGCCAGTGGAAACAACCTGCCCGCATCTATCCTATCTATTCCCTTCATAATTTTATATGTTTCTATAAAATCCCCCCTCATCCTTCTAAATTCCAACAAGTACAGTTCCAGTCTACTCAACCTCTCCTCGTATTCCAATCCCTTCAGCTCTGGGATTAACCTAGTGACTCTCCTCTGCACACCCTCCAGTGCCAGTATATCCTTTCTCAAGTAAGGAGACCAAATCTGAACACAATACTCCAGGTGTGGCCTCACTAACACCTTATGCAATTGCCTGAGTTGACTCACATAGCGCACATATTTCTGCAGTGATTCCTGTGTTCCTGTTTTTTGGGGGATAATCATATCATAAGAGGAGTAACTAAACTGTGCCAATATTTCATAATACTAGTGGGACAAGCTGTTTTGGAACTCGCTGTATAACAAAATGTTAAATACTGTTTTAAATTCAAAGAAATGTGCGAACAATTATCATGTCGCAGTGTATTATGAACTTTCATTCAGTACTTTTTAAACAGTACACAAACAGATGATTAAAATGGCCACATGCATTTTGGGCATTTTGAGCTTCAAACCAAGTCTCAAGTGAATACGTAATCAAATATGGACATTTCTAGCCATCCAGGGAATTCACACACCCCTTTGTTTAATGATAGATCAAAACAAAAGGATTGTACAATTCCAGTTGACCTGGCTCTCTGTTGCACAATGGTCAAAAGGGAACTTTGAAACTCAGTGTGTGTAAGATCGATGTGAATAGATTCTATCAACCTTTCTTGGATGAAGTTGACACTTCATTGTATTAGGATAGTTTCCCTATCCAAACTAGGCAGGTGGAATTTCAATGTCTCAAGTGACAACAGAAGATGTTTGGAACCAACAGAGACAACAGTCTTTGTTAGGAAAAGGGACTCTGAACATGTGGAAGTGAGCCAGTTTGTTGTCAGCTTTTAAAAACTGCAAGAGGCTGCTTGTAGATAGAGGTTTTCACCGAAAGCCATCAAACAAGCTGTAAGTCATCCAAGTAGCTACGGTAATAAACAGAAATACCTTGAAAGTGGGACATTCTGACAGAGGCCCAGACTCCCCAACCTGTATCAAGTTCGAGTTCACCTGAGATTAAACTACAAGAGACCTCACGGTTTACTGAGAATCATTTGCTTTACCAGATTTTCACTTCAACTAAAGCATCAACTTCATCCAAGAAATTATAGGTGTGCCACAAAAGACTGTGATACTTATACACTGTAACAGTATATTAACTTAATCTGTTTCTAATCTTAGTGTGTCTGGAAGTGTGTGTGAGACATGAAGAGTAACCTTGTGACAAATTTGGGGTAACGTGTGAAAATAAATAATCTTTATTTTTAAACTCATGAAGAACTTGCTGCTGGAATCATTCTGAGGGTAATGAAATTCACAACGTTTACACAAAAACTGGCTGATCATGGGTAGTAAAATGAAAGAGGTTCTAGTGTGATCAAACAGCCTCGTTGTGCCTGACTCGGTGACGCAACGAGGCCATTAAATTTCACGAGAGACACTCGGAATGTCTCCCGAGATCTAATGAGATCTCATGAAACTTTGTGATCTGGATCTCACTCTCGCTGGGCGAGATCCAGATTAACAAATTGAAATGAGCCATTAGGCTCATTTAAATATGTCGGCACCTGATTATCCCAAGGCCCGGGATCAAAGTCCCGTGACTGGGAGACTTCATAATGACACAGTTTAGCTCTGCTCCACATATACATGGACTCGGTGTAACAACACCTTGGGTGGTTGTCCAGGCCATTGGAAGCCACTGGGTGGTTGACTGTGGGCAGGGTGGTAGCCAGGCATTACCCCCTGGCACTTGGGAACCTTGGCACTGCTGACATGGCACCTTGGCAGTGCCAGCATGGCACCTTGGCAGTCACCCAGGCACACTGGCACTGCCACTCTGGCACTCCCAGGTTGCCAGGGTGGCACTGCCAGACTGGCAGGTGTGCACTGTTAGGGTGCCAGGCTAGCAGTGCCAATGTGCCCATGCCAGGGATCAGTCCATGTGTGCCCTGCCTTTAAGAGGTGGGGTGAGGGGTGGTCCGAGGATCCCTAAGAGGTAGGTTGGGGCAGTGTGGGCGTCCAGAAGCCACAGTGGGGTTGCTGAGGGGGTTTGAGAGGTTGGGGCCCCATTTTAAAATGGCCCCCTACTCTGAGCTCGTCAGTGCAGGATATGAGGTAAGTGCTGCCTCGGCAGGGCGTTCCCCAAAAAACCAAAACACCCCGCTATTCACGCCTAAAACGGGATTTATTTCCTTGGTGATATTTTAGTTGCTGTAAGTGCATTTCTTACAGGACTACAGCAGTTACAGGGTATTTATCATTCAATAAGCAAGTGTGGTGGGTAGGGGATAACATATTTTTTTTTTTAATAACACACATTACAAGAAATTTTGTGTATATTTGTACTGAAAGGTTATTTGGTTACTTGCTATTTGGTATATCTGTGGAGTGGACACAACTAGACAACACATTAGTACAAATTAACTTAACTGCCATTAACTGCTTGGATCCAATCCAAATATATGGTATTGTGGCAATTTTTAGAAGTGTCTGTACTGTACAGTACATAGTGCATGGGTTTTTGTTTCATCCTCGGGTATAATAGGCACATATCCACACCCCAGGATTTAAAAAAAATTGTTGTCACTTTATTTGGTGGATTTTCCAAACCTTTATTTTATAATTCATTTAAATATTTGCTCATTTCATATGAAAGGATATACCCATCTCAAAACTGGAACACTTGTTTCCTGACTATTGTTTCTCGTTACATGTCACTTGATCGTTTGCATCCTAGGAATGACTGCTGCTGATAGAAATCCGATATCTAACCTAGCATTGTGTCTCACACTTTGGTGAATGTTTGACAGCCACATAAATCCAGCAGTTATTTTAAGCTTTAAACTCAAAATTAATCACGGTGAATATTACCTGATTGTAAAGACAAATTAGCCTTTGTTACAGTAACTATCACTGAATGTTTTGATCGTCTCGATTTAGAGCCAGGTCCCTATAAATTTCTCAGGTTACCCTGAAAGTCAAACATGTATTTAACATGCAAACATGCAAAAAGTCAACATGTATTTAACTTCAAAAAGAGAAAAGTAAGCGCACTCAGGGTTACCCTATTATCGGGACAAGGATCCCCTGCAGTGTGGGTCTTACAGACCGATTTCCTTGCTAAACGTAGATGCCAAGGTGCTGGCGAAGGTCTTAGCCACGAGGATTGTGTGCCGCAGATCATTCACGAAGACCAGACGGGTTCGCGAAGGGGAGGCAGTTGAACGCGAATGTGTGGAGGCTTTTGAACGTTCTCATGATGCCGGCGAGGGAGGAGGAGGCGGAGATAGTAGTGGCGATGGACGCTGAGAAAGCCTTCGATAGGGTAGAGTGGGGGTACCTGTGGGAGGTGCTGAAGAGGTTTGGGTTTGGGGAGGGGTTTGTCAGGTGGGTTAGGCTGTTGTATGAGGTCCCGATGGCGAGTGTGGCCACAAACAGGAGGAGGTCCGAGTACTTTCGGTTGCATCGAGGGACGAGGCAGGGCTGTCCCCTGTCCCCCCTGCTCTTCGCACTGGCGATTGAACCCCTGGCTATGGCACTGAGGGAGTCGAGGAACTGGAGGGGCTTGGTGCGGGGTGGGGAGGAGCATAGGGTGTCGCTTTATGCGGACGACTTGCTGCTATATGTGACGGACCTGATGGGGGGAATGCCGGAGGTAATGAGGATCCTTAGGGAATTCGGGGATTTTTCGGGGTACAAGCTCTACATGGGGAAGAGCGAGCTGTTCGTGGTTCACCCAGGGGACCAGGAGAGGGGGATTGGCGAGCTCCCATTAAAAAGGGCGGAGAGGAGCTTCAGGTATTTGGGGGTCCAGGTGGCCAGGAGCTGGGGGGCCCTGCATAGGCTTAATTTCACAAGGCTGGTGGAGCAAATGGAGGAGGAGTTCAAGAGGTGGGACGCGTTGCCGCTGTCCTTGGCGGGTAGGGTGCAGTCAGTCAAAATGACGGTGCTCCCAAGGTTTTGTTCCTGTTCCAGTGCCTCCCCGTGTTTATCCCGAAGGCCTTCTTTAGGCGGGTCAACAGGAGTATAATGGGGTTTGTGTGGGCGTGAGGGACTCCGAGGGTGAGAAGGGTGTTCCTGGAGCGGAGTAGAGATAGGGGGGGGCTGGCGCTGCCCAACCTCTGTGGGTACTACTGAGCCGCCAATGCGACGATGGTGCGCAAGTGGATGACAGAGGGGGAGGGGGCTGCATGGAAGAGGCCGGAGACGGCGCCTTGTGTGGGTACGAGTCTGGGGGCGCTGGCAACGGCGCCGCTGCCGTTCCCGCCAAGGAGGTATACCACAAACCCAGTGGTGGCGGCTGCCCTCAAAATCTGGGGGCAGTGGAGGTGGGAAAGGGGGAAGTTGGGGCCTCGGTGTGGACCCCAATACGGGGGAACCACCATTTCGTCCCAGGGAGAACAGATGGAGGGTTTTCGGTGTGGCACAGGGCAGGGATATGAAGGTTGGGGGATCTGTTTGTGGACGGGAAGTTCGCGAGCCTGGGTGAGCTGGAGGAGAAGTACGGGCTCCCCCCGGGGAACACCTCAGGTACTTACAGGTAAGGGCGTTTGCCAGGCGGCAGGTGGTGGAATTCCCACGGCTGCTGCCACACACAGTACAGGACAGGGTGCTCTCGGGGGGTGGGTGGGAGTGGGGAAGATCTCGGAAAATTACCAGGTGATGCAGGAGGAGGAGGAGGCCTTGGTGGTGGAGGTGAAAGGTAAGTGGGAGGAGGAGTTGGGAGAGGAGATTGAGGAAGGGACGTGGGCAGATGCCCTAGGGAGGGTGAACTCTTCCTCTTCGTGTGCGAGGCTCAGCCTCATACAGTTTAAGGTGCTGCACAGGGCACACATGACCGGGACAAGGATGAGCCAGTTCTTTGGAGGTGTGTTAGATGCTCAGGGAGCCCAGCAAATCACACCCATATGTTCTGGGCGTGCCCAGCGCTGGAGGAATTTTGGAAGGGCGTAGCGAGGGCGATGTCGAGGTTACCCGATTATACTCTCTGGGGACTGGTTTAGTTCAGTTGGCTGGATAGCTGGTGTGTGATGCAGAGCCGAGGCTAACAGTACGGATTCAATTCCTGTGCCAGCTGTGGTTATTCATGAAGGGCCGCCTTCGCAACCTCACCCCTCACCACCAGTCAGCTCTCCCCCTCAAAGAGGAAAACAACCTACGGTCATCCGGGACTGTGGCAATTTTACCTTTACTTACTTATTATACTCTCCAATAAACCCCAAGTTATTTATAATCCCATTCACTTAGCATAACTCAACAATACCACCATCTACCATGTCAACTATATCACAATTATGAGTACAATGTTGGCCACTATAACTGAGCCAAAGCACAATTCCAGTAAAACAAATAATACCTTGTGAAAGATATTCTTATATATCCATACTCAAGTTGTATTTATAACCATCTGCAGCACACAGATTATCATTGTTTTCCTTACTTATAGCTCACACTGTCCTATACAATCGAGCAAAACTTGGTAGCATTATATTTACACTGCTACATTTCATCGGACTACTATGTCAGGCATAGCAGGTGTTAATAATGATTAAATATTCCTTTGTACGAAACTAAGTTGCACTTCCTTTAAAATTCTGTGAGTTCCTTTTTTTAGAAAATAATCTCATACCTCCGGTGAGATATGCTCTGGAAACTTTAGTAATTTATATCACAACTTATATCCATGTCTAAATTTAGTAAGACCTGGATAGTACCCAGCGGCATGGTAGCACAGTGGTTAACACTGCTGCCCCACAGCTCCAGGGACCCGGGTTCAATTCTGGCCTAGGGCCACTGTCTGTGTGGAATTTGCGCTTTCGCCCTGTGTCTGCAAGGGTTTCCTCCGGGTGCTCCGGTTTCTTCCCACAGTCCAAAGATGTGCAGGTTAGGTGGATTGGCCATGCTAAATTGCCCTCAGTGTCGAAAAAAAGGTTCAGTCGGGTTATGGGGATAGAGTGGAGGCGTGGGCTTGGGTAGGGTGCTCTTTCCAAGGTCCGGTGCAGACTCGATGGGCCAAATGGCCTCTGTTTGCATTGTAAATTCAATGATTCTATGATGCCCAGGCTTGGGCTAACAAGTGGCATGTTACATTTGCCCCACACACGTGCCAGGCAATGACCATCTCCTACAAGAGAGGATCTAACCATCGGGCCTTGATATTCAATGGCATTACCATTGCTGAATTCCCCCACAATCAACATCCTGGGGTTACCATTGATCAGAAACTGAACTGGACTAGCCAGATTAATACAGTGGCTACCAGGGCAGGTCAAAGGCTAGGAATCCGATGGCAAGTAACTTACATCCCGACCCCCCAAAGCCTGTCCACCATCTACAAGACACAAATCAGGAGCGTAATAGAATACTCTCCACTTGCCTGGATGAGTGCAGCTCCAACAACACTCAAGAAGCTCAACACCATCCAGGACAAAGCAGCCCGCTTGAATTGCTTCCCCTTCCACAAACATTCAAACCCTCCACCACTAACGAACAGTGGCAGCCATGTGTACCATCCACAAGATGCACTGCCGTAACTCACCAAGGTTCCTTAGACAGCACCTTCTAAACCCACGACCACAACCATCGAGGAGGACAGGAGTAGTAGATACCTGGTTCTCCACCACCTGAAGGTTCCCATCCAAGTCACTCAGCACCCTGACTTGGAAATATATTGCCGTTCCTTCACTGTCGCTGGGGCAACATCCTAGAACTCCCTCCCTAACAGCACAAGGGGTGTACCTATACATCAAGGACTGCAGTGGTTCAAGAAGGCAACTCACCACCACTTCTGAAGGACTACTAGGGATGGGCAATACATGCTGGCCTAACCAGAGACACCCACATCGTCTAATGGATAAAAAAAAAAATAATTGATTCCTTGTATTGCTGCCACATTTTGTTCATCCAATGAATTACAAGATTATTTGTTGACTTCATTAGAGAACTTGATTTTTGAACAGACAGCAATTGTTTAGATTGCATTCATGTACTTAAACATTCCTAACAAACCAACTGAGAGAGAGAACAGGCAGAGGCGCAAAAGAGCAGGACAAAGTGACGAATGTGATATAAAATAGTTACTTTAGAGTTACTAGTTAATGTAATGTAGAAATAAGCCACTTTGATTCTTGCAGTTAGGGACAAAGGAATTTGAGACCGCATGGAAAAAGCAGGAAGAGGTGTGTCTATGAGAGTGAGACTGCATTGATAGGGGCCAGAGAAAGGGATTGGAAGTGAGCCAATCAGAGTAGATCGAACAGGTCAGGAGGGACATAGGCTGACCTATGTCCGTCGAGTATGTGAAACTTGATACCATTTGAATTGATTTTGCAGAGATCTCTTTGTCTTTTAGTCAGTCGTTTTCTGGAGTGTAAGAGGCAGGATGTCCTGTTACATTTCTGTAAGATGATTCAAGCTTGCAAGCTAAATAAATAACTTCTGTTTACGTGCGAATCCGTCTCAACTTTTATTGAGGCCAGACTGACAGAGAAAGAAATTTGGAGATCTACATTTGGTGCCGAAAACCGGGATTTCTCTGGGCGATCCTGATCCAACTGCGAAATCAGAATTAGACTGATTATGAACAGGAGGACGGGAACAAAGGGCCCTCAATGTAGAAATGGAAAACGACCAGCATTGATTGTTCCCCTCTTCTTATCGTCTGATTAGTCTGGTCACTCGCGGTTGGCACAGAAAGACCGCCTCGACGAAATCACAGGTCAGTCTGGGGATTAGCACTTTAATTGATGGGATTTCATATTGTTGTTTCGGCTTGGGTTAGGGTTTTGGGCTGATGGGACTTTAAATAATAAAGGTTCAGTCTATTATTAGGGTTCAGAGGCTGATGTGACTTAAATAATAAAGGTTCAGTCTATTATTAGGGTTCAGAGGCTGATGTGACTTAAATAATAAAGGTTCAGTCTATTATCGGGGTTCAGAGGCTGATGTGACTTAAATAATAAAGGTTCAGTCTATTATCAGGGTTCAGAGGCTGATGGGACTTTAAATAATAAAGGTTCAGTCTATTATATGGTTTCAGGGGCTGATGGGACTTCAATAGATGGGGGTTCAGTCCAGTATAACTGTTTTTAAATCTGAAGATGGTTCAACTCTATGTGTGAGTGTTTTAAATATATAGTTGATTAAGCTAAAATTGTCTCCTTGGACTGTAAAGTTCCGAGATCTAGTTGAGATTGTGAGGTTGAAGCAGAAGTCTCTCAAAGGGTTAACAGCAGCAGGCGGAGTTGAAAACAGACAGTGCTTCTCACTCAGGCCTTGAGATAACAGCACCAGTCTGCAGTGTAATCGGATACCTTTCCTTTGAGTCAGTGAACACCAGCAAAGTTACGTTTTGAATTAATTAAAGGAAACCAGTGGGTTTCTCCACCTCTTTGATAAAAGTTATTATTTTCGAAAGCAATTGATTGAAATTGCCAGAATCTTAAATTTTACTTACTTGAAATAAGGTTTATCTCATTTTATCTGGAGATTAATAGAAACTTAAAGAAGATCATGGACACCATTTTAAAAAGTGTCAATCTGGAGATGATAATTGATTTTGCTAATACTTATGATAGTTGATTTTGCTAATACTTATGTGTATGTAACAGAAAAAAAACTTGTTAAAAGAAAAATTGTTAAGATAAAGAAATAATTAAGTTGTAAATGTTATACAAGTTTGTGTTAAGCAAATTGTAAATTTAGTTCTGAGTTGAGATCAGAGCTAAGCTTGCAAGTTGCAGTAATTCAATTTGAATTTTCAAACATTTTTAAGTTTTAAAAAGAAGAGAGCAAATAGAGAAAAGAAGGACACAGATCTTGAATGCGTTGAATAGCACATTTCAAAGGCCCATAAATCTTTCTGTTATCTTAGACCTAAAACCTAGGAAGATTGATGAGCCATAGGAATGTCTGGGGCGTTTTAATGAAATCTACCGGGGGCAGTCAGGCGATTTGCTGTATCAAAATGGTCAGAATTCCCCTCAATACTGTGCTATGTTAATGCATTGCCTACCACCTTCTGTGGTTACTGCTGTGAAATGTAATAACATGAATTGGACGGAGAACGACCCTTCCCAGATGGCAAGGGCAGTCAGATTTTACTGGAAGGAGGGTGTAGGCCAAGAAGGAGGCTCAGTTACAAAGGTTAAGACTGAGTATGTAATGAAAAAGGATGATCTGCGATCCCAACAAGCGGCAGAAATGGTAGTTTACCAGCAGGAGCTCCAATATAGTGACTTTGGGTGGGTGGATCAGCGAAGAGGAGGATGAGACAACAGTGCTATATTTCTATCACCCCCCAGTGGTGGACGTTAGACATTGAACAGTCACTGCATCACGTTACCCTGGCCTATGACAGAACTGGACGAAACAGGGAGTTGGAGGACAAATACCGGCCATTACTTGAGACCGAATGGCCAGTCAAGGTTACAGCCACAGTCACGGGAAAAGAAGGTACAGCTGATTTTGTTACAATATCACCACATTTATGGCCACAGTCAGCTTCGGTAAGCCCTCATATTACACGTCAGGTCCATGACCAGTACCATGCCAGGGATATGGGGCGAATGGTCAGCATCTTACCGCAGCTCGTCAGAATAGGTATGAGATATACCTTTTGAACAATCCACGTCTGACATTTAAACACTGTACCACTATCAATCCAGCCTGTTTTCTTAGTGGTCCCCCTGTCCATGAAGACGCACCTGGCCACGACTGTTTAGCCTTGATTCAGGAAACTACCACAATAAGGGGCGATTTGAGTGACATTTCGTCAGAACAACCTGACATGATTATGTGTGGTCAAATATCCCACCGGGGTTTAGTTAATGACCTACTGCAGGCCCTCCTTCTGCCAGCGCAGATTTCCGTTATTAAATGCGCTGCCCACACGAATGGTACAACCCCAGTTGACGTTGGTAATGAACGAGCAGATTGTGCAGCGCGCACAGCCGCACAAATTCAGCAAGTGATGGTGCCTAAAATGTTAAGTCAGACTAAATGATCTACTATGAATGTGTCTGCTTCTGACAAGCCAATGCCAGACGTCATAAGGTTACAGGAGGATGCTCCTGAGAGTGATAAACAAATGTGGAAACGGTTAGGTTGTACATATGATTCTGTTTCCTCTTTATGGACCACGCCAGCACAGACTTGTATGTCTGATGTACTGGCTTTATGGGTCATCGAATGTGTACACTTTGCAACTCATTGTGGGGCTCGGGGGACTAGTGATTTGTTGCTGGACACTTGGTGGCACCCTAAAATGCAGGGGTTGGCCCAAAGTATCAGTAATCGGTGTTTGATTTGTCAGCAATATAACACCGGAAAAGGTATCCCTTGTGGGAAGGGGCAAACCCCGTTGCCCAGTGGTCCCTTTGAGACGCTCCAAATGGATTACATTGAGTTGGAAAGGTGTCAATGTTATAAATATGTTTTGGTCATTGTGGATATGTTCAGCAGATGGGTTGAGGCGTATCCGACTATCTATAGTAAAGCTGTTACTGTGGTTAAAGTCTTGATGAGGGAAATCATTCCCCGGTACGGTATACCAGCTCAGTTAAGTTCTGATAATGGGCCTCATTTTATTGGACAAATTAACAAGGAGTTTTGCTCCCAGTTGGGCATACGCCAGCAGTTACACTGTGCTTACAGACCGCAGGCAGCCAGGGTGGTTGAGAGACACAATCAGACCCTCAAAACTAAATTGGCTAAATTAAGAGCAGACACGGGACTGACATGGCTTAAGTTGCTCCCCGTTGCCCTCTTCCAGCAGCGGGTTACACCTGCGGGACCAGCCCGGTTCTCTCCCGCCGAGATTCTTTATGGCAGGCCTCTTAGAACTCCTTGGAGCCTGCAGGTTCCCAGACGGGTTCAGTTTCATCAGATGACTGAAGAAATGACCACCTATGTTCTAGCCCTTACGCAAGTGCTCAAGGAACTCCATGGCCCAGTCCGTGCGGCTCACCAGCCATTGCCCAGTACCTAGCTCACTTTCAGTCCAGCCCGGTAGTTATGTAATGGTCAAAAATTGGACTAGGAAGGGGTCGGAGCCGCGATGGGACGGGCCCTTCCAAGTTCTCCTTGCCACCCCCACAGCAGTTAAAGTGGAGGGGCGAAGTGCTTGGGTCCACCTACATCACTGTAAATTGAGTCCATCTCCACTACTGTAAAAGGTCGGATACTAACCTGCCTCCCTTCTCCAGTGCTATTTTACAGGTGTGGAGCATGATGGAGTGGCTACGCATCGTCTGTCTGATATTTGGCCTCACTTCGCTTGGCGTGTTATTGGCGATGGACATGGAAAAGGGGAATATTATGTATCTGTGTAGCCCCAACCAATCTACAAGGATACATCACCTATGCACAGGTGATGTTCTTCACTGCCCCCATATACGAGGACATGGTATCGACTCATGGAAGGTCATCAAAGTTAAGGAGAATGCGGGAGTCATGAAGCAGCTGCACCGGCCCCGGCGATGGGAAGGGAACATTATATGGACATTGCCTTGTTTTTGGAATACATGTAAATTTGATTTTGGATGTGTTAAAAGTGGTACAATAAAGGTAACATCAGGCTGTCAGAAGAGTGTAGGAAGAGACCATGAGAAAGAGAAAGGGACTAGAGAGAGGACGGGGCGTGTGAGAAGGGAAGTACAGCTAGAACGTAGGTTACCGGGAGATGCACTTAAGTTAATTAAAGGCCAAACTGAGGAAAACCCGGGTAGTATGAATCTCTTCTACCAGATTTACCACCGTCTGTATGGCCAGGGACGGGTTGTCTGCTACCCAAACCCCGCAGCGGTGTCTAGGTTATTTTCTGTTTCACCGCTTTGGGGCACTCCCCAAACGGTGGTTCATTGTCAGCGTTCCGAGCCATTGCCCGAGCACGTCACTCTTCCTTACGATCCGGATTCAGCACCACCGGCTATTTGCCTTCCCCTTCCTCGGGATAATTCCCATTCACAGTACGATAGGCTGCGACGGTGGAGGGCGTACATACCTAGCCACTTCACTCCCAATAGGGATTCCCGGTCGTACGAGAATTGCTTCAGCAGTGAAGGATATGGCTGTTTGCTGGTAGAGGTGGACACAAATATAACATGTCTGTTTCCCACCTGTACGGACAGGAGGTGCCATATCACCCAGGCGTCTGGCCAATGCGTTTGTTATAGCACCACTTGCGTTCCATTGAACGCTGGCCTCCAGCTCCTTTGTGGCTGGGCGAATGTCTCTCATATCACTGTTGGGAATAGGGCTTTCTGCATTGCTGGGCGGCCCGAATGGGCATTTCAAAATTGGATAAACTGGGCTACTGGGAGGTCCTTACGCAACCGATATGCTGATTGTGATGCTAGTCTCCACACGGAACAAGGATACTACTTTTTATTTAATGGTACGGCGACCAACGTTTTGTCACCCCATTTCCCCGCCGAATTGTTATTGGGACTCTAACCTGCATAATCAGTTAGCACGCCGGGCAGTCTCTGCTGAATTTTGCGAGAACTGGAAAAAACCTCAGGTTCTTGCACCCAACCGGGGCCACTCAGCCGGGTGGGGCATTCTGAGCGTATTGACACTGGGAGGTGTGGGGGGTTCCTTGGCTGTTAGTGATCGGAATTATTTTATTTGCGGCCTTACCATCTTGGGAAATGAAACCTTGGGAGCCCTCGGGGCAATAACTAAGGAGTTGTCTCAGCTGCGGTTGTTTGCAATGCAGAACCGGTATGCTCTTGACTATCTTCTGGCCCGTGAGGGTGGGGTATGCGCCATAGTACAGGGCAAGTGGATCATGGGTTTTCAGGACTTGACCGCTAACATTACTAAATTTATGGATCGCATACGGGATCACTTGGACGGGATGCAGGATCCTGACTCTTGGGGTAACTGGGGATCTGGAGGATGGAAGGACTGGTTGATAAATATGGCCATGTATCTAGTGGTAGCTATCGGCTGCATCTTTGTGGGCCTGGCCATCCTTAAATGTGTGATGGGTAGAATGCGGGGTGCACTGGATCAGATCACCGCCCCAATCACCGAGAAAAAAAATTTAACTGTTAAAATCCATGAGGGTGAAGCAGATGAAGGGGGGCTAAGACAGGAATTGGAAATGCAGCGACGAATCTTTTTAGATGAGGAACCGTAGCTATAGATTGGATAGTTCGGTTATCATGGAATGATAAAAGGAGGGAATGACGAATGTGATATAAAATAGTTACTTTAGAGTTACTAGTTAATGTAATGTAGAAATAAGCCACTTTGATTCTTGCAGTTAAGGACAAAGGAATTTGAGACCGCATGGAAAAAGCAGGAAGAGGTGTGTCTATGAGAGTGAGACTGCATTGATAGGGGCCAGAGAAAGGGATTGGAAGTGAGCCAATCAGAGTAGATCGAACAGGTCAGGAGGGACATAGGCTGACCTATGTCCGTCGAGTATGTGAAACTTGATACCATTTGAATTGATTTTGCAGAGATCTCTTTGTCTTTTAGTCAGTCGTTTTCTGGAGTGTAAGAGGCAGGATGTCCTGTTACATTTCTGTAAGATGATTCAAGCTTGCAAGCTAAATAAATAACTTCTGTTTACGTGCGAATCCGTCTCAACTTTTATTGAGGCCAGACTGACAGAGAAAGAAATTTGGAGATCTACAAAAGGGGAACCTTGCTTAATTCAAATGGAAGGGCTGGGAACAGATGAATGAAGGAGAGGAAGGAGAGAACAGAAAGTAACCAGGGCAGACCAGAATCATGCTGTAGGCAAGAAACCCCAGTTTACACTAGTGAGATGAGAGGGTTATAGTGAGGGGATAAAGATTTCTGAATAAGGATAGGGGGAGAAGGTGGTATTGTGATAATCTCACTGGACTAGTACTCCAGAGGCCCAGCCTAATGCTCTGGGGACATGGTTCAAATTGCACTGTGGCAGCTGGTGGAATTGGAATTCGATTAATAAAATCTGGAATTGACAACTGGGGCGAAATTCTCCGGAAACGGCGCAATGTCCGCCGACTGGCGCCCAAAACGGCACAAATCAGACGGGCATCGTGCCGCCCCAAAGGTGCGGAATGCTCCGCATCTTTGGGGGCCGAGCCCCAACATTGAGGGGCTAGGTCGGCGGCGGACGGATTTCCGCCCCGCCAGCTGGTGGAAAAGGCCTTTGGTGCCCCGCCAGCTGGCGCGGAAATGACATCTCCGGGCAGCGCATGCGCGGGAGCGTCAGCGGCCGCTGACAGCATTCCCGCCCATGCGCAGTGGAGGGAGTCTCTTCCGCCTCCGCCATGGTGGAGACCGTGGCGGAGGCGGAAGGGAAAGAGTGCCCCCATGGCACAGGCCCGCCCGCGGATCGGTGGGCCCCGATCGCGGGCCAGGCCACCGTGGGGGCACCCCCCGGGGCCAGATCGCCCCCCCCGCCCCCCCAGGACCCTGGAGCCCACCTGCGCCGCCTTGTCCCGCCGGTAAGGTAGGTGGTTCAATTTACGCCGGCGGGACAGGCATTTTAGCGGCGGGACTTTGGCCCATCCGGGCCGGAGAATCGAGCGGGGGGCCCGCCAACCGGCGCGGCGCGATTCCCGCCCCCGCCGAATCTCCAGTGCCGGGGACTTCGGCAACCGGAGGGGGCGGGATTCACGCCAGCCCCCGGCGATTCTCCGACCCGGCGGGGGGTCGGAGAATTTCGCCCCTGGTCTCTGTTATGGTGATCTTGACAGCTATCATCAATTTTTGTGAAACCTATCTGGTTCACTAATGCCCTTTAGGGAAAGAAATCTGCTATCTGTGAAGATATGTGCGTGTATGCATGAAAATGTAAATGTGCTCAGCAGAGCAAGGGACTCGAGAGTAGCACTGTCCGCAGTGTGATGTATGTAGTCACACGGTCAGAGAACAGTCAAGTAGAATACTCTGTAAGTAGCTAGCCTGCATACAGGGAGTAACACCATGCAAGACCATACTCAGAACTGTAAATAGTTAAAGCCTATCAATAAAGGTGTTTATGCTTAAACACACAAATTTCATCAATGAGCCGCCACAACAGCAGCATAAAAATCCTGTAATATGACATAGTGTCAGAATGGGATTTGGTGATAGTACCATGGATATTGACAGTGGTGATCAAAGGCGATAAGATAGATGACAACTAAATGCAGGAATGCAGATCAGTATCCCAAGGTATGTAACACTGAAACCTAACCAGAGGGAAATGCACCTAAGAAGAGATAGTGCCTTACGTTGAGTAATGGAGAGTCAAATAATTTGGGCAATTCTAAATTGGGTGAGCAACATAGAGAACATTGCAAGACTCCTGGGTCAGAATCCACAAGAACAGTGAGGATAATACAGAGAAATAGCTGTACATAGATACATAGAAGATTGGAGCAGGAGGAGGCCTTTTGGCCCTTTGAGCCTGCTCCGCCATTTATCACGATCATGGCTGATCATCCAACTCAATAGCCTAATCCTGCTTTCTCCCCATAACCTTTGAACCCATTCATCCCAATTGCTGTATTTAGCTGCCTCTTGAATATATTCAGTGTTTCAGCATCAACTACTTCCTGTGGTGATGAATTCTACAGGCTCACCACTCTTTGGGTGAAGAAATGTCTCCTCGTCTCTGTCTGAAATGGTTTAACTTAATCCGCAGACTGTGCCCCCTGGTTCTGGACACACCCATCATTGGTAACATCTTCCCCGCATCTACCCTATCTAGTCCTGTTAGAATTTTATAAGTTTCTATGAGATCCCCCTCATTCTTCTGAACTCCAGCGAGAACAATCCCAACCTAGTCAATCTCTCCTCATATGACAGTCCCGCCATCCCTGGAATCAGTCTGGTAAACCTTCGCTGCACTCCCTCTGGAGCAAGAACATCCTTCCTCAGAAAAGGAGACCAAAACGGCACACAATATCCCAAGTGTGGCCTCACCAAGGCCCTGTATAATTGCAGCAACACATCCCTGCTCCTGTATTCGAAACCTCTGACAATGAAGGCCAACATATCATTTGCCTTCTTTACTGCTTGCTGCACCTGCATGCTTACCTTCAGCGAATGGTGCACAAGGACACCCAGGTCCCGCTGCACACTCCCCTCTCCCAATTTACTTACATTTTAGAATAGCTGGTGACCCCAAGAGGCTCAGTACATTGAAGATGCTGAAAGACATTTGCAGGAAAACATGTCTAAAATATAGACAGTTACAAAAGAAAAACTTGTAAAAAGAAAAAAGACAGATACAGAAAAAACCTGTCAGAATGGAAAACAGGAATTCCGGTGGCGGCCATGGAGTGAGTGGTCGCACATTTGATAGCTCCCGCTCGTGGCGGTCTTTTTGGGGCTTTTCCCCTGGTTTTCAGGAGGAAGTGAGATGGAAATAGGTGTAGGAGTGCAAGAAGAGGAGATTAACCCTCTAGTTTATGGAGCTGAGGACCAGAAGTGCCCGAAAAAGAAGGAATAAGTCAGTCGAAGCGAGTGCGGCACTGGTAACACACGTGGAGATGGCGGAGGGGCAGGGAGCGGTCCTGTCGGCTCAAAGGTCGACGGAGCAGCAGGTGAGCTTCTTAAATGAGAAGTTCACCCAGCAATGAAAGGAGAGTCTGGAGGACCTGGCCAAGGCGGTGGACTCGATCACAGCAGTTGACTGTGTGGAGACGAGGCTGGGAACTCAGGGTCAGGCAATCCAGGGGTTGGAGGAGCTGATGAGGGAGCATGACGAACAGTTTGCCTCGATGGCAGCGGAGATGGGCTAATGCGGGAACACCGGAAACGGTTGGAGGAGAAGGTGGAGGACTTGGAGAGCCGGTCATGCAGAATATTTCGATCGTGGGTCTGCCTGAGGGGTGCGAAGGAGCCGATGCTGGCGCGCACTTGGGAAGGTGCTCGAGAAGCTGCTTTGCGAAGATGCGTTTGAATGGCCGTTGCAGGTGGACCGAGCACACAGGGCATTGATGAGGAGGCTCCAGGGGAACGAGCCACCGAGGGCGATGGTGGTGCGGCTGCACCGGTTCCTTGATAAGGAGCGAATCATGAGGTGGGCCGGGCAGACGCGGCGCAGTGAGGTTCGCGTGTACCGGGACTTGAGTCCAGAGCTGGCCAAGAAGAGGGCAAGTTTTAATAAGGCCAAGGCAGCCCTCTACAAGAAGGAGGTGAAGCTTGGACTATTGTACCCAGTGGGCCTTTGGGTGACGTTTGGGGGCCGGGAGCTGTATTTTGGATCTTCGGAAGAGGCAGTGGAGTTTATGAGAGACACTGGACTGGCAGGAGAAGGTGGATCTTGAACTTTGGTGGAGGAGTTGTGATGCTGCTGTAAAAACATTTGTTCGGGGCCATTTCTTTTTTCCCTTGTTTTTGGCTTCAGTTCTGTTTTTCTTTTTGGTTTTTGTCAAGGGATGGGGTTTGGTTTATTTTTTCTGTTCCTTTCCATTGTTTGCACTAATGTTTGAGCGAGGGGGAAGGGGAATCAGTGGGGGGGGTAGGATGCTAGGCGCCAGGGGCGGGAGCTGCCAGGCTAGCTAGTTCACGGAAGCACAGTGGGAGACGAGATGAATGTTAGCAAGGAGAGGGGGGATGGGGAGGAGTTGTGGGATCTGAGAGGGAGGGGGGTGTAGTACTGCTGACAGGGGTGTGGCTTTTAAAATGGACGAAGAGGAGGGTTGATAACGGTTGGCGCCCGAGGGTGGGCAAGGGAGGTGCGGGACATGGGCTGGAGGCTAGCCCTTGATCAGCCACGGAGTGGAAGGGGGGGCAGGGAGCCCTCCGACCAGGCTTGTCAAGTGGAACATGCAAGGATTGAATGAGCCGGTAAGAGGGCCCGTATGTTCGCACACTTAAAGCAATTAAAGGCGGATGTGGCCATGCTACAAGAGACACACCTGAAGGCGGCCGACCAGATTAGGCTGAGGAAGGGATGGGTTGTTCAAGTGTTTCATTCAGGACTGGATTTTAAAACAAGGGTGTGGCGATTTTGGTCAATAAGCAGGTGGCGTTCAAGGTGGGAAATATTGTGGTGGATTCTGGGGGGAGGTATGTTACGGCAAGTGGGAAACTGGAGGGGATGCCGGGGGTGTTGGTCAGCATCTATGCCCCGAACTGGGACGACGTGGAATTTATGAGGCGGGAGCTGGGGAACATTCCGGACCTGGACTCTCATCGGCTGATTATGGGGGGGGGGGGGCGGGGGCAGTGCCCGCAATGGAGGCTGGATGTGGGACTGTTAGGGAGGAAGAGGTTTGTGAGCGGGTGAGGAAAACCATCCGGGGATGGGGGTGGGGGAGGGGTGGGGGGGGAGGAGTGGTGCCGGGCTATGCCCCGCACTGGGTGGATTTACGAGTGAGCACGGGGGGGGAGGGGGGCAGTGCCCGCAATGGAGGCTGGATGTGGGACTGTTAGGGAGGAAGAGGTTTGTGAGCGGGTGAGGAAAACCATCCGGGGATGGGGGTGGGGGAGGGGTGGGGGGGGAGGAGTGGTGCCGGGCTATGCCCCGCACTGGGTGGATTTACGAGTGAGCACGGGGGGGGAGGGGGGGCAGTGCCCGCAATGGAGGCTGGATGTGGGACTGTTAGGGAGGAAGAGGTTTGTGAGCGGGTGAGGAAAACCATCCGGGGATATGTTGAGATTAATGACACGGGGGAGGTTTTGGCAGGTACGGTCTGCGTGGCACTGAAAGCAGTGGTCAGGGGGGAGTTCATTTCGATTCGGGCGCATAGTGAAAAGGCAGAGAGGGTGGAAATAGAAAGGCTAGTGGATGAAATCCTGCAGATTGACCGGAGATATGCAGAGACCCCAGAGGAAGGGCTGCTGAAGGAACGGTGGAGGTTGCAAATGGAATTTAGGTTGTTAACCACGGGTATGGCGGTAGGGCAGCTGAGAAGGGTGTGAGGGGCGGTATACGAGTACGTGAGAAAGTGAGCAGGATGTTAACACACCAGTTGAGGAAACAGGAGGCGGCGAGAGAAATTGGGAACGTGAAGGCCACGGCAGGGAACACGGTCTTGCATCCTGTGGGGGTGAATGGGGAGTTTAGGGAGTTTTATAGTAAATTGTATAAGTCGGAACCCCCAGCCGGGGAAGTGGGAATGAGGAGGTTTCTGGGAGGGTTGGAGTTCCCGAAGGTGGACGAGGAGGTGGTGGATGGCTTGGGGCTTCCAATTGGGCTTGTAGAAGTAGGAGAGGGGTTGGAGGCGATGCAATTGGGAAAGGCCCCGGGATCGGACGGGTACCCGGTGGAATTCTACAAGAGGTTTTCGGGGGTGTTGGGACCGCTGTTGGAAGGGCCTTCAATGAAGCAAAGGAGTTGGGAGTGCTCCCCCCGACATTGTCACAGGCGTCGGTCTCCCTCATTTTAGAACGGGTTAAGGACCTGGAAAACTGTGGGTCATGTAGGCCGATTTCCCTGTTAAATGTGGATGCCAAATTATTGGCGAAGATCCTAGCCACAAGGATGGAGAACTGCATCCCGGAAGTAATAGGGGAGGGCCAGACGGGGTTCGTTAAGGGGTGGCACTTGGCGACCAACATTAGGAGGTTGTTTGATGTGATTATGATGCGAGATTGAGGTGGTGGTGGCCATGGACGTAGAGATAGCCTTTGATCAGGTGGAGTGAGAATAGTTATGGGAGGACTGGGGCGGTTTGGGTTTGAGCAGGGATTTGTGGATTGGGTATGGTTGCTATACCAGGCACCGGTGGCGAGAGTGCGGACGAATCGGTTGAGATCGGACAACTTCAGGTTACACCGGGGGGACGAGACAGGGATGTCCACTTTCCCCACTGTTGTTTGCCTTGGCTATAGAGCCGTTAGCATTGGAATTGAGAGCGTCGAGGGTCTGGCAGGGGATAGTACAGGGGTGGCACAGGAGTGGAAGCAGCTGCATAAACTGAATTTGGGGCTGCTGGTAGAACAGGTGAGGGGGGACTTTTGGAGGTGGGACGTACTCCCTTTGCCATTGGCGAGACAGTTACAAACAGTTAAAATGACGGTCCTCCCGAGGTTTTTGTTTGTTTTCCAGAGTCTCCCAATTTTTATTCCTGAGGAGTTCTTCAATAAGGTGAAGTGGGAACAGTGGACCCTTAATTTTAATGAAGTGGAACTGTTTTCGGCACAACATCGTGGGCCGAAGGGCCTGTTCTGTGCTGTATTTTCTATATTTTCTAAGGTGAATGCAGGGTACTCGAGGTTGTTTGGACTGGTAAAGCCCCACGGGTGAAAAAGGTGCTGCTGGAACGGGGCGTTTAGGGGGGGTGTGGAGGGGGGTTGGCCCTCCCTAATTTCATCAACTATGACTGGACAGCGAACATTGTGATGGTCCGGAAGTGGGTAGTTGGGGAGGGGTCGGTATGAGAACGGGTGGACGCAGCCCCATGTAAAGACACAAGTTTGGGGGCATTATTGACGGCACCTCTGCCTTTCCCGCTAGCTCGGCACCCTCCCCTACTACCCACTCTCCCGCCAGCTCGGCGCTCCACAAGCCCGGTAGCAGTGGCAGCCCTGAGGGTATAGGGACAGTGGAGGCAGCATATGGGATTAGAGGGGGCATCGGTGTGGATGCCGATATGTGATAATCATCGGTTCGCTCCGGGGGGTCTGGAAGGGTGGTTTAGGGGGTGGATGCGGGCAGGGATCGAGAGTTTGGGGGATCTCTTTATTGATTAGAGTTTCCCGAGCCTGGAGGAGCTGGAGGAGTTTGAGTTGCCAGGGGGGAATGGGTTCCGGTACCAGTAGGTGACCGATTTTGTGCGGAGGCAGGTTTCGACCTTCCCGTATCTGCCGCCCCAGGGGCTACAGGATAAGGTGGTGTCGAGAACAGAAGGAGGAGAGGGGAAGGTCTCAGATATCTATAAGGAGCTGCTGATGGAGTGGGAGAGGGCCCCGATAGAGGAGGTGAAGAGAGAGTGGGAAGAGGAGCTGGATGGGGAGTTGGAGGCCGGGTTATGGGAGGAGGCTCTGAGGAGAGTTAATGCAGCCTCATCGTGCGCAGGCTGTGACCCGGATGAGCAGGTTCTTTGAGGAGGTGGAGGATAGGTGTGGGCGCTGTGCGGGGGTCCTGCGACCCATGTGCATATGTTCTGGCCGTGTCCGAGGCTGAGGGGTTTCTGGCAGGGATTTTCTGACGTCATGTCAGAGGTCCTACAAGTGAGGGTGGTTCCGAGTCCAGAGATGGCGATCTTCAGTGTGTTGGAAGACCCGGGAGCCCAGGGGGTGAGAGAGGTTGACGTCCTGGCCTTTGCCTCTCTGGTGGCCTGGAGACGGATCTTACGAGGGTGGAGGGACTTGGAGCCCCCAAAGTCAGGGTGTAGGTTAGCAACATGGCAGGGTTTCTCAGACTCCAAAAAATTAAATTCGCCTTGAGGGGTTTGTTGCAGGGATTTGCTCGGAGGTGACAGCCATTCATCGACTTCTTTGAGAAAAATTACGCTGTTGGGGGTGGGGGGGGAGGCATGGGAGGTGATTGGGGAAGGTAGCACTGTTTATGTAAGCCATGTTGGCTGGGGTTTGTGCCTGGGAGGGTTTGCTCGGTATATTATTGTGTATTTGTTTTTGTTGAAATTTGATGTAAAATTATTAAAATTATAAATGCCTCAATAAAATATTTTCCAAAAAAAATGGAAAAGCACGAGCATCAGTATGATAAAATGGTGGATGAAAAAGATGCCTAATTGAAACGCTGGAATGAAAAAGAACTAAATATCAGCTTGTTTTGAAAATGTCTTTGGAAATTCAGCTATTGCCTGTCAAGGATGAGCTCTCAGTTATAAAACAAGAACTTCTGGGCAGTATGGTGGCAGAGTGGTTAGCACTGCTGCCTCACGATGCTGGTTTGATCCCGGCCCTGGGTCACTGTCCGTGTGGAATTTGCACATTCTCCCCGTGTTTGCGTGGGTTTCGCCCCCACAACCCAAAGATGTGCCGGGTAGGTGGATTGGCCACGCTAAATTGCCCCTTAATTGGAAAAACGAATTGGGCTACCTAAATTTATTTTTTTTAAAACAAGAACTTCAGAAAGTAACTGAGGAAAAGGAAGATTTTGCTAGGTAAGCTAAATCAATGAAGGATGTAGTCAAATCTTTGAAAGTTGTGTTGAAGAAGAAAAAGGTATGAAAAGCTATCTTCAGATTACAATATCCATTTAGCTGAGATTAAACTTTTCTCACATGACCTAGGTACCAAAAACACTGAATACCACTACTATTCCTTCACATGTGACAGGCCGAGATGCAAAAGAAGTGTCAGGGTACAAGACCGTGTTGTATTGTGATATGAAGTGAACATTGTATTGTATTATCTGTTAGATGGAAGGAAATTTTTTGAAAAAAGAAAAGTGGATGTGATGATATGCACCTACATCCATTATAATGTAAAGGCTCTCAACAGAGTAAGGGTTAATGTGGGACTGGACAGTGGCACCTCCCACAGTGTGATGTATGTAGTCACATGGTCAGAGGCAGTTTAGAAGAATGTATGCAGCTAGTCTGCATGATGGAAGGAACATCATGCAAGACCATGGGAGAAATTTTCCGACTGTTCTCCCCAGCAGGATCTTCTGATCCCGCAGACGGCAAACCCCCACCATGGGTTTCCCAACGGTGGGGTGTGGATTCAATGGGAAATCCCATTGACAGGAGAGGGACCAGAAGATCCCACTGCCGGCTAATGGCAGGCCATCTCCCGCCATCGAGAAACATGCTGTGGGGGCGCAAAACTTCCCTTCCCCATATTTGGAACTGTAAATAGTTAAAGTTTACCAGTAAAGGTGTATGGTAATACCAGGTATTGCGGTACCTGAGAGGTGGATGACCATTGGCTGGACCCAGGAGTCTACCATTGGCTGATGTACATAGCTCCGCCCTGAGATGCGGAGTATCAGAACCAATGCCGTCCCAGCAGCCTTCACTTTCTGTATCGAAGCTGCTGGGGAAGAGTTCTAGCAGATTAAAGCCTATTAGTTATGACTCACCTTGTCTCGAGAGTAATTGATTGCGCATCAAGGTGTTTATGTTTAAACACAACAGCCTCACGATCGCATCAGTTAGCAGCTTAAAGAACCTCTAATATGACACCATCCTCACCGCGCCTGGCATACGTGTGAGTCCAGACCCACAGCAATGTGGTTGACTCTTAACTGTCCTCTGCAATGGCCGAGCAAACTATTAAATTCAAGGGAAGTTAGGAATAGGCAAAATACAATATTGGCCTTGCCAGC
Source organism: Scyliorhinus torazame (assembly GCF_047496885.1). Classification (NCBI taxonomy): domain Eukaryota; kingdom Metazoa; phylum Chordata; class Chondrichthyes; order Carcharhiniformes; family Scyliorhinidae; genus Scyliorhinus; species Scyliorhinus torazame. The sequence continues at coordinate 208,333,727 of NC_092713.1, read as the reverse complement.
AAACAATCACATCCCATGAAATATTAAAACAGTGCAAATGATCACTGTGATGGAATGAAATTAAAATCACTTATTGTCACAAGTAGGCTTCAAATGAAGTTACTGTGAAAAGCCCCTAGTCGCCACATTCCAGCGCCGATTTGGGGAGGCTGGTACGGGAATTGAACCGTGCTGCTGGACTGGCTTGGTCTGCTTTCAAAGCCAGCGATTTAGCCCTGTGCTAAACCAGTCATAATAAGGACGAATGGATACAGCCCATAAGGGGGCTGTTTGCTTGCCAAGATTGTGCCAGTTCTCTGCAAGAGCAACCCAACAAGTTGCACTGGACTGTTGCTCTGCAATTGTTTTTCAGCAACTCATCCAATTCTGTTTTGAAAGCCCCAATTGAATTTGCCTCTACCACATTCTCAATGAATTCTAGACTTTAATCACTTACTGAGCATGAAATGTCCTCATGTCACCATGGAGGGAGGGGAACATTTGGCCACCTCCAAGGAGGAGGGGGCGGGCGAGGTGGCGCTGGACCAGGCAGGGCTGGAGGATGAGACCAGGGAGGACCCAAAGGACCAGCCAAAGATTGGGGGACAGGCGGCAGTGGTGAGGGTCTGGCAAGACTGGCACTACCACACTTAAAAATCTTTCCATTTGATCATGTCCTAAGTATGGTTGAATACTGGTGTGGGTCTCACCCTAAAAGCCGGCGAGAAACACCCTACCAAACTCACCCAAAATGTCCCTTAGGACACGATCTACCCAAATGGAGACAGAGTCCCATAGTGCGAGATTAGTTGGGTGTTTCCCTGTATTCAGGGTACTGAGAAGCATCTGTTAAGGTAAAAATTGTACATGGAGAAGTTAAAATTAAGGGTCTCTCTGTTTTAATTATGCTTGCAATAATGTAATTGGGATTCTGCAAAGACCTGGTGTAGCTTGCAATAATGTGATTGGAAGATTCTGCAAAGTTCTGATACAAAAGTGCAACAAACTAAGCATTTACTGTTGAGACACCTGCTATTCTTGTCAAGAAGTTGTGGACATCAGTTATCGAATGTTTTCAGAGGAATGTGATTGGAAGCTAATTGTTGCTAGGGGGACCTAATTGTTCACGTATGTAACCCCTTCAAGCTAATGAGGAACATATATAAAGAAGGCTAGCTGCCGCTGTGAAATTGAGGTGACTGCGAGCACTGAGGAGTGCCGGCTCTTCTCCCAAAAGCTTTTGTCAATAAATGGACTTGACTCAACTCTTTAGTGTGGACAGGTTATTAACCACTTCACATCCTACTATCTAACGCCCATCCAGATAGATCGGGTCCCTCAGCGGGGAACTCCCCGACGAGGCCACACTTCCCATTGTTTTCCGGCAAATCTGGCACCATTTTTCATTGGAATTGATGGTGTTCCGCGTGGCACCGGTGCTACCCCTCCACAGTCGCTGAATCGGTCCAGGTTTGGTGCCAGTTTTTCTGTCGTGAAAGTGCACGAATTCTGCGTCGGCGTCAACACTTAGGGCTGAATTCTTTGCACCTCAACGCCGAAATAGCGGCCGGCGCAGGGGTGGAGAATCCATTTTCCGGCAAGGAATCGGGGCCGGCGCCGGTTCCCCGATTCTGCGGGCCCCAAAACGCGCATACTAGGATCTACCTGGGGTCATTGCCAGAGACCCGCTCCGCCATTCTTCGCCCCCGACCGACCGAAGTCCCAATGGCGTGGATATAATATGGTCCAGCCGGTCGGGATACTTGCGTGGCGGTTGCGGAACCAGCCCGCGGCTGCCCAGCTCGGGGGCGGGCCGACCTGAGGGCAGGGGGGGCCTTCTAGGCGGCCGGGAAATGTTTGTGCGGGCGGACAGGGTCGGGCACGCGGCCGATCAGGGGGTTTATTTTTTGGGACCAGCTTCGCGGTCCGAGTCCGCATGGAGCACGGCACGGCCGCTGAAGGCCGGCGCCGTGCGCATGCGCGGCCTCCGACCCGGTAGTGCGGGGGCCCGTATCTGCAGCAAAAGCTGCTAGATCTATGCCGGGTCCCTGCTAGCCCTCTGCAGGTCTAGGAATTTGTGGCCCTTTCAGGCCAGTTTTTCTGGCGTGAAACCCCAGTTTTGAGGCCGGCGTGGGGACATAGTCCCAATAATGGAGAATCCAGCCCTTAGTCTCAGAAACGGAGAATCCCGTCCCGTGTACTTGAAACAGATCGGCAACTATGTGAAGCTGCCCATTTAAATTGGCAAAACCGGAGTAAGAATGAAGTTTGTTTGCTGCACAACTTCCCAATTACCACCACCCTCAACAGGAAAACTGATTCTTTACCTCCCTCATAGTTTAACATACTATTTGTAAACTATTCATTTTCTACTATTTGAAAAACAAGCTAAGCTCATCTAGTGTAAAAATATCTGATGCATTGCTGGCAAAATGACCTTGTGCCTTTATTGTTCAATGAATGTATTAAGCAATTAAAGCCATTGAGCATCCAGAAAGTGTCCTGAATGATACCCAGCTTCAGAGGGTCCTACATAAGAACTGGGACTAGGATCAGGAGTAGGCCATCTGGCCCCTCGAGCCTGCTCCGCCATTCAATGAGATCATGGCTGATCTTTTGTGGACTCAGCTCCACTTTCCGGCCTGAACACCATAACCCTTAATCCCTTTATTCTTCAAAAAACTATCGATTTTTATCTTTAAAACACTTAATGAAGGAGCCTCTACTGCTTCACTGGGCAAGGAATTCCATAGATTCACAACCCTTTGGGTGAAGAAGTTCCTCCTAAACTCCTCCTCAAGGGTGCCTTGACTGACCTGGTTGAACCAATCGACATGTAGATTAAAATTCCCCATGATAACTGCTGTACCATTTCTACATGCATCAGTTATTTCTTTGTTTATTGCCTGCCCCACCATAATGTTACTATTTGGTGGCCTATAGACTACTCCTATCAATGACTTTTTTGCCTTACTATTCCTGATTTCCACCCAAATGGATTCAACCTTATCCTCCATAGCACCGTTGTCATCCCTTACTATTGCCCGGATGTCGTCCTTAAATAACTGGGCTACACCACCTCCCTTACCATCCACTCTGTCCTTCCGAATAGTTTGATACTCTCGAATATTTAACTCCCAGTCGTGACCATCCTTTAACCATGTTTCAGTAATGGCCACTAAATCATAGTCATTCACGATGATTTGCACCATCAACTCATTTACCTTATTCCGAATACTACGAGCATTCAGGTAAAGTACACTTATGTTGGCTTTTTTACCTCTGTTTTGAATCTTAACACCTCAATCAGTAACCTCTCCTAAGTTATATTTCCTCTTAACGTTTTTCCTAATTTTCCTTGTCGTTGAACCCATATCTTCATGTAACAACCTGCCGCATCGCTTACCATTAATTTTTTTCTTCCCATTTTATTCCTTTCAGTATTACTGGGCCTATTCACTGAGCTCCCCTCAGTCACTGTACCTTGTACTGTCGCCCTTTTTGATTTTTGACTATGGCTTCTCTGCCTTACACTTTCCCCCTTACTGCCTTTTGTTTCTGTCCCTGTTTTACTACCTTCCAACTTCCTGCATTAGTTCCCATCCCCCTGCCACATTAGTTTAAACCCTCCCCAACAGGTCTAGCAAACACCCCCCCCCCCCCCCAGGACATCGGTTCCAGTCCTGCCCAGGTGCTGACCATCCGGTTTGTACTGGTGCCACGTCCCCCAGAACCGGTTCCAATGCCGCAGGAATTTGAATCCCTCCCTCTTGCACCATCTCTCGAGCCACGCATTCATTCTATCTATCCTGACATTCCTATTCTGACTAGCTCGTGTCACTGATAGCAATCCGAGATTACTACCTTTGAGGTCCTACTTTTTAGTTTAACTCCTATCTCCCTGAATTCAGCTTGTATGACCTTGTCCTGTTTTTTACCTATATCGTTGGTGCCTATGTGCACCATGACAGCTGGCTGTTTGCCCCCCCCCCCCCCCCCCCCCCCAGAATGTCCTGCAGCCGCTCCGAGACATCCTTGACACTTGCACCAGAGAGGCAACATACCATCTTGGAGTCTCGATTGTGTCCGCAGAACCACCTGTCTATTCCCCTTATGATTGAGTCCCCTATCACTATGGCCCTGCCATTCTTCTTCCTGCCCAGCTGCGCAGCAGAGCCAGCCATGGTGCCATGGACCTGGCTGCTGCTGCCTTCCCCTGGTGAGCCATCTCCCTCAACAGTATCCAAAGCGGTATATCTGTTTTGCGGGGAGATGACCGCAGGGGACACCTGCACTGCCTTCCTACTCTTGCTCTGTCTTTTGGTCATCCATTTTCTATCTCCCTCAGTAACTTTCACCTGCAGTGTTACCAACTCGCTAAACATGCTATCCACGACGTCCTCAGCATCACGGATGCTCCAAAGTGAGTCCATCCGCAGCTCCAGAGCTGTCAAGCTCTAACAGGAGCTGCAACTGGACACACTTCTTGCACGTGAAGGAGCCAGGGACAGTGGCTCCCACATCGCACATGAGGAGCATGACACAGGTCTGGGATCTCCTGCCATGTCTTAAACTTATACAACTACAATTCCAAAAAACGAAAGAAAAAATAAATAAATTAGACAATGAAAAGAAAAACTACTTACCAGTCACTTACCAGGGATAAAAAGCACCTCCTCCTCCACCAAGCTTCGAATTCCCACCTAGATTCAAATTCCCAAACTCATTCCTGGTTGTGTCTCACTCTGGCTGTGTCTTCCCTAGCTCGCTGGGAGAACTCCTCCAGATGCTTTCGCCCTCCTCCAAGCCCATCCCCAATGAACCAGGATAATTCAGTCCAATCTTTCAAAGTCAGAGTGCTGTGTAAAATTATTCCCACAAATGCAAAGAGAAGGAGGATTACATGTCAAATGTAATAGCTAGAATAAACTAAAGACAGTTCTCTACTTAACCTCGAGGCAACTCACAAAACTGCCTAAACATCTTAAGGTTTGGAACCTCGGATCATTTAAAACAGTAGTCTCAAAAGCAAAAGTGGCCTCGGAGACTAGGGGGAGGGGAGTGGTTGATCCTCCATGGCCACCAGCCCCAGTGGGATTCGAATGGCCCGTTAAATATCGCGAGAGGGCCAGCTGATTGCATCTGATCTATATGCATTTAAATATAATTAACAGGTTTGAGGCCAGATACTCCGGTCTCCCGATATGCTCCCCCCACCACCACCCCTTCCCTCCCAGCTGGAAGTCAATCTCTTCTGGCCCTGACAAGCGGGGACCAGGTGCTGTGGACTCTGAGGTGGGGCAAATAGGTGGGTACCCCTCTACACTTACCTATGGGGCATTGAGATAGGTATTTCAGGTGAGGCAGAGGTTTGGGGGCTCGGACTGGGCTGGAAGGGCTCAGGTCGGAGGCATTTCCCCGATCGGGCTCAGATGGCAGATCTTCCTCTGTAGCTTAGAAAATCATTAAACTGCATTTCAGCATGTCAAGTCTTCCCTCTGATGTGTTGGAAACCTTTGACGTCTTTCCCAACATGTCAAGTTCAAAGCTCCAGCAGATGAAGGTGAAAGTCATCCCTCTGATGTGTTGGAAATGCTGAGAAGCCTAAAAGCTTTGAACTGGATCATTTACTTTCAATTTCATGGTCCATTACTTTTATAAGCCTCTTGATTCACAGTCCAGTCTATTTCAAAGAAGGGATTAGCTTTGTTTGATTTCACAGCTCTTCATGGTTCATTAACTCTGAAATGTGTCTTCGTTTGAGCAGGTGTTGTCTCTAACCAGTTTTTAATTAAAGAGGCTGTCTCTTTCTTCTGAACAGAAACTCTTCAAAATGGACTGTGAAATTGAATGCAAACAATGCAGCTCACAGCTTTTAGGTTTTGCAGCATGCCCAGAGGCTTGAAAAGGTTAAAGGGCGATGAAAATGATTGCGAAAAAGGCACTTCAAATATTTTCAACACATCAGAGGAAATACCTTTACTGACATTTCTTCTAACTTGACATTCTGGGAGAGACATCAAAGGGTTCCACATCAGCAAGAAGATTTTTAACTACAACTTGACCGCAGAGGGAAGACCAGCCACAGGACCCCCATCCTGGGAAAGACCCCTGACTTCATAGAATGCATACAGTGCAGAAGGAGGCCTTTCAGCCCATCTAACCCCTATCCCCGTAACCCAGTAACCCCACCACCTAAACACTAAGCGCATTTTCGCATGGCCAATCCACCTAACCTGCATATCTTTGGACTGTGGGAGGAAATTGGAGCACCCGGAGGAAACTCATGCAGACACGGGGAGAACGTGCAGACTCCGCACAGACAGTGACCCAAGCCGGGAATCGAACCTGGAACCCCCGACCTGAGCCCCTCCAGCCCAGTTAGCCACTGTGCTATCTGGGCCCCTCTAACCCAGCTCAAGCCCCCTAACGTGACCACCCCTGATGCACCTCCCTTGACACACTGGAGGTAAGTACAGAGAGGATATTCACCTCCTTGTCCCTCCCTTGGAGTCCATGGTGCCAAGGTGGCACTGTCAAGGAGCGGGGGCTTAAGATGGATCTGAAGGGGGAGGAGCCTGAAGGATGGCCATTTGGCAAGACCATAATGAGGTGTTACGCACCTTTGTCAGGGGCCCTTGCCAGCAATTGGGGTGAGGAGCCTTATCAGCGATTAGGCGGATGGGATGTCTGGGGGAGGGGGGTGGAGGGGGGGGAGGGAGGGGGGGGGGAGAGGGAGGGGGGGAGAGGGTGGGGGGGGGAGAGGGAGGGGGGGGACCTTGCCAGCGATTGGGGGGGAATGTGCTGCAGTGCTTTTCTGAGATTGGGACAGGTCTCTGAGGAGCGGGACTTGTCAGCGGGTTTAGCCCTGCCCCTCTCAAGGCCAGTTTCCAAATGGCGTTGCTTAGCACCTGATTAGTACTGCCAGGGCTAATGGGGAACATGCCGATTTTCCCACTGGCGGCAGCACTCTTTTATTTTTGGGAGAATTGTGGGCGAGAAGGCAAAATAGCATCAACATGCACACTTTACGACCAGATGAAATATGACCAGAAGTAGGCCATTCGAGCACTCGCGCCTGCTCTGCCATTCAATAAGATAATGGCTGATCTATTTATGTTGAGTTCCACATTTCCCGTCTACCTCCGGTGACCTTTGATTTCCTTGTTTAACAAGAATCTATTCACCTCTGCCTTAAAATTATCCAGTGATTATTCACCTCCTTCTGAGGCCGAGAGTTCCGGAATCGCACAACCCTCTGAGAGCAAAACATTTCTCCTTATTTCTCACCCTAATTTTTGCAGCAATGTCACTGAATGTCAGTCTGGATAATATTTGCCCTCCTTCACTGAAGGGAGAGGGGTTGTGTGGAGGGGGGCATTGCAGGACAGGAGCTGCTGTATCTAGTTTCCAGCTAACACATGACAGAATGACAATTGACCATTTGATATTCTGGCCAGACCATGCATTGCTTCATCTCCATAAACCACAAGGCAGTCACATTTGGTGCGGAAATTGCTTCACTTCCATTTCTTACAGAGGTAGATGCAAAACATTGAGGAGAAATTCACAGAAATTAAACAACATCCTTCCACTCTTGCCACAGCAGACAGATAGAGATAGAAATCTGAGTTGACAAAGCCATGAAGCCATTCTCCAGAATTTAGTCACAAGATATTGGTTGAAGATGATAGAAAATGCATCTGTGGCATTAATGGAGGGAGGTGAAGTGGCATCCTATCTCGCGTGGAACTATCTTGGAGGAGAGATCAAATATACACCATAATGTGAATCATTTTGGAATGGGTTCTCATAATTTGGCTATTGTGTTGTGAAAGTGCGAATATCTACAGACTCGCGAGCGAGGGGCACACTGCCACCCACGCTAGCACAGGCGTCAATCTCGCTGATACCTAAGAAAGATAAAGACCCAACGGAATGTGGGTCATACAGAGCCATCTCACTGCTGAACACAGATGCCAAAATACTGGCCAAAATCCTAGCCAAAAGGCTAGAAGACTGCGTACCAGAGGTGGTCGCAGAGGACCAGACGGGCTTTGTCAAAGGTAAACAGCTTACCTCGAACATCAGGCGCCTGCTGAACGTGATAATGATCCCCTCCGGGGAGAGAATACCAGAGGTGATTGTCTCCCTAGACGCAGAAAAGGGCTTCGACAGAGTCGAATGGAAATACCTCATAGAGGTACTGGAGCGGTTCGGGCTTGGAACAGGGTTCACCTCCTGGGTAAAACTCCTATACAACGCTCCCATGGTGAGCGTACAGCCCAACAACACCAACTCCCGATACTTCCAGCTGCACAGGGGCACCAGACAAGGGTGCCCACTGTCCCTGCTGCTGTTCGCTCCAGCGATCGAGCCATTATCAATTTCTCTCAGAGCAGCAAAAAGCTGGAGGGGGAGCCGAAGGTGGGGCAGAGAGCACAGAGTCTCACTCTATGCAGATGACTTGCTCCTCTACATCTCGGACCCACAAAGCAGCATGGACGGAATCATCGCACTCCTGAAAAGGTTTGGCACCTTCTCGGGCTACAAACTCAATATTGAGCAAAAGCGAGATCTTCCCGGTACACCCACAAGGGGGAGGGGGGTGAGGGGCAGCACTAACGGGACTGCCGTTTAAACAAGCCCGACACAAATTCCGCTACCTGGGGATCCAAACAGCCCATGATTGGAAAGAGATCCACAAATGGAACCTCACCAGTCTGACAGAGGAAGTAAAAAAGGACCTGCAAAGATGGAACACACTCCCACTCTCCCTCGAGGGAGAGTCGAAACGATCAAAATGAACGTACTATCTATCCTGATCTAGACCCAGGTACCTCTTCCTACTTAGATCTATCCTGATCCAAATCCCCAAGGCCTTTTTCAAAGCACTAGACAAACTAATCATGGTGTTCATATGGGGAGAGGGAAGAATGCTAGGATCCCAAAGAAGGTACTGTAAAAAAACAGAATTCAGGGGGGGGCAAGCCCTCCCAAACCTACAATTCTACCACTGGGCGGCGACAGCCGATCGAATAAGGGGATGGATCAAGGAGCCAGAAGCCGAATGGGTGCATGCAGAAGAGGCCTCCTGTAAGGGGACCTCCCTCCGGGCCCTTGCCACGGCGGCACTCCCATCCCCACCCAAAAAACACTCCAGCAGCCCGATGGTGCTAGCCTCCTTCCAGTCCTGGAACTAAATACGGCAGCAATTTGGCCTGACCAAAATGTCGGACAAAGCTCCCATCTGCAACTACCATAGGTTCACACCAGCACTGACTGACGCTACCTTCAAAAGGTGGGGACAGGACGGAGGGACACTGACAGTCAGGGACCTATACACGGACGGCAAGATCGCAACACTGGACGAACTGACAGAGAAATTCCAGCTAGCCAGAGGCAACGAGCTAAGGTACCTGCAACTCAAAAACTTCCTACGAAAGGAGACAAGGACACACCCACAACCACCATGACAGACATTACTGGAAGAGTTACTGGACGCAAGCATCCTCGATAAAGGGAACTGTAGCGACATGTATGACCGACTGGTAGAAAGGGTCAACATCGTACTGGACGCAACAAGAAAGAAATGGGAGGAAGACCTGGGAATTGAAATAGGGTGGGGACTCTGGAGCGAAGCACTGCATAGGGTCAACTCCACCTCCACGTGCGCAAGGCTCAGCCTGACGCAACTAAAAGTGGTACATAGAGCCCACTTAACAAGAACTCGTTTGAGTTGATTCTTCCCAGAGGTGGAGGATAGATGTGAACGGTGCCAAGGAGGCCCGGCCAACCACGCCCACATGTTCTGGTCTTGCCCCAGACTTGTGGAGTACTGGACTGCCTTCTTCGAGGCAATGTGCAAAGTGGTTGGGATGAGGGTGGAGCCATGCCCGAAAGTGGCGGTCTTCGGGGTATCAGACCAGCCAGATCTATTCCTGGGGAGGAGGGTGGACGCCCTTGCCTTTGCCTCCCTGATCACCCACCGTAGAATCCTGTTCAGCTGGCGGTCAGCAGCACCACCCAAAGCTGCAGACTGGCTGTCCGACCTCTCGGAATCTCTCCAAATGGAGAAAATCAAAATAGCCATCTGAGGGTCAGACGACGGCTTCCACAGAACGTGGGAGTTATTCACCCAATTGTTCCAGGATCTGTTTGTGGCCAACGAACAAGCAGAAGAATAGCCAGGTAGCCAAGAATCAGGGGAAAGTAGCCTAGGCGGGAGAGGGAGGGATAGACCCGGGGGAGCCGTAACAGCTAAACCTAAGAGAAAAGAAAGCGAACCACTAGAGGGGAAGGGGGCGGAAGGGAGGGGGGGGGGGAAGAGGGAGGAGACAGGGAACAATAGAGAGGAACCAGAGAGGTTGGGGGGAGGTAAGGGAATGACAGCCGGAAGGAGGGCACGGAAAACGATAACAAACTTGGCATCTACAGGAGCAGAGAACAAGGAAAATACGGGCGAAAGACGGGACGAACGGCTGAAGCGGAGGTGAATGCGAGACGACAACGGCAGCGAAAACTGCCCTCTGTAATTGTTCTGTAATTGTTTCTCCAGCACCCAAATGTATGTGTACCTCCCCAGTTTCCCACCCATCGACAAACAGATGCGTACTTATGTGTTAAAAATAATATAATAATATTGCCAATTGTACAGGGTTGCTGTTGTTGAGCTAGTGCATAATATCCTTCCAGTTATTTTATTTTAAGGTTTTTTTTGTGCGTGTTCCCTTCTCTTCTATATATATATACCTTATTCTGTGTACATAACGGTAAATATACTTTGTTCGAAAACTCAATAGAAAACAGTTATATTTTAAAAAGTGTGAATATCTTAATAAGAACATAAGAAAATAAGAACTGGGAGCAGGAGTAGGCCATCTGGCCCCTCGAGCCTGCCCCGCCATTCAATGAGATCATGGCTGATCTTTTGTGGACTCAGCTCCACTTTCCGGCCAGAACACCATAACCCTTAATCCCTTTATTCTTCAAAAAACTATCTATCTTTATCTTAAAAACATTTAATGAAGGAGCCTCTACTGCTTCACTGGGCAAGGAATTCTATAGATTCACAACCCTTTGGGTGAAGAAGTTCCTCCTAAACTCGGTCCTAAATCTACTTCCCCTTATTTTGAGGCTATGCCCCCTAGTTCTGCTTTCACCCGCCAGTGGAAACAACCTACCCGCATATATCCTATCTATTCCCTTCATAATTTTATATGTTTCTATAAGATCCCCCCCTCATCCTTCTAAATTCCAACGAGTACAGTCCCAGTCTACTCAACCTCTCCTCGTAATCCAACCCCTTCAGCTCTGGGATTAACCTAGTGAATCTCCTCTGCACACCCTCCAGTGCCAGTACGTCCTTTCTCAAGTAAGGAGACCAAAACTGAACACAATACTCCAGGAGTGCCTCACTAATACAATTGCAGCATAACCTCCCTAGTCTAAAACTCCATCGCTCTAGCAATGAAGGACAAAATTCCATTTGCCTTCTTAATCACCTGTTGCACCTGTAAAAAAACACCTTTTTGCGACTCATGCACTAGCACCCCCAGGACTCTCTGCACAGCAGCATGTTTTAATATTTTATCATTTAAATAATAATCCCTTTTGCTGTTATTCCTACCAAAATGGATAGCCTCACATTTGTCAACATTGTATTCCATCTGCCAGACCCTAGCCCATTCACTTAGCCTATCCAAATCCCTCTGCAGACTTCCAGTATCCTCTGCACTTTTTGCTTTACCACTTATCTTAGTGTCCTCTGCAAACTTGGACACATTGCCCTTGGCCCCCAACTCCAAATCATCTATGTAAATTGTGAACAGTTGTGGGCCCAACACTGACCCCTGAGGGACACCACTAGCTACTGATTGCCAACCAGAGAAACACCCATTAATCCCCACTCTTTGTGGCACCTTGTCAAAGGCTTTCTGGAAATCCAGATATACCACATCCATTGGCTCCCCGTTATCTACCGCACTGGTAATGTCCTCAAAAAATTCCACTAAATTAGTTAGGCACGACCTGCCCTTTATGAACCCATGCTGCGTCTGCCCAATGGGACAATTTCCATCCAGATGCCTCGCTATTTTTTTTTTTTTTTTAGAATTTACAGAGCAGAAGGAGGCCATTCAGCCCATCGAGTCTGCACCGGCTCTTGGAAAGAGCACCCTACCCAAGGTCAACACCGCCACCCTATCCCCATAACCCAGTAACCCCACCCAACACCAAGGGCAATTTTGGACACTAAGGGCAATTTATCATGGCCAATCCACCTAACCCGCACATCTTTGGACTGTGGGAGGAAACCGGAGCACCCGGAGGAAACCCACGCACACACGGGGAGGATGTGCAGACTCCGCACAGACAGTGACCCAAGCCAGAATCGAACCTGGGACCCTGGAGCTGTGAAGCAATTGTGCTATCCACAAGGCTACCGTGCTGCCCCCTAGATGATAGATTCTTCCTTGATGATAGATTCCAGCATCTTCCCTCCAACCGAAGTTAAGCTCACTGGCCTATAATTACACGCTTTCTGCCTACCTCCTTTTTTAAACAGTGATGTCACGTTTGCTAATTTCCAGTCCGCCGGGACCACCCCAGAGCCTAGTGAATTTTGGTAAATTATCACTAGTGCATTTGCAATTCCCTAGCTATCTCTTTTAGTACTCTGGGATGCATTCCATCAGGGCCAGGAGACTTGTCTACCTTTAGGCCCATTAACTTGCCCATCACTATCTCCTTAGTGATAACAATCCTCTCAAGGACCTCACCTTTCATAGCCTCATTTCCATCAGTCTCTGGCATGTTATTTGTGTCTTCCACTGTGAAGACCGACCCAAAAAGCCTGTTCAGTTCCTCAGCCATTTCCTCATCTCCCATTATTAAATCTTATTGGTCCTTTACTTGTTATACACCTGTCTGGTGCTACAGTTGGGATTTATTTACATTGATAAACAAAACTGATTCAGCCATTAAAGTCAGAATTTTACCTGTCCCCACGAGGCAGGTGGGGAGGCAAGAGGGCCGGTACAATTTCAGGGTGCCATTTTGGATCGGCTCCCCAATGCGCCATTGGCGCATTTAAGCGGTGGTGGGAACTGGATGTCTGTCCCAAGGAGGGGGAAGCTAAATTACCTAACTAAAGGGCCAATTAGAGGCCATTTTGCCATGTGGATTCCCATCTGTGGAGGCCACCAACTAAACAGAGGTGGCCTCCCAGCAACAGCTTTTGGGACCATCTCCATGGCCCAAGAGGGGGAGGCACGGGGGCACTGGGGGGATTCGTGCACAGGGAAGGCAGTAATGCTGCCAACCCTCCAGGATTGGCCTGGCGTCTCCAGGAATTGAAGATCAATTTTCAGGACACTGCGGTGCGCAATCCTGGAGAAACATTATCAGGCATGAAAAAAAGATTTTGTTTTGTCATTTTTTTGAACATTTCTCTTTGCCAGATATACAAATATTGAAACTGGGGGGGGGGGGGGGGGGGGGATGGTTGCTTGGTTGACAGCCAAGCATTTTGATTATGTAGTCTATTGGTTTTACAATTGGCATAGGAGAGCAGTACATCACAAGGATGGATATGCTGGCTGACTAATGGCTGGGACTTGTGGTGGTGGGGGAGCTCCAGGACTATATTTAATTACAGTTGGCAACCCGAGAAGGCACCACCCATGGTGCCAGCCATTGCCCCTGATTGGTTTCTCCTCTGAGAGTCAGTCCTTTTTAAAAAATTACCTACTTTGTTGTTGATGTTGCATGCACACCCCAGCAGCAACCACCTCTCCCGGTGGAACCGCTGAGGCTTCAGAGTGGCTAGCCCTCTGATTGAGCTTGCTCACCATCCTTTACTGGACAGCTGATCCCACTGGTAGCCAACTAAGAGGCCTCCTGTGGTGAAATAGCAATGTAGCGCATGCGGGCTCAGGATCCTCTTTTACCCCGATGCCCCTCATAATACTCAGCCCTAAGGGAGTAATTAACTAAATTCACATTATGTTACCAATCATGCATATCAGGATCACATCCAAGATTGTTCCAGAAAGTTATATAACAAATAGCTGGTCTAATTTTCAGTCATATTACAACACTTGTATCAAATGGGAACTAACTGTGAAACCCAAATTGAATTGTAATGTGAGAAACTGAGCTTATTTCCCAGCCCCTCCCCTTTTTTAAAAAGTAAATTACTGAGATCCAATGTTGCAAAGAAATGGGAAAATAATTTAGATTCATTCGGCAGCAGCAATCACTATCAGGGTAAAACATTGAAGGGCCAACAATTGCAGAAGATAACATACAGCTGGTCCTGTGCAATTCTTACAAAACTCTTAAAGGGGAAGTCCATTTCTCCGACAGCTGTTTGGGAGAGTTAAGGGTTCAACTCGTAATTTTTGTGTTCTCAGGTCTAGAAAATGCTCTAATTGCATTCTATTTTTCAAATAAAAAAAGCAGAAGGACATCTCTAAGTAACCAAAATTGTCTTGTAAGGTATAGCAACATGCATAAAATCACAGAAGTGAAATCTAAATCACCTTTGCACCCAGGACCTCGTAGCTTGCAATTAACACGCAGCCAGTTTTTGAAAACAAAATCTTGTGTGCTTGAATACTGAAAATACTTATAAGACCTGTGACTTAACTAAATAGAAAGACCTGGAGGCAGTGCAAGAGAAGCCAGTGGATCTTTAACACCTACACCACCCTTTTGGTGCATTGGTGTCCCTATTCTATACGGCAGTTTCCCACCAATTTCCTGCTCAGTTTGAACCGGTGCATATTGCAGTTAAAATAAAAGCAAAATAGTGCGGGTGCTGGAAACCTGTTCCAACTAGGTTGGGTGCTCTCTCCTTCCGAGGAACGCAGGACCACAGATTTAAAACATTGTAAGTTTGAGTACGGTTTGCCTTGAGAACTGCCAAATTGTGTATTTTTCACATTGGACAATTGTTCAGATGAATTGAACAAAATGACAAGTTCTAAATGAAGCGCCAGGTTGGTTTGAGTCGGCGAGGATCCCTCTTGAATCCGTACCCAGTTTGGATCAATCTCCAGCCAAATTTCTCTCTGTCGCTTGCATTGAAAGTTTGGATCGGAATTCTGTAGCTTCAGTTTGTCATCAAGTTGAGCTTTGTTTTAATAAAATATTTTTATTCTCTTTCTTTTTCACATTTTCATCAAATTTACACCCACCAACAGATAATCAACAATAACAAATACAATGGCAATCCCCTGGCCAACCATCCCTTCATCCCACCAACCGCCAAGCAACCCTCAACGTTTTAAATACAAAACACCAAAGAAAAAGAATCAGGAATCCACCATCAATCCATACATAATCATCAATAACTTGTACACCCCAACCCCCCCCCCCTAATGTTCGATGTCATCCAATTCTTGAAAATGTATGATAAACAAAACCCATGAGTTGTAGAACCCTTCCATCCTTCCCCTCAACTCAAACTTTACTTTCTCGAGCGTTAAGTACTCCAGCAGGATCCCCACCCCCCCCCCCCCCCCCGCCCCCCCCGCCCCCCCCCCCCCCCGCCTCGCCACTCCGCGGCACAGGGCGGAAAAGCTGACCTCCACCCCAACAGAAACCGCCCTTGGGTGATCAGTGAGGCTAAGGCTACAACATCTGCCTCCACACCCGCCTCCAACCCCGTGTGATCCGACACCCCGAATATGGCTTCTGGGGGAAATTGAGCTTTACCAAGAGCAAGACAGTGAGGCACATCAAATGTCACTACCCAGAAAAAGGAACTGTCCTGTCCTCACCTCACTTACAGCCCAACTCAGTCGCAGCACCGACCATTAAAGCCACATACTTCAAGAACATGGAACTTACTATTCCAAACTTCTGCTGCTGGATGTGTAGTATTCCTTCTTTGATGGGATTTTCCATCCTGCGTGTCTGATTCAAGTCTGTACAGCAGTCACTGTATAAATGTTTGCCCAACAACAGCAACTTCACTTCCTACAGCTTCACTTCCTGTTTCTGGGTAAAGACATTTCATGTGTACAAATAGCAAAAGGAGGGTAATAGGAAGAGTAGAGCAAATTAGGGAGCTAAAAAGGTCTTCACACATGGTGGCTTGGCTGAGGTATTAAATGAATACTTTGCATCCATTTTTACCAAGAAGTTACCCAGGACATGGTGACATGGAAGGAAATTCTGCCCCCTGGAAGGGTTCAAAGTTGATAAGGACTGTCGCTACTGAAAATTGACAAGTCACCGGGACTGGATGAGATGCATCCAAGGATATTGAAGGAATGAGAATGGAAATAAGAGGGGTGCTGGCCATAATCTTCCAATCTTCTCTAGACTCAGGGGAGGTGCCAGAAGATTGGAGAATCGCAAATATTACGCCCTTGTTTAAAAAAGATTATAAGGATAGCCTCAGCATTTAAAGATCAGTCAGTTTAACATCAGTGGTGGGCAAACCTCTCGAAACAGTTATTCGGGATAGAATTAATAGTCACATGAACAAATTTGGTTGATTCAGAAGAGCCAGCATGGATTTCAAAAGGAGAAATCATGTTTAACCAACTTGCTGGAGTTTTTTGAGGAGATAACAGAACAGATTGATGAGTGTAATAATGCTGATGTGGTTTACATGGACTGTCAGATGGCATTCGATTCAATGCAACATAACAGACCTGTGAGAAGCATTATAGTTCATGAAATAAAAAAGACAATGGTGTAGCCATCTGGATGGCCACTTACAACTAGGAACAGAGAAACTCGCAAAGCCTAGCGGGTAAAATGGACAAGCCAAGACTCAGGCAGGCTCAGAGCCTGAAATGTATATTTGCAAGCAAGAAGTCCAGACGGTATCGAAACTCCGACCAATTAGCATTTTGATGGGGCCGATTAGCATTTGATCGCCCATCTTCACCAGAACAAAGGACTGGTACTCGAGCGACCGGTACAGTCCCAGAAATTTCGGCGCCACTCCCTGTTCAGGGGAAGCATCAACAACAGGGTCAGTGACCGCTTGGGACACGCCCAGCCATCCAGATCTCCGCCCACTTATTGGTTAGGAATCAAACAGAGTGATCAGGGATCACCCAATTAGTGGGGCCCAAACTGAAGGAACACCCAAAAGAGTGCGAAAACCCCCAAGTTTAAGAAGAAGAGTTCGCCACATGTTCGTCCTCTCTTGGATCTGGCGCCCCGGCCATGACCATCTCCAATTGCAGCAACACCAGAAGCAAGTCCAAGTTCAACGCTCACTACCAGGTGGACGAGTCTAGCTGAGCAGCAGTTACTCCTTCGGACTCGATAGATCCAGAATCGAACAGCGGCCACTGTGTCTCTGACCTAAGCCGGGTGCCCGAAGTTAAGTACAGGTTGTCTTAGTTGATAGGTGTAGTTACCTAGTAGTGTTCATGTTGCATGACTAATTGTGCGTAAATAAAGTACCCTTGACCTTGAACTAACAAACTGGTGTTTGGCTCTTTGATCGATAGCCGTTTGAACCTTGTGGTGGTATCATTTGATACCTGGCGACTCTGAGCATTAGAACATAGATATCAAAAGAAAGGAAGGCAAACTCACTGATTGCCATAATTGGAACAGAGCCATAGGAAAAGACAGAGGAAAAGAAACTCGCAACACAATGTGGATACAAAATCGGCCAAATAATAGGAAGCAAAGAGTAATGGTAACTGGATATTTTCCAGGCTGCATTAAGGTCTGTAATGGTATTCCCCAGGAGTTGGTATTGGCTCCCTTGCTTTTCCTGACATATTAATGATCTAAATCTTGCAAATGTCACATAACCTGGAAGCATTGTAAACTGTGAAGAGGACAGTGTCGAATGTCAAAGGGACATCCAAAGATGTGCAGGTTAGGTGAATTGGCCAATGATAAATTGCCCTTAATGTCCAAATTGACCTTGGTGTTGGGTGAGGGTGTTGAGTTTGGGTGGGGTGCTCTTTCCAAGAGCCGGTGCAGACTCAAAGGGCCGAATGGCCTCCTTCTGCACTGTAAATTCAATGATAATCTATGATTAATCTAGGACAAAGGTTCGGCACAACATCGTGGGCCGAAGGGCCTGTTCTGTGCTGTATTTTCTATGTTCTATGACATGGACAAGTTACCGGAGTGTACATCATGCAGATGGGTGTATGTGGGTGTATATGGATGTATATGGGTGTGTATGTATATGCACGGTAGCTCAGTGCTTAACACTGTTGCTTCACAGCGCCAGGTTCGATTCCCAGCTTGGGTCACTGTCTGTGCGGAACCTGCACGTTCTCCCTGTGTCTGCGTGGGTTTCCTCCGGGTGCTCCAGTTTCATCCCACAAGTCCCAAAAGACATGCAGGTTAGGTGAATTGGACATTCTGATTTTTCCCGCCGTGTACCTGTATAGGCGCCGGAGTGTAGCGACTCGGGGATTTTCACAGTAACTTCATTGCAGTGTTAATGTAAGCCTATTTGTGACACTAAAAAAATTATTATTATGTGCATATTGATCATTGGCAGGAGAGGTTGAGAGAACAAGTATATGGTATTCGGGGTTTATTACTCGGGATACAAGAATACAAGAGCAAAGCAACTATGCTGAACGTAAACAAGACATTAGTTAGACCTTAGCTGGAGTATTGGGTGCAATCCAATAGAAAGGTTTCTAAGTGTCATTTCAGGTGGGTTTGTCTGGGGATTTCTCCCCGACTCTGTCAGCGAGTTCCCCACCGCTAACTAACCACACTTAGTCACGTTTTCGGGCCCTGAGGAGCTTCTCCCTGGGTTAATCCACACTTCAAATTTTGACCATCACAAGGGAGCTCAGCTAGCTGGCCACACCACCCCCTCAGTGATCAGGCCACCATGTTGAAAGGGTGCCCCGATTGCTAAGTGAACTTGAGGGTCCCGCACACCCCCACCCATGGCAATGTCACTCCCACACACATGGACACTACTTCTCCCGCCAAGTGAGGACACCCTGCTATGGGGTCGCTGAAGCCCTCCCCTTTCAGGCTTTCCCACATCCCATTTCGTGCCCTTCCTTCTAGGACTCCCACTCTTCACCTCCCCAACCATCCGGAAGGCCCCAGCATACCTCCTTTCACCTCCCCACCCTTCACATCCTCCCTCATCTCTCCTTTCATGGGCATGGCCCCTCTCAGGCCCTGACCCTTGACAGTGCCACCCTGGCACTTGGGCACCCTGGAACTGCTACCCTGACAGCCTGCCAGCTTGGCAGTGCCACCTAGGCACCTTGGCAGTGCCAGGTTGGCATGCCTAAGTGCCAACCTCGCAGTGCCAAGATGCCAGGGGGAGAGCCAGGGGGCCACCCTGCCCTGTTCCTGGCAACCCAGAGGCCTTCAATGACCTGGGAGATCCCCAGGTATCATTCCGCCTTGTTCCGCCTTTGGACCAGTACTAATCAGCGCCCTGCTAGGGTCTCCCTGGGGAGGCCGGTAGATGCCGGGAGCTGGTTAGATCGAGTGTCAGCACAATTAAGTGGGTTCTTAAATCCATTTTGTCAAAAAGGCTGGGTAGGATGCAGATTGCGACGCCAAAAATACCACCACGAGCAGGAGCCACCAAATGTGCGGCCAC
This sequence comes from Scyliorhinus torazame, assembly GCF_047496885.1. NCBI lineage: Eukaryota > Metazoa > Chordata > Chondrichthyes > Carcharhiniformes > Scyliorhinidae > Scyliorhinus > Scyliorhinus torazame. The sequence continues at coordinate 208,314,169 of NC_092713.1, read as the reverse complement.
TCACACCATAGCTGCCATTGGGTGTCCAAAAAGAGCAAATGTGTGTGAGTGGTTCAGTCCTGGAATGCATTGTCTGAAGGTGTGGTGCAAGTAGATTCAATCGAGACATTCAAAAAGACATTTGATGATTATTTGAATAGAAACAGTGCACAGGGGTATGGAGAAAAGGCAGGGGAATGGCACAAAGTCATGATGCTTGTTTGGAGAGCTGGTGCAGACACGATGGGCCAAGTGGCCGCCTTTTGTGCCACAACAATTCTGTGATGTGCCTCACCGTGTTGCCCTTGGTAAAACTCAACTTGATGTCAGCTTGAAGGTTCAGAGTTTGGATCCATGTATGAGATTGAAGAACACCTCCCACTGCCCTGTCCTTTTCCTCTGTGCATTTTTTAAATGGTTGCTTACCCAACTTCCTTTTGAAAGCTACAATTGAATCCGTTTTCACCATCATCTCAGGCAGCTCATTTCAGATCCCAACTCATCGCTGATTAAAATAAAATGCTTTCTCATTTATGCGTACAACCTAAATCGATGTCCTCTGGTTCTCGACTCCTCGGCCAGTTCTACCAATGCCTCTTTCCTTATTGGGGCAGAAATGTACTGATCAAGGAATTTCTCCTGAACACAATGCAGAAACTCTTCACTCTCTCTGTTTCTCCCTATCTACTCTGTCCAGACCCCTCATGATTTTGAACACCTCTAACAAATCTCCTCTCTACTTTCTCTTCTTTAAGAAGAACAGCCCCAGCTTCTCCTATCTCTCTACATAAGTGAAGTCCCTCTGGTACCACACTGATACCATTATGGTAAATCCTTTCCAAAGTGCATTGCTGAAATTGGACACAATGCTCCTGTTGAGGCTGAGTCATTGTTTTATAAAGGTTCATCATAACTACCTTGCTTTTGTACTCCAGGCCTCGATTAATAATGCCAAGGATCCCATGTGCTTTTTTAACCACTTTCCTAACCTGTTCTGCCATCTTCGACAATTTGTGCACATATAATCCCAGGTTTCTTGCACTCCCTTTCACATTACATCCTTTAATTTATTTTGCCTCCCTTCCACCTTCCTACCAAATGTATCACGTTGCATTTCTCTGCTTTAAATTTCACCCGCCAGGTACTTTCGGTGATGACATGTGAGAGCAAGTCACACGAAAGGTGCTGCCTGCCGGAGCCCTTGTATTTTGATCCCTTTTGCCTAGTTTTTCGCGAGATTTTGTGCTCCAACCCAGCAGGTTGGTGTAGATAATTAATAGTTGACAGAGGAATGTCAAAAGCCTCAGCAAAAAAGGCCACGGGAAAGGTCTACTTTCTCAGAAGACTAAGGAAATTTAGCATGTCACCTACGACTCTCACCAACTTCTACAGATGCACCATAATAAGCATTCTTTCTGGTTGTATCACAGCTTGGTATGGATCCTGCTCTGCCCAAGACCGCAGGAAACTACAAAAGGTCGTGAATGTCGCCCAATCCATCACGCAAACCAGCCTCCCATCCATTGACTCTGTCTACAATTTCCGCTGCCTCAGAAAGGCAGCCAGCATAATTAAGGACCCCACGCACCCCGGACATACTCTCTTCCACCTTCTTCCATCAGGAAAAAGATACAAAAATTTGAGGTCATGTACCAACCGACTCAAGAACAGCTTCTTCCCTACTGCCATCAGACGTTTGAATGGACCTACCTCGTATTAAGTTGATCTTTTCTCTACACCTTGCTACAACATTATATTCTGCAGTCTCTCCTTACTTCCCTATGTACCGTATGCATTGTTTGTACAGCATGCAAGAAACAATACTTTTCACTGTATACTAATACATGTGACAATAATAAATCAAATCAAATCTGTCATCCCAGGGAGAGAAACCCAGGCTGGTAGCCCGACAAAGGAATCCGGGGGAGGAAAGATGGCGGAGGCGGCCACACTCATCACATTAGAGACACGGGCGGGGGTGATGGCGTAGGAGTTGGAAAAGTTTGGAAGGCAGGTGGATGGGCAATCTGAGTGGCAAGGAAAGGAGATTAAAGACTTGTTCAAAGCCATCTTCGAGGAGACATTGAGCCTGATATGAGAGCAGCTGAGCAAGACTGCCAAGGCTGCGAAGGAGCATGGGGAGAGGCTGAAGGAATGTCGAGGAGGCCTTGTCAAGGCATGAAGATTAGTTTGCCTTATTGGAAGCAGAAATGCTGCTCATTGAGGGGAGGAGGGGAGGAGGGGAGGAGGGGAGGGGGAAGAGAGAGAGAGGAATTGTTCGCTCCTCCAATGTTAGACAGGGCTCACCAGGCACTGCAACATAAGCCACAGCCGAATGGGTAACTGCGGATGGCGATCATCCGCTTTCATATTTTTCGGAGGAAGGAAGAATCAGCATGTTGACTGGGATGGGCACATTTATTAGGACATTGGCACCGAACTGGCGAAGCGGTGAGCAGCCTTTAATAAGGCGAAGGCGGTACTGTACAACAAGGGTGTGCAGTTCGGGATGGTGTATCCAGCGAGAGGAAGAGTCACGATGGACTCGAAGGATCACTACTTTGACACATCGGAGGCCTTCACCAAGGATAAAGGACTAGGACTAGCTTGAGGAGGCCTGGTGGGATTGTGTATGTGGAAGTCGGGTCAGGTTGGTTGTAAATATTGCATTATATCTTTTTCTTGGAGGTCATGGGAGGGGGGGACACAATTTTTCTTGAGGCCAGAGTCATGTGGAACGGTAAAGCGGGTGGATTGATATGTTAATTGGAGGAAAAGAGGAGAATGGTAAGGATGCTGGGATTTGGGCAAGGGAGTGGGGAGGGTGGGCTAGGGGGCTCATTTTCTTGACCTTTTGTGGTTGCTTTTGGATGGGACCCTGGGAGGAGGGACACCTTGCTATGGCTAAGGGGTAGGCTAGTATACGGGAGTGGAGTGGGGGAGGGGCTGCGAATTGTTGGGTCAGTTTGGCGAGACCCGATGAGTCTAGAATATTTGTTTGGGAGGGGGAGGGGGCTAGACGAGGTGGTAGGCAGTCTGCCAATTGGGGGAGGGAGGATGTGGGTGGGAGGGCGGGGGGGGGGGGGGTGGGGGCGGGGAGTATGGAGCAAATAGTGGCATGGGGATTTTCTTTGTCTCACCCACTGGGTGGAACAGGTGACCATCTTAGGTGGGCTTGGGCCTCAGGAACTGGTGATGAAGGTTTGAGGCATCACGGTTGAAATGGCTGACTGGAGGGTAAGGAGGGGAGGGGGTGAGAGGCCCCCGACAAGGCTAGTCACCTGGAACGTGTGAGGCCTGGGGGGGACCTGAAAAGAGGATGAGGGCTTTTTCACAGTTAAAGAGTTTGGGGGCCGACATGGTGTTTTTCCAAGAGATTCATTTGCGGGAACGTGACCAGACTAGGCTCCGGAAAACCTGGGTTAGCCATGTTTTTCATTCGGGCTTTGTAGCGCCCAGGGAATGGCGATTTAATCAATAAGAGGGCCCGGTTCCGGGAAGAGAAGGGCATAGATGATCAGGGGGGAATTATGTGATGGTTGCAAGTGCATTAGAAGGAAAGTCGGTGGTCCTCGTGAATTGGGACGCTGTATCCTTTATGAGGAGGTTGTTGGCTGCAGTATCGGATCTGGACACCCACCAATTAATTTTGTGGGTTGATTTGAACTGAGTGTTGGATACGAAGCGGGACACCTTCAGGCCAAAGTCGTTGGTCCCGGTTGGGATGACAAAAGCATTATTTCTGTTTATGGAGGAGAGGGGAGAGCAGATCCGTGGAAGTTTACGCATCTTGGGGAGAAGGAGTTCTCATTTCTTCCTTGATACACAAGGTGTATTCGAGGATTGATTATTTTATTATGAGTCGGACGCTTCTCGCTTTGGTGAAGAAGGCTGAGTACTCGACGATGGTTATTTCAGACAATGCCCCGCACTGGGTTGGATGTCGGTTGAGAGCATCGCAGGGGATGGCAGTTAGACGTAGGGCTGCTGTCAGAGCTGGGGTTTTGTGTAAGGATTTCGGGGGCCATACGGGAGTATGTAGAGCCTAACAATACGCTGAAGGGGTGATCAGAGGATAAATCACAGTGAATAAGGCACATGTGGATGGAGAGGTGAAGGAAGAGTGACAGAAATTGGTGGATGAGATCCTGAGGATGGATGGTCCTGGAACTCTTGGCGTGCAGGATAAAACTGCAAATGCAGTTTGACCTGCTACTCATGGACAGGGCGGTGCACCAGTTGAGGCGGGCGACAGGGACGATGTGCTAGTATGACGAGAAGGCCATTCATCTCCTGGCTCACCAACTAAGGCGGCAGGAGGTGGCCTGGGAGATTGTTCAGTTAGAGATTTGGCAGGAAGGCTGGTCTCTGATGGGATCTACCCCAAAATACTGAGGGAGTCAAGGGAGTAAATTGCTGGGGCCTTGTCAGAAATCTTTGTTTCCTCACTGGCAACAAGTGAGATCCAGAGGACTGGAGAATAGCTAATGTTGCTCCTTTGTTTAAAAAGAATAGCAATGTAAATTCTGTGAAATTCTGTGAAATAATCCATGAAATTACAGGCCAGTGAGCTTTACATCAGTGGTCGGGAAATTACTCAAAAAGATTCTTCGAGACAGGATCTACTCCCATTTGGAACCACGTGGACATATTAGCGAGAGGCAGCATGGTTTTGTGTAGGGGAGGTTGTGATTCACTAACTTGATTGAGTTTTTCGAGGAAGTGACGAAGATGATTGATGAAGGTTGGGCAGTGGATGTTGTCTACATGGACTTCAGTAAGGCCTTTGACAAGATCCCTCATGACAGATTGGTACAGAAGGTAAAGTCACACGGGATCAGAGGTGAGCTGGCAAGATGGATACAGAACTGGCTAGGTCATAGAAGACAGAGGATAGCAATGGAAGGGTGCTTTTCTGATTGGTGGGCTGTGACTAATGGTGTTTCGCAGGGATCAGTGCTAGGGCCTTTGCTGTTTGTAATCTATATAAATGATTTGAAAGAAAATGTAACTGGTCTGATGAGTGAGTTTGCGGATGACACAAAGGTCGGTGGAATTGCGGATAGCGATGAGGACTGTCAGAGGATACAGCAGGATTTAGATCGTTTGGAGACTTGGGTGGAGAGATGACAGATGGAGTTTAATTCGGACAAATGTAAGGTAATTCATTTTGGAAGGACTAATACAGGTAGGAAACATACAGTAAATGGCAGAATCCTTAAGAGTATTGACAGGCAGAGGGATCTGGGTGTGCAGGTCCACAGGTCACTGTGGAGAAGGTAATCAAGAAGGCATGCGGGACATGGAGTATAAAAATTGGCAAGTCATGCTGCAGCTGTATAGAACCTTAGTTAGGCCACACCGTGGTAGCACGGTAGCATTGTGGTTAGCACAATTGCTTCACAGCTCCAGGGTCCCAGGTTCGATTCCCGGCTTGGGTTATTGTCCGTGCGGAGTCTGCACGTCCTCCCTGTGTGTGCGTGGGTTTCCTCCGGGTGCTCCGGTTTCCTACCACAGTCCAAAGATGTGCAGGTTAGGTGGATTGGCCATGCTAAATTGCCCTTAGTGTCCAAAATTGCCCTTAGTATTGAGTGGGGTTGCTGGATTATGGGGATAGGGTGGAGGTGTGGACCTTGGGTAGGGTGCTCTTTCCAAGAGCCGGTGCAGACTCGGTGGGCCGAATGGCCTCCTTCTGCACTGTAAACTCTATGTAAAAAGATCTACACTTGGAATTCTGGTCGCCCCTTTACCAGAAGGATGTGGAGGCTTTGGAGAGGGTACATACCAGGATGTTCCCTGGTATGGAAGGCATTAACTATGAGGAGAGGTTGGATAAACTTGGCTCGTTCTCACTAGAATAACGGAGGTTGAGGGGTGACCTGATAGAAGTCTACAAAATTATGAGGGGCATGGACAGAGAGAATAGTCAGAAGCTTATTTCATGGTGGAAGAGTCAATTACAAGGAGACATAGGTTTAAGGTGCGAGAGACAAAGTTTAGAGGAGATGTGCGAGGGACGTTTTTTACACAGAGGGTAGTGGGTGCCTGGAACTCACTGCCGGAGGTGGTGGTGGAAGCAGGTACGATTGTGACATTTGAGGGGCATCTTGATAAATACATGAATAGGAAGGGAATAGAGGGATATGGACCCTGGAAGTGTAGAAGGTTTTAGGTTAGACGGGCAGCATGGTACACGCAGGCTTGGAGGAGGAGGTTATGGAGTGATGCCCTGAGGAGGGTGAGCGCCATGTCATCGTATGCGAGACTGGGCCTGATACAGCTCCAGGTAGTGTTTCGAGCGCACCTCGCTAAGGCTAGGATAAGTTGATTTTTTGATGGGGTGGAAGATAGGTGTGAGCGGTGTTCGAGAGGATCCATGCACCACATATACATGTTCTGGTCCATTCCATGTTGGAGGATTTTTGGTGGTCGTTTTTTAACACAACGTCAGAGAGCTTAAGTATTGAGCTGGAGCCCTGTCCTTTGGTAGTTATTCTTGGAGTTTTGGATGTGCCGGAGCTAAGGACGGGTATGGGGGCAGATGTCCTTGCCTTTGCTTTATTGGTGGAGCAGCGGCGGACCCTACTGGGCTGGGGCTAGCAACACCATTGCGTTATTTGGTGTGATTAGGGGACTTGATGGAATTTTTGTATCTCAAGAAGGCCAAAGACACTGTGACGGGGATGATTGAAGAGTTCTACCGGAGATGGCAGCTGCTTATATTGTATTTCAAACAATTGGTCACAGTTAGCTGTTAAAGAGGGATGGTGTGGGTGGGGGAGGGCATAAAAAAGGGGAGTTGAATACATGCTGGGGGGTGTCTTGTTCCTTGGGTTGAAGGGTCATTTTGGGGTTCTGGGTGCTTATGCCTAGTTCAGGGTTATTATTTGTATTTTTTGTAATTTTATGTAAAAAGTTAAAAATTTAATAAAAACATGTTTTTTAAATTTCATCTATCAAGTATTCACAGATAGATAGATAAATTTCATCTATCAAGTTGATCATTATCCTCTTCACAGTTCAAATATTTCCAAGTTTCATGTCATCTGCAAATTTTGAAATGATACCCTTTACATCCAAATCAAAGTCATTAATATATATCACAAAAAGCAGCGGTTCCAATACTAACTACAGGGAAATACTGGGGAACATTGCTGTATACCTTATTCCTGTCAGAAAAAACATCATTTACTGCTGCACTCTGTTATAATTTACTATGCACCATAGACAAAACAATCATTTATTATTGCACTCCTACAGTGATGTCAGGATTGAAAAGTGATCCGGGATAAGTGGGAGCAGCTGATTGGTGAGTACAGTTGAGAAGTATTTACTACTTTTATCGCTTATACCTTATAAGGTTTTTCATTTGTGGTTTATAGTGTAAAACCTATATTCAGTAGCAATGAGGACCAAGAAAGAAGGGCCCTAGAGTAATTGATGTTATCTGATTTTCAGTACCTTCCAAAACGTTTAATTTAAACGGGGAAGTCATAGCAAGAGAGCTCAAAGCTGTGGTTGCTCCTCCTGCTCTATGTGGGAAGCTGGGAACATTTCAGTTCCTAGGGCCAGCATTTGTGCGGGGAGGGTCTCCAGCTACAGTTCCTGGAAGCCCAGGTTTGGGAGCTGACATGGTGGCTGGGGTCATTGCTGAGCACCTGTGAGGCAGAGAGAATTGTGGATAAACATATAAAGAGGTGGCCATACCGTAGGCAAAGGCTCCACAGGCAGGAAGAGAATGTGTAACCAGCAGGCAGAGCAAGAGGACTAGGCAGGCAGTGTTTGAATCTCCTGTGGCCATTCCCCTGCAAAACGGATATACCACTTTGGATACTGTTGTGGGGGAGTGGCCTCTCAGGGGAAAGCAGCAACAGCCAAATTTGTTGCATCATGATTGACTCTGCTGCAAGAGGGATGAGTAAAAATTGTGGGAATGCAATATTATAGGGAGTTCAATTGTTAGGGGAGTAGATTGGTGTTTGTGTGGCTATTAACGAGACTCCAGGATGAACATTCTCGAGGGGCTGGGTGAACAGCCGATGGTCGTGGTACACATTGGTACAAACAACATCAGTGAAAAAAGAGATGAGATTCTAAAAACAGAATAGAGGATCTTAGCAAGTGAGTTGAAAAGTAGGACCACAGAGATAGTGGTCTCAGGATTACTACCAGTGCCACGTGACAGTCAGAGCAGAAATAGCAGGATATATCAAATGAATATGAGCCTGAAGAGATGGTGTGAGGGTTTCAGATTCCTGGAACATTGGGACTGGTTCTAGAGGACGTGGGACCTGGGCAGGACCGGGACTGATGTCTTGGGGGAATATCTGTTATCGCAGTTGGGGAGGGTTCAAACTAAAATGGCAGGGGGTGGGAACCTAATCAAGGAGTCACAGGAAGGGGTACCAAGGACAAGAACAAAAAGGCAGAAGGGGGACTAAGGATAGTGAATGCCAGAGAAATTAAGAGCCAGAATCAAACTGGACCACAGTGAAAAATAATGGGAATGGGACAAGGAGCGTTAAATAGACAAGCCTTTGAGCCTTAATGCACGGAGCATTTTCAATAAAGTGGATAAATTATTCTTGCAAATAAATGTAAACAGGTATAGCATAGTCAGGATTACAGGGACATGGCTGTAGTGTGACCAGGGATGGGAACTAATCATCCAGGGGTATTCAGTATTTAGGAAGGACAGACAAAAAGGAAAAGGCAGTGGGGTTGCATTGCTGGTTAAAGAGGAAATTACCGTAATAGTGATGAAGGATATTATCTCTGACAATGTGGAATCTGTGAGGGTAGAGCTGAGAACCACCAAACGGCAAAAATCATTAACAACATTACAAAACATTATACTATCAAATTGTAGCGGTGATGTTGGGAATGGCATTAAATAGGAAATTAAAGCTGTATGCAATAAAGGAACATCTATATATATGGGTAACTTTAATCTGCATATAGATTGGAAAAATCAAATTATTAACAATACCAAAGAGAAGAAATCGCCAGAGTGTGTCCAGGATGGTTTTCTGGACCAATGTGTTTAGGAACCAGCTAGAAAACAGGCCAAGATAAAACAAATTACTGCAGATGCTGGAATCTGAAACCAAAAGAGAAAATGCTGGAAAATCTCAGCAGGTCTGGCAGTATCTGGAAGGAGAGAAAAGAGCTAATGTTTCGAGTCCAGATGACCCTTTGTCAATCAGTTGAGTGAGTGGGCAGATGCATGGCAGATGCAGTATAATCTGGATAAATGTGAGGTTATCCACTTTGGTAGCAAAAACAGAAAGGCAGATTATTATCTGAATGGCTATAGATCGAGAGAGGGGAATGTGCAGCGAGACCTGGGCGTGCTTGTACACCATTCGCTGAATGTAAGCTGGTGCAGTAGGCGATAAAGAAGGCAAATGGTATGCTGGCCTTCATTGAGAGAGGATTTGAGTAGAGGAGCAGGGATGTCTAACTACAGTTATACTGGGGCTTGATGGAATGTTTTGTGCAGTTTTGGTCTCCTTATCTGAGGAAGGATGTTCTTGCTCTGGAGGGAGTTCAGCGAAGGTTTACCAGACTGATTCCTGGGATGGCGGGACTGATGTATGAGGAGAGATTGAGTCGGTTAGGATTGTATTCAGACGAGTTTAGAAGCATGTGGGGGGATCTCAGAGAAACCTATAAAACTCTAACAGGACTGGACAGGGTTTTTGCAGGAAGGATGTTCCCGATGGTGGGTGTGACCGGAATCAGGGGTCGCAGACTAAGGATACAGGGTAAACCATTTTGGACGGTGATGAGGAGAAATTTCTTCATTCAGAGAGTGGTGAGACTGTGGAATTCCCGACCACAAAAAGCAGTTGAGGCCAAGACATTTATGGTTTCAAGAAGGCATTAGATATAGCAGTTGGGGCTAAAGGGATCAAAGGATATGGGAGGAAAGCGAGAACAGATTACAGAATTGGATGGTCAGCCATGATCACCATGAATGGTGGAACAGGCTCTAAGGGCCAGATGACCTACTCCTGCCCTTATTTTCTATGCTTTCTGTCATTTAGCCAAGTTATTATCCATGTGCCACTGTCCCTGTTAACCATGGGCAGGATTCACCATGACCTGATTTTGTAATCGGTTTTTGGGCAGAAAATACTTTCTGACGCCGAAATCGGGGGGCGGTGCTTGTTTGACGCAGGTTTTGTATCCTCCGCCTCCTCCGAAATAGCATCATCGTATCGCGCGCCACACAATACGCGATTAGCGCGCTATCTGAAGACCCTCCCCTGATGCTCCACCCCCGATGGGCCGAGTTTGTGACCGCGGAGTTGACGTGTGGTCTCAGCAGTCGGGAATCCGGCATGGCTGCTGCGGACTGTGTCCAGTGCCGCGTACTGCAGGCCGGGGAGGGGGGGGGGAGAGGGTCTCCACGAGGGCTGAGGGGACTGGTGGGGGGTGGCTAGGGGGTGGCCAGGGGCGCACTATCTGGCAGGTCTGGTCTGTGCACAGCCAGCGCCATGTTTTACGGCGCAACCACTGCAGGTCGGCACCGTGCACATGCGCGGCCACGGACCCGGCCATTCTCCAGCTGTTTTTATCGTGGCGTATTACTCGCCGTGGCTGCTAGCCCTGCACCGGTCGCAGGATTGGTGAGGGGTCAGCGCCGATTGTTTTGACGTAAAACGGCACAGTTCCACCGCACTTAGTCTCAAAAACGGTGAATCCAGCTCCATATCTTTTCACTTTGCTGGCAAACCTGTTATGTGGCACTTTATCAAATACTTTTTGAGAGGTCCTGCACCACATCAATTGCATCACCCTTATAATCAACCCTCAGCAAGAAGCACAATCAATTTGATTGAGCACATTTTCTGCAAACAAATTTGTGCTAGCTTTCCTTAATTAATATACCATTGTCCAAGTGAATGTTAATTTTGACCCAGATTATTGTTTCTAAGGTTTTACATGACCGAGATTAAACTGACTGGCTTGTAGTTGCTGCGCTCTTCCATTCTTTTGAATGAGGTGTAACGTTTGTAACTCTTCAGTCCTCTGGCACCACTCCTGTATCCAAGGAGGATTAGACGAATATGGCTAGTTCCACAATTTAATTTTCTTAAAATGTTTTTATTGAGGTTTTTACATTTTATACACTGTACATTCGGTAAGGATATATGCATCGATTGCAATATGCAAGTCATTTACCTCTGTACTGATCCACCCTCCCTCCCCCTCTTGATTTCCGCACCCCAGTCCCTCCATTTGTTGATTCAGGGTCCTTTCCTGGGATGCTTAATGTACAATGGGCAGTTATCTGCTATTTCCACATGTGCGGTGTCTTCCCCTTCCCTTCTCCCCTTTTGTCATTTGGTCTCACTCCTTTCTCCTACCTTCCCTGTGATGTTCTCTGTTGTGTCTATCAGGATGTCTTGAGAACATAGTGTTTAACAAAGAACATCAACTAGACTTTCGGGTGCGGCGATGACCAGCTGAGTCGCACGTTTCGGCAGCTCCTGGTGGAACGGACTTTTGGGCTCTTAATAAGAGCCCCAACGGCAATTTTAACGGCTAAAAGTACTGTGCGGTGAACCAGAAGGGAATCCCCCCTGGATACGGATGGAAAAAGGAGAGGAAGGTGGCCGGATTGCGGTGGATCCTTTAGAGCAGCGGCAAGGAAGGCAAGCAAAAACCAAGATGGCGTCGGAAGGTGGCAGTTTAATATGGGGCCCTGAACAACACGAGTTTTTGAAACGCTGCGTGGAAGAACTCAAAAAGGAAATGAAGAAGGAGCTGTTGGCCCCGATATTACAGGCGATCGAAGGGCTAAAGGAGGAGCAAAAGACCCAAGAGCGGGAGCTTCGGGTCGTGAAGGCAAAGGCTGCCGAGAATGAGGACGACATACAGGGCCTGGTGGTGAAGACGGAGATGCACGAGGCACACCATAAACGATGTGTGGAAAGGCTGGAGGCGCTGGAGAACAACGCGAGGAGGAACAACCTAAGGATTCTTGGTCTTCCTGAAGGTGCGGAGGGAGCGGACGTCGGGGCATATGTGAGCACGATGCTGCACTCATTAATGGGAGCGGAGGCCCCGGCGGGTCCGCTGGAGGTGGAGGGAGCATACCGAGTGATGGCGCGAGGACCGAGAGCAGGAGAAATTCCTAGAGCCATAGTGGTGAGATTCCTCCGTTTTAAGGATAGAGAGATGGTCCTTAGATGGGCAAAGAAAACCCGGAGCAGTAAGTGGGAGAACGCGGTGATCCGCGTATACCAAGACTGGAGTGCGGAGGTGGCGAGAAGGAGGGCGAGCTTTAATCGGGCCAAGGCGGTGCTTCACAAAAAGAAGATAAAATTCGGAATGCAGCAACCGGCAAGACTGTGGGTCACATATCAAGGGAGGCACCACTACTTTGAGACGGCGGATGAGGCGTGGACTTTTATCGTGGAAGAAAAATTGGAATGAGCGGGTTATTTAAAAAAAAGAACGTTTGAAACAAAGTGGTGGGGCGAGTATGGGGGGCGAAGAGGGGGGTAAAAAGGGGGGAAAGAGGAGTTTTATGTTGTTAATCCTGCGATGTGGTAACTTTTCTCTCTCCCACAGGTGGTGATGGGGGGAGGAGGGGAGGTGGAGGAGATGGGGCGTTGCCCATTGGGGGCGGGGCCAAGGGGGAAGCGCGGGCTCGGTTCCCGCGCTATGATAATCATGGCGGGAATAGGGAAGCAGGAAGGAGGGGGCGTCGCACGGTGCGAGCCGAGGTCACGGGAGGAAGCCGAGGTCGGCCAGAGTTTGCTGACTTCTGGGAGCAACATGGGGGGTGTAACTACGCTAGTGGGGGATCTAGCGGGGGGGGGGGTGGGAGGGGGGAATTATTGGGCTGCTGCTGCTGGGGAGAGGGGGGAGCTGGCATGGGGTGGGGTGGGCGGGGGGGGCACCGCCTGGGGGGGACACAGCTGCGTGGGAACCGGGTGAGGAGCTGGAAAAAGGGGATGGCTAATCGACAAGGGGGGGGGGTAGGAAGCCCCCCAACCCGGCTGATCACGTGGAACGTGAGAGGCCTGAACGGGCCGATAAAGAGGGCATGGGTACTCGCACACCTTAAGAAACTTAAGGCAGACGTGGTTATGTTACAGGAAACACACTTGAAACTGATAGACTAGGTGAGACTACGCAAAGGTTGGGTGGGGCAGGTGTTCCATTCGGGGCTAGATGCGAAAAACAGGGGGGTGGCTATATTAGTGGGGAAGCGGGTAATGTCTGAGGCAAAGACTATAGTGGCGGATAGCGGGGGCAGATACGTGATGGTAAGTGGCAAACTACAGGGGGAGACGGTGGTTTTGGTAAACGTATATGCCCCGAACTGGGATGATGCCAATTTTATGAGGCGTATGCTAGGACGCATCCCAGACCTAGAGGTGGGAAAGTTGGTAATGGGGGGAGATTTCAATACGGTGTTGGAACCAGGGCTGGACAGGTCGAGGTCCAGGACTGGAAGGAGGCCGGCAGCAGCCAAGGTGCTTAAAGATTTTATGGAGCAGATGGGAGGAGTAGACCCGTGGAGATTTAGCAGACCTAGGAGTAAGGAGTTTTCGTTTTTCTCCTATGTCCACAAAGTCTATTCGCGAATAGACTTTTTTGTTTTGGGAAGGGTATTGATCCCGAAGGTGAGGGGAACGGAGTATACGGCTATAGCCATTTCAGATCACGCTCCACATTGGGTGGACTTGGAGATAGGGGAGGAAACAGAAGGGCGCCCAACCTGGAGAATGGACATGGGACTAATGGCAGATGAGGGGGTGTGTCTAAGGGTGAGGGGGTGCATTGAAAAGTACTTGGAACTCAATGATAATGGGGAGGTCCAGGTGGGAGTGGTCTGGGAGGCGCTGAAGGCAGTGGTTAGAGGGGAGCTGATATCAATAAGGGCACATAAAGGAAAGCAGGAGAGTAGGGAACAGGAGCGGTTGCTGCAAGAACTTCTGAGGGTGGACAGGCAATATGCGGAGGCACCGGAGGAGGGACTGTAGAGGGAAAGGCAAAGGCTACACATAGAATTTGACTTGCTGACAACGGGTACTGCAGAGGCACAGTGGAGGAAGGCACAGGGTATACAGTACGAATATGGGGAGAAGGCGAGCAGGTTGCTGGCCCACCAATTGAGGAAAAGGGGAGCAGTGAGGGAAATAGGGGGAGTGAGGGATGAGGAAGGAGAGATGGAGCGGGGAGCGGAGAGAGTGAATGGAGTGTTCAAGGCATTTTATAAAAAATTATACGAAGCTCAACCCCCGGATGGGAGGGAGAGAATGATGGGCTTTCTGGACCGGCTGGAATTTCCCAAGGTGGAGGAGCAGGAAAGGGTGGGACTGGGAGCACAGATTGAAATAGAGGAAGTAGTGAAAGGAATTAGGAGCATGCAGGCGGGGAAGGCTCCGGGACCGGATGGATTCCCAGTTGAATTTTACAGGAAATATGTGGATTTGCTCACCCCGCTATTGATGAGGACCTTTAATGAGGCAAAGGAAAGGGGACAGCTGCCCCCGACTATGTCAGAGGCAATGATATCACTTCTCCTAAAGAAGGAAAAGGACCCGCTGCAATGCGGGTCCTATAGACCTATTTCCCTCCTAAATGTAGACGCTAAGATTCTGGCCAAGGTAATGGCAATGAGGATAGAGGATTGTGTCCCGAGGGTGGTCCATGAGGACCAAACTGGGTTTGTGAAGGGGAGACAGCTGAATACGAATATACGGAGGCTGCTAGGGGTAATGATGATGCCCCCACCAGAGGGGGAAGCGGAGATAGTGGTGGCGATGGATGCCGAGAAAGCATTTGATAGAGTGGAGTGGGATTATCTGTGGGAGGTGCTGAGGAGATTTGGTTTTGGAGATGAGTATGTTGGATGGGTGCAGCTGTTGTATAGGGCCCCAGTGGCGAGTGTGGTCACGAATGGACGGGGATCTGCATACTTTCGGCTCCATAGAGGGACAAGGCAGGGATGCCCTCTGTCCCCATTATTGTTTGCACTGGCGATTGAGCCCCTGGCAATAGCATTGAGGGGTTCCAAGAAGTGGAGGGGAGTACTTAGAGGAGGAGAAGAACACCGGGTATCTCTATATGCGGATGATTTGTTGTTATATGTAGCGGACCCGGCGGAGGGGATGCCAGAGATAATGCGGACACTTCGGGAGTTTGGAGAATTCTCAGGATATAACCTGAACATGGGGAAAAGTTAGTTGTTTGTGGTGCATCCAGGGGAGCAGAGCAGAGAAATAGAGAACTTTCCGCTGAGGAAGGTAACAAGGGACTTTCGTTACTTGGGGATCCAGATAGCCAAGAATTGGGGTACATTGCATAGGTTAAATTTAACGCGATTGGTGGAACAAATGGAGGAGGACTTCAAGAGATGGGACATGGTATCCCTATCACTGGCAGGGAGGGTGCAGGCGGTTAAAATGGTAGTCTTCCCGAGATTTCTCTTTGTGTTTCAGTGCCTCCCGGTGGTGATCACGAAGGCTTTCTTCAAAAGGATCGAAAAGTGTATCATGAGTTTTGTGTGGGCCGGGAAGACCCCGAGAATGAGGAAGGGATTCTTACAGCGTAGTAGGGATGGGGGGGGCTGGCATTAGTTGGGTGCAAATAAATTTGGTGCAAATAAATGTATAGTTTTGTCTGTGAACAAGGCTTGATGTTTGTTCATGCAAGCCATCCAGGTAAGCAAAGCAGAGAACAACACATGCTACCAGGAGTGGAAATAGTAAGGTACCACGTTCACACATGGTACCAGAAGTGGTC
This sequence comes from Scyliorhinus torazame, assembly GCF_047496885.1. Taxonomy (NCBI): domain Eukaryota; kingdom Metazoa; phylum Chordata; class Chondrichthyes; order Carcharhiniformes; family Scyliorhinidae; genus Scyliorhinus; species Scyliorhinus torazame. The sequence goes on along the minus strand of NC_092713.1, from coordinate 208,298,419 downwards.
GTAAAGTCGATTAGTAAGGTTCAGGGAGAAAGAAAGAAGTTCTGTTCGTAGAAAAAAAAACGTGTGAAGAAAAATCTCAACCAGACTCCAGTAGCAACAACCGGCAGCATCACCAAAAGAAATACCCAGCCAAAGCTTCATGGAAGGTCTGCAAACTCTAATGTTATTCAGGATATTGGGGTAATGCAGATGTGAACTGGAAAATTCTCAAAGAAGAGTTTGAACAAGACCTCTCAGCCTTTAATCTCGAAGCGTTCAATAAAAAGCGAAAAATTGCGCTGTTAAATTAGGTTGGACCACAGGCTATAGAATTGTATATCCTATTCCACTATAAGAATGAAGTTGAAAAAAATAAGTTAGATGTGGTCATTGGAAAATTTAATAGCTATTGTGAGCTTAAATTAAATGAAAAGCTCAGTAAACAACTGCAAAAGCAACAAAAAGTAATGCTGAAAGATCCGAGTAAGATATCCCGTGTGAGCAAAGGAACTAAACATAGAGTTCTGAAATGTTGAATCGGCAAAGTAAAACATTTTTTGCTTCTGTCTAAGCTGTGACGCAGCAAAAAATTAAGCACGCTGGAAAAGAAGGCCCGTTTGCGCAAGCGCACTTGAAAAAAACGAGCGCTTCTGAAGTTGGACATTTCGGACATGTGCAGTTCAAGAAAAAAAGCGCATGCTTCGGTGGTTTATGTTCTGCGCCTGTGCGGGACCAGTTGGCACATGCGCACTTTGACAAAGGATGCGATCCGCAAGTTGCCCATTCTGCGCATGAGCAAAAAAAATGAAGACTATGGAAGTCTTGGAGCAGGATAATGCATTTATGATTAATACTGCATGACATAAGAGTGAAAGAAAAATGTCTTAAAGAAAGTGTAATAATTTTTCTTTACAAAGAAAGGGGGATGTGGTATTATAAATGAAGGCAATGCTAAGGTTAATGAAATGTCTACAGACAGCCACGAGAGGGAGCTAGTCCTATGAGCATATAAAGGATGACACTAAATAAATAATCTTTTTATTGTCACAAGTAGTCTTACATTAACACTGCAATGAAGTTACTGTGAAAAGCCCCTAGTCGCCTGCCTTGTGGAAAGAAGAAGATAGAAGATACAGACAGACAGATGAGGCATGAGAGAGAGACAGTTGTGTATTTGAGACTTCTGCAGTTAGAGATAGCATAGTTTAATATAGAAACCTTCTACTTTAGGAATGTGAACAAATCATAGTCAGTTGTGTAAATAAATGTATAGTTTTGTTTGTTAACAAGATTTGTTGTTCTTTGTTCAACACTATGCATCCAAGCCATCCAGGTAAAGCAAAGCAGAGAACAATACAAAGTGATGCTCTCCATGACGTCTCCCAGTCTTAGTGGTGCTTCCAGTTCCCTCCGTCTATCATCCCGCAAGACTGACATATCCAGTCTGTTAAGGAACTATTTCATCCCTGAGTCTACATCGGGGGAGTTCGGGGATGTAGTCCACGGTAGAAGGCCTCAAATGTTTTGTTATCCTTTTGTGGTTTGGCTACCAGTCTGCCTCTGCCACTTGACCTGTGCTATTTCCCTCGTGGCTGTCTGCTTTTTCAGCTGCCTTGTTTCCACGTTCGTAAAATGTCCCCCGTGTCTGGCAGAGTTGGTGCACTGCCTTCCTGGTAAATAGCAGGTTAAAGTCCATTTGTAGCTTCTCCCTCTCCGCCAGAAGCTCTATGGTTGGGGCCTCGGAGTACTGTCTGTCGACCTCCAGAAAAGAGTTGATCAGTTGTTGCCTCGCCGCACTCTCTTCCCTGTCTTTGTGAGCTTTATAGGTGATAATTTCTCCCCTAATCACAGCCTTCAATGCCTCCCAGAATCTGGAAGGTGAGACTTCCCCATTCCAGTTGTTTGGAACTTACTCACCCATGGCCTGCGATATTTTCTGGCAGAAGACCTTGTCGTTCAAGAGGGCTGTGCCCAACCTCCATGTGGGACGTTGGGCATGGCCCGTCTCCAACCTCTAATCCATGTAATGTGGAGCGTGGTCGGAGATTACAATAGCGGAGTATTCTGCTCTGACTATCTCCGGAAGCATCAATTGCCCCACCACAAAGAAATCGATGTGGGTGTAGACCCTATGTACTGATGAGAAAAAGGAGAATTCCTGCTCACCTGGGTGCATGAACTGCCATGGGTCCACTGTCCCCATCTGCTCCATGAACGTTCCCAGTTCTCTAGCCATGCCTGTCGCTTTCCCAGTTCCGGGGTTTGACCTGTCCGTCAGTGGGTCCTGTGCACAGTTAAAGTCTCCCCCAGTGATCAGTCAGTGCGTATCTATGTTGAGGATTTCTGCCATGGTCTTCTTTACAAATTCCGTGTTTTCTCAGCTGGGCACATACACGTTGACCAGGACTATCAGTGTCCCGTCTCGGACATCACTGACCATGATGTACCATTCCCCTTAGTCTGTAACTGTTCTCATCACTGTAAACACTACCCTCTTACTCATCGGTATGGCTCCCCCCCCCCCCATAGCAGAAATAGTAGGTCTGTCCCACCCAGCCCTCCCTTACCCGTAGTCCAGTCTTTTCCATCAGGTGTGTCTCTTGGAGGAAGACTATGTCCGCTTTCATATCTTTCAGATGGGTGAAGACTCTGGATCTTTTCACTGGGCTTCTAAGTCCCCTGACTTTCCAGGTGACTATCCTGATGTGGTCCCCCCCTCCCCTCCCTCCTGCCCCCCGCACCTGGCATCAACTATACTTATCTTGTGGAATTCCCCTTTGTTTAGGGACCCTCCAAAGTGGCTGCTTATGGTGCCATCTTGTTCCAGGTTTCTGAGATTAGCCTGCTCAACCCAGTCTCGAGCCCTTCCCCCCCTTGTCGTTTGTTCCCCTGTGGTTTTATTTCCCCCCCCCCCACTTCTCTCGCTGCCCCCTTTCACCACCCTGCTGTATCCCTCCTCTTTTGTCTACTCCTCTGCCTCCATTCCCATCGCTTTGTCTCCCCCCCAACCATACCCTGGTGGAAGATGCCGCCGACCACATCCAGGGCCCTCTGCTCGGCCACAGTGAGGGGCCACATATCAGGGCAAAGAGCATTATTTTACTGCCCCTGCAGAGGGGACAGGTTTATCCGTAAGAATGGCTTGGACAGGCATCCAGAGAGGCAGCAATGAGGAAGGCATTTACCCACAGTTCAAGTATGTTAATATAGTTAACCAATACTAAAATAGAGTTGCACCACTTCAAGTGTTGGTGACCTGTTTGTGATCCAGAACACCCAACACATCATGATACCAGGAGTGAACTGGTTCAATCTAGATAGTCATACCTCAGCGTACAGTGACAACCAGCAGCGATACCCAGGAAAATGTTCGAGATCCGGGTTCCGCAGCAGCTCCAGTGCCACGGTGATCTCCGTGAAAACTTGCGAGCATTCCGGCAAAAATTTGAAATCTTCCTGCTGGCAGCCGAAGTAGAATACCTGCCCGATCCTGAAAAAACAGAGCTTCCCTCACCATTGCCGGTGCCAGAAGAAATCTTAAAAAAATTCAAGTTCTCCAAGGGGCAAAACAGGAGCGCCTTCCAGGCAGTCCTGGACAAATTCGGCAAATACTGTGAAGAAAACACACTCCAACCAGCAAGGAAAGGTAAGAGAAGCACCAGTACTCACCTGTAGGCCGAAATCCCGGAGCAGAGAACGATTTTGGTCAGCGGCCATCTTTCTAAAGGGACTGCACTTGCGCAGTTGCGTGACGCCACGCATGTGCAATCACGAAAACGGCCGTCAGTAAAGGAACTGCGATCTGCGCATGTGCAAACGCCTCCTATGTGCTATGCCACGTGCGTCATGACGTCAGAGGTCCCAGACTACGCCCATTTAAAGGGGAAACGTCCCAAATCAAAGAAAAAATCTTTTAAAGCTGTAAAACAACCTTCCTTCACCTGGAATGACAGCACAATGCCTCGAATTGAACCAGAAAATGAAATAAACTTCAGAAGAACCCTGCAACAAGCGGTTACCTACGCTCAAACGAGTCCGATTCCGACTTCCCGCAGACCAGCGACACTGAGGACCCGAGGGAGCCTTTTCGAGTCGCTGTTATAACAAAGAACAGGCTGTCCCTGAATCAAAACCACCAGCCGCTGTCGGTGCACAGCATTGATCCAGACGACGAGTGGTGTGCCACCCTGACGGTCAACCAGAATTCGTCGCCCACCTCAGAGACTTGACTTATGAGTTTTACGATGTTGGACTCTTTGATCTGTTCTGTTATCCTGTTTCATCGTTCCAGTAGTTTGAATATAATGTTCATTACGTTGTTGGTGTGACACCCTATTTCTCTGCACCAGGCACCTTCCCATATAAATAGATTAGCCTCATGTACATAGTCATGTAAATAACACGCACACACATAGTCAGGTACATTCACTACACGATATTTATTGTCACGCAGGCACATGTTCTTTATATAAAAGGGGGGATGTCATAATATACACCAGTGTATTCTGGTGCAGACACACACACACACACACACACACACACACTGATGGACATGCAGTGGGACCAATCAGCATACACAACACCGCAGCCAATCACCAGTGAGAGCACACGCACTATAAAGACAGGGGACAGGAGAGTTCCCGCTCATTCTAGTATCAGCCAGCTCAGAGCACAGAGCTCACAGCCTGCAACACAGACATTCACCATGTGCTGAGTGCATCACCTGGTTAGGAATAGGCAAGGGTCAACAGTTAAAGCTGGTGTTTCATTTACCCACAGTTCAAGTATGTTAATATAGTTAACCAATAATAAAATAGAGTTGCACCACTTCAAGTTTTGGTGACCTGTTTGTGATCCAGAACACCCAACACATCATACAGCTCACCAATCTTATCTACCTTGTTCTGTGCATTAACATTTATGCACTATTCACCTGGAACACAGTAAAATCTTGATGAGTTGAATCCCAGGGGATCCGTCTCCAAATGTGTGTTAAGCAGTGCTTTGTAACCACTGAGGAGGCTCCATTCCAACATAAATGCATCTCTTTGTAACCCGATATGCGCACAAATGTGGTCTATGTTAAAAACAACAAATCCTAAAGTCAAATGAAAACACAGTAAAGCAGTAAATGTGTGAAAAAGTCCTTATTCAATTTGTTTACACCTAACAATGACCTGACCTTGCAAAAGACGGGGGGCTAATGTTGCCATGCCTTGTGCTTCAGCTTGCACCTCATTACATACTTTGAAGACCGTATGAGATTGAATTGATTTGATTTCTCATGAGCCCGTTTGTTGCTTCCACAACATCCTCTTGGGTCGTGACCCCCAGTATGCAAACCATTGTTTTAAACTAACTTGGCAAGAGGTGGGAACCATGAGCCCTTAAGATGGATAAAATGGTGTATATAAGATTGGGAGAGACAGATAGCATTCGAGTAAGAAATAGTGAAAATGCAGCAAGATCTAAAGTGAAACTGTGATGAGTCAACTTGGGTGACACAAAATTCTGGTTTAGATTTAGATCTAGGTTTAGATTTAGATTTTTTGTCACTGAGGTACAGTCAAAAGTATTGTTCTACGTACAGTCCAGTAAGATCGTACCATGCATGAAAAACATAGGGGGCGGGATTCTCCATTGGCTGACGGCAATATTGCGAAACGCGATTGGGCGGGAGAATAGGTTCTGACGCCAGAATCGCGGCAGGTGCCGATTTAACGTCAAATCATGATTCTCCGTCACTTCGACAACGGCGTCAATGCGATCCGGAACGCACATACAGTAAACACCGTTTGCATGTCATTAGCGGGCTCGACCGCTATTCTCCGGGGCCTCCGTGATTCTCCTCCTCCGATGGACCGAGTTACCGATGGCGCTGTTCACTTGTGCTTTTAAAAATCGTGAAATCGGCATCATGGCTGGTGAGGGAGAGGGAGAGGAGGGAGGACACACAGAGAGGCGCGACTATGGGCTGACGGCTGGGCTGGCTGGGGTGGGAGAGGGGTTAATGGGAGAACATGGCCAGTGGCCGGGGTGACCCCCCCACGGAACGTGGGCGGTATCTAGGCATGGACCGCCATTTGCTGCTCACCCCAGTGACCACCCACCTTGACCTCAGGTTTTGCAGAGTGATGTCGGCTGTATGGTGACTCCTGCCCATGGTAGCACTTTCCACCGTCCACCTGGGTGATCCCTGCATGCGAGCTGGCCATTCCATCACACAGTCCCATCGGTTCCCTGGGTTGACGGTGATGGAGACGATCGGAGGGGTGGGGAGCCCAGGCATCCCACAACATCCACCCATTCCCCCTTCTCTGTGGCCAGCCTAGACCACCCCAACCCACAAACTCGCTTACAGAGCGTAACAGTGTGAACAGGTGTTAATGTGAATGAATATTTACAAATTTGTGCTCTAGCCCCTATAACTAAACTGTGTCCTGCACCCGTGCCAACTTAACTGGTGTCTACCTTTTTGGCCTTACAGGCCCTAACACTATGTCTTGGTGGTTCCCCAGATGGTACAACAGGAGTGGAGGCAACCTGCTGTGATTCCCGCCCTGCGATCTGCGTCCCCGTTGGCTGGCATCATCTGGGGCGGCTGTGCACAGATGGGCCCGGCTGCTGCTCGAGCGTCCCGGGTGACGTTGTGCCACCCTGTTCCAACCACTGCCCATGTGATGCACCAGGGAGTGGAGGGGTGGGGGAGTCCGAGGTGCTGCGGTGTTCCGGAACCTCCCCTGCGGGTGTCACCGGCACGGACCCCATCACCTCCTCCTCCCTCGGGGTGCACGATGGCCCCCGTGCTACTCCATGGGACGGGGGTGTGAGCGGAGCAATTCCCTGAGCTCAACATCATCTGGCGCTGTCATACCTGGAGGCCTGCTCTGGTCTCGGCCAAGGTCCACTTGCTCGCGGCCATGGAGCACAGGAGTGGACCATTATTGTCACCCTGTGACCTGAGCTCTGGGGTCTTCTGAGTCTCGGGCGGAGGGCTGGTGTCTGAGCTGCTCCCATCGCTGCTCGGCTCCCACGGTGGCACTGGCTGAGGGCGGGGAGGCGCCAGGTGGACCCGCCCCATCACCAGACACAAGATAAGCTGTATGATAAAACCGCAGGCCAGGGCGTGGGGGTGGTGAACGTGTGGGTGGGGGTGGGGGGTGGGGGTGGTGTGGGGGTGAGGTAGGGGTCAGTGTGGTGTGGGGGTGAGGGTGGTGTGGGTGGGAGTGAGGAGCATCCAGGATAGTTTTTTAGAGCAGTATGTAAATAATCCAACTCGGGAAGGGACCATACTGGACCTGGTATTGGGGAGTGATCCCGGCCAGGTGGTTGACGTTTCATTCGGTGATTACTTTGGGAATAGTGATCACAATTCCGTAAGTTTTAGAATACTCATGGACAAAGACGAGAGTGGTCCCAAAGGAAGAGTGCTAAATTGGGGAAAAGCCAAGTATAACAAAATTCGGCAGGAGCTAGGGAATGTGGATTGGGAGCAGCTGTTTAAGGGTAAATCCACATTTGAAATGTGGGAGTCTTTTAAGGAAAGGTTGATTAGAGTGCAGGACAGACATGTCCCTGTGAAAATGAGGGATAGAAATGGCAAGATTAGGGAACTATGGATGACAGGTGGAATTGTGAGACTAGCTAAGATAAAAAAGGAAGCATACATAAGATCTAGGCGACTTAAAATTCACCAAGGAGAGGGACATGACGGATGTTGAGGCTAGGGATGGATGTTTAAATACTCTAGGTCAAGTCGGCATAAGGAAGGGGGAAGTTTTGGGTATTCTAAAAGGCATTAAGGTAGACAAGTCCCCAGGTACAGATGGGATCTATCCCAGGTTACTGAGGGAAGCGAGGGACGAAATAGCTAGGGCCTTAACAGATATCTTTGCAGCATCCTTGAGCACGGGTGAGGTCCTGGAGGACTGGAGAATTGCTAATGTTGTCCCTTTGTTTAAGAAGGGTAGCAGGGATAATCCAGGGAATTATAGACCTGTGAGCTTGACGTCAGTGGTAGGCAAACTGTTGGAGAAGATACTGAGGGATAGGATCTATTCACATTTGGAAGAAAATAGACTTATCAGTGATAGGCAGCATGGTTTTGTGCAGGGAAGGTCATGTCTTACAAACCTAATAGAATTCTTTGAAGAAGTGACAAAGTTAATTGATGAGGGAAGGGTTGTAGATGTCATATACATGGACTTCAGTAAGGCGGTTGATAAAGTTTCCCATGGCAGGTTGATGGAAAAAGTGAAGTTGTATGGGGTTCAGGGTGTACTAGCACCCCTGACTGGCCGAAGTCCCGATGACGTGGATCTGACATGGTCCTGCCGGTCGGGTTATTAGCGTGGCGCCTGTGGACTAAGTCCGTGGCCGCCCTGGTCGGGGGCGGGCCGATCGGAGGACAGGGGGGGACTTATACGCGACCGGGTAATTTTTGGGCGGGCGGTCTGGGTCGGGTGCACGGCTGATCGGGGGCACTCTGTTTAAGGTCCAACTCGCGGCCTGAGTCCGCCATGGAGCACGGCGCGACCGCTGGAGGCTGCCGCCATGCGCATGCGCGGCCTCTGACCCGGAAGTCCAGGGGGCCGTATCTGCAGCAAAAGCTGCTAGTTTCACGCTGGTTCACTGCTAGCCCCCTGCAGGGCTATGAATATGTCGCCCTTTCACCACAGTTTTTACGATGGTGTGGGGACATAGTCCCAAAAACAGAATCCAGCCCAAGACCCTCTCGAGCAAGATAGAAGGCTACTTCATCAGAAAGGCTGAAAAGTATTTTTTGACCAAGCTGTGCAGCTGGAGATACCTGAACCCATCAGCATCTGTAAACCCATATTTCTCTTTCAGTTCCCCAAAGCTAGCGAACCGACCTTCCAAAAATAAGTCTCCCACTTTCTCTGAACTTTTATTCCCTAAATTTCTCACCTGACCTGGCAGGTTCGAATAGCTGATTCGCACAGATAGGGGTCAGCCGAGAGTCAGCCCTCAAGTTAAAATCATGGCGGAGATGCCTCCAAATTTCTAACGTGGCTACTACTACCAAGTTAGACAAGTGTTTCTTTGGTAGCACTGGTACGGAGCTGATGCCAGCATCACTGGACTTGCTCCCCTCACAGACTCTGCTTCTGCCAGAATCCAAAGCTCATCTGAATCTCTGAACCACTCTAGCACCTTTTCAGCATTAGCTGCCCAATAATAGTATTGAAAGTTTGGCAAGGCCAAGCCGCCTAATTGTCTCTCCCTCTGGAGCAACGTCCTCCGGATCCTTGAGCTCTTACCCGCCCAAATAAACCCAGTCACCAAACGGTCAATCTCTCTGAAAAAAAGTCTTGGATAAGAATATTAGAAGGCACTGGATAAAAATCTCAGCAAGATGTTCATTTTAACCGATTGCACGCGGTCCGCCAGGGATACTGGCAGACCGTCCCATCTTTGCAAGTCTGATTTGACCTTTGCCACCAGATTCGTATAATTCAACCTCCGGAGTTTCCCCCAGTCCCTTGCCATCTGGACACCCAAATACCAAAAATGACTTCCAGCTAGCCGGAACAGCACTCCCCTAAACACCACCCCCTCTCTTCAGTAACCCAAAAACAAAGTATTCACTCTTTCCTATATTTATTTTGTAACCGGAAAAGCCCCCAAAACACTGCAAAATCCCCACAATGTTATCTATTGACGCCTCTGGATCCCTCACATACAATAATACGTTGTCAGCGTACAGCGAGGCCCTGTGTTTCACCCCATGTCTAATTATTCCTCTCCATGTATTCGAGGACCTCCGGACATGGTTTGTGGATCCATTGCTCATGCAAATAGCAAAGGTGACAACGGACATCCCTGCCTGGTACACTGGCAGAGATGAAAGGAGCAGAGGTCACTTTGTTAGTGCAATAACAGCTGCATCCATGCTACAAAGCCCGCCCAAATCCAAATTTTTCTAAAGCTGCAAAGAGATAGTTCCACTCTACCCGGTTAACACCTTCTCTGCGTCAAGGGGTTAGGTCCTCCCCTGGAGCAAGCACTACATTCAACAGTCGTTTCATTTTCCCTGTCAACCTCCGCCACTTAATGAAACCTGTTTGGCCTTTCCCCACCACTTCTGGCAAATATGACCCACAGTCTGAAGGCCAATCCTTATCTAGCAGCTTCGCGCCCACATTTAATAGGGAGATTGGTTGATATGACCCACAGTCTAAAGGGTCCTTGTCTTTTCTCAAGAGCAGGGAAATCGAAGCCTGCCTCAGTGTCTGTGGCAAAGCCCCTTTCTCCAAGGAGTCCCTGAAAATCCCTAACAATAGAGGGGCTAATAGGTCTATGAATTTTTTATAGAATTCCACTGGGAACCCGTTGGGTCCCAGTGCCTTCCCCGACTGCATCAGTTTCAGCGCCTATTTGATCTCATCCAACTCCAGTGGAGCTTCAAGGTCCTCTCATAACTCCGCTTCCATTTTGGTAAACTCCAACTTACCCAGGAATTCCACCAAATTTCCCCTTCCCGTAGAAGTTCAGACACGTATAAATTTTTGTAAAAGGTCTTAAATATCTCATTTACCTTCTCCTGATCCGAGACCAGCCCCCCATCCCGTGTCCTAATCTGGGCAATCTCCCTCTCAGCCTCCTATTTCCTCAATTGATATGGCAGGCGTCGACTTGCCTTCTCCCCAAATTCGTAAATCACCCCTTTAGCTCGCCCCAGCTGTTGTACCGAATGATCTGTAATGATCAGATTAAACTGCGATTGCAGCTTTCTGCTCTCCGCTAATGGTTCTTGGGAAGGGCTGTCCGCACACTTAGGATTTACCTCTACAATGTCATCGACTGGTTTTTCCCGCTCCTTCCTTGCCTCCAGCTCTACATGGGTCATCGGCTGACGCCGAAATTGTGCAAGACGATTGGGCGGAGAATTGGTTCTGAGGCCGAATTGATGTTGGATGTCAGGTTCACCCCAAAACGCAATTCTCCGGTGCCTCGACAGCGGTATCAATATGTTCCACTCTGCACCTACAATAAACACTGTTTGCATCGCATTAGCGGGCCTGATTGGGTATTCTCCGGGGCCTACACGACGCTCCGCCTCCGCCGGGGGAAATTCCCGACGGCGAGGTTCACTTGTGCCTTTAAAAATCGGGAAACAGGCGCCGTGGCTGATGAGGGAGAGGGAGGAGGTAGGATATGCAGAGGCACGACCATGGGCTGCCGGTCCTGACACTTGTAGGGCTGGTTGGGGTTGGGGAGGTGGGGGGGGGGGGGGGGGGGGGGGGAGCCAGTCAGAGCTGGGATGGAAGGGTGATGACGAAATGACGGGCTATGAGGCCGGAGTGACCCCCCACAGAACTGGAGTGGTGTCCAGGGATGGACCGCCATTGCTGCAGCCGACAAGGCAGCCATCTCGCTACGCACCCCACTGTCCACCCATCTTGGCCTCTGGTTCTGCAGAGTGCAGCTGGCTGTATGGGTGCCCCCACCCCAACTCCCCCGCATTCCAGCCCCCACCCTTGCACCCCAGCCCCCACCCTCCATCCATGCACCCCAGCCCCCACCCCCGCACCCCACACTCTGCCATTCCAATCCCCCACCCCCCCCAAACCAGCCGATGCCAAACTCCACCCCGACGACTGCTCATTCTTCAGACCCACCGATCACGTCCAGTTCCCTCTGCTCTGCTGCAGGGCGTTTTCTGCTCCCCCCCCCTCTCAGGAGAAAGCTGTGCACAACCGGCAGAGCAGGAGATGACTGGAGGGGGACCACCGGACCGCTGGCTGTATGGGTGCCCCCACCCCACGTGATGTGTCGTCGGTGGGTAGCGGCCAGTCGGGGGGTGGGAGGATTGGTATGGCGGAGTGTGGGGTGCTGGGGTGGGGGCTGGGGTGCACGGGTGGAGGGTGGGGGCTGGAGTGCGGGGGTGGTGGGGTGGGGGCACCCATAAGGCCGCAGATCCAGTGGTCCCCCTCCAGTCATCTCCTGCTCTGGCGGTTGGGCACAGCCTTCTCCTGGGAGAGGGGGAAACAGAAAACGCCCAGTGTTAGACACTCTGTGCATGCAGTCCAATGGATGGTTGCTGGTGGCTTCAGTGACCAGGGCACCCGGCTTTTTCGGCCGGTATGGGTGCCAGCATGGATGGATCGGTTTATTGTCACGTTTACTTAAGAGGCAGTGAAAAGTATTTTCTGTGTGCACCTCAAACAGATCACTTAGTCCAAGAAAATAAAATACGTAAAAGGGCAAAACAAGGTACACAATGTAATTACATAAACACCGGCATTGGGTGAAGCATACATGAGTGTAGTATTAATCAGGTCAGTCCATAAGCGAGTCATTCAGGAGTCTGGTAACAGCTGGGAAGAAGTTGTTTTTGAGTCTGTTCAGGCGTGTTCTCAGACTTTTACATCTCCTGCCCGATGGAAGAAGTTGGAACAGTGCGTAAGCCGGGTGGGAGGGGTCTTTGATTTTGCTGCCCGCTTTACCCGGCAGCGGGAGGTGGAGACAGAGTCAATGGATGGGAAGTGGGTTTGTGTGATGGACTGGATGGTGTTCAGAGTGGGGTTTAGCTGTCCTCTGGGTTAGGGAGGTCTGGGGTAGGGTTATGGGTGTGTGGGACAGGGGTTGGAGCTCGGGCACAGTGCTGAGGAGGTGATGCAGTTTTTTCCTGCACTGCTGAGCAGTCCGGACCATGTTGCCTACGACGTTGACCACCTCTGTCACCTGCGCCCAAGACCGGCGAACAGCGGCAGTTGACACCTTCCTGCCACCTCGGGGTACAGGGTCGCCCACCCACCTCCACAGCGCCCAGCAAGGTCTCCAGTTCCGCGTCAGTGAACCTCGGGGCTATGCGTCTTCATAGATTCATAGAATTTATAGTGTAGAAGGCAGCCATTCGGCCCACCGAGTCTGCACCGGCCCTTGGAAAGAGCACCCTACTTAAGCCCACGCCGCCACTCTATCCCAATAACCCCTTCAACCTTTTGGTCACTAAGGGGCCATTAAGCATGACCAATACACCTAACTGGCACATCTTTGGACTGTGGGAGGAAACCCTCGCAGACACGGGGAGAAAGTGTAAACTCCATCCAGGCTGGAATTGAACCCGGGTCCCTGGAGCTGTGAGGCAGCAGTGCTAACCACTGTGCCACCATGCGACCCACTTGCTGCCATCTTGTTGGCTGGGATGTGTGCGTGTGGGGAGTGAAGTGTGTATATGTGGCTGCAGCTTGTCAGCCTCCTGACTGTCAATCCAGGACCTGGTGAATCCCCCACCATTTCCCATGGAATGGATTATGTTCCACATGGCACCAGTGCTAGCCCCTTAACAGTCATTGAATCGGTCCAGCTGCTGTCAGTTTTGCTGTCGTAGTACTCCACAAATCCTGCCCCGGCGTCAACACTTAGACCCAGGAACGGAGAAACCGGCCGATAATTTCTCCTCAAATTCCAACATTGCCATAGTGTCGTGGGAGAGACCTCCCCATTGTCGTTGTTCAAAATATAATCCTGGATCGCCTCTGAGATCCTTGCACAGAACCCAATATCCGCCAACATCCAGCCACCACTCCCTTTCGATCCCCCTTACCTACCCCCAACTCAAGGTCCATCCAATGTGGGGCATGGTCAGAAATGAGCACCGCCGAGTACTCAGATTTCATCATCCCCGCCATTCGTGCTCAGTTTATGACAAAATAGTCAATCCTGGAAAAAGCATTGTGTACTGAGGAGAACCAGAACTCTTTTGCCCCCGGGTGTCCGAACTGCCAAGGGCCTGGTGTTATGGGCCAGGGTTTAGAGAACCCCAAAGTGTACGAGGCAAGTTTTTTACGCAGAGGGTAGTGGGTGCCTGGAACTCGCTACCGGAGGAGGTGGTGGAAGCAGGGGCGATAGTGACATTTAAGGGGCATCTTGACAAATACATGAACAGGATGGGAATAGAGGGATACGGACCCAGGAAGTGTAGAAGATTGTAGTTTAGTCGGGCAGCATGGTCGGCATGGGCTTGGAGGGCCGAAGGGCCTGTTCCTGTGCTGTACATTTCTTTGTTCTTTGTTCTTTGTATCATGGAGTTCACCTGACCCACAACTTTTAATAGATTGTGGTATGGGGAGCACACGGCCCACTCTACAGGTGTGGTACAGCAGAAATAGAAAATAATTTTTTTAAAAGCAAAACAATGTTTATTCTATGAACTCAAGTTAACCTTTTTAAAACATACAGTGAACATCTTAGCAACCATTAATTCAAATACAACCCCCAAAGGCTACAACACTAAGTAATCCTTTAAACGTTCCTTTTAACATCCATACGACTTAAAATACCTTTTACAGAAGCACATTAGGTTTACATTCACGATTGAGAACATTTATAATTCTGAATTCGCCAAATGATCAAGAGATAGTCTTTTGATGGCAGAGAGAACAGCAGTACACCTGCTCTGTCTGGCTTCAGCTCCAACACTGAAAATGAAGATAAAACACACCCAGCAGCCTGCTCAAAAATGAAAGTAAAAAGCTGACAGACAGCCCAGCTCCACCCACTCTCTGACATCACTTGCAGTAATAAACACCCATTTCTTAAAGGTACTCTCACTACAGATATTTATATACACACCCATTTATAAACACCCATTTCTTAAAGGTACTATCACATGACACTGGTTACCACCTCCCCCCCGCCCCACCCCCCCAGTTCTTCCATAAACACAATTAACACATTTGCCACACACCCCGGGACCAGCAATAACCTTGGCCTTGGGTCGAGCACACAATTCATGTCTCCTCCCATAATAAGCTGATGCTTGTCTTGATCCAGTATCCTTGCCAGCAGCCGTTTCATGAACATTGTATCATCCCAATCCGGGGCGTAAACATTTGCCAACACCACCGGTATACCTTTTAATACTCCCATCATTATTTTTAAAAAATATTTTTATTCAAGGTTTTTTACATATATACACAAAGGGCACAATTCTCCACCTCATTGCGCTCTCGCCCGAGCGAAACGAGACCGTGAATAGCGGGAGAGGCCGAAAACAAGAACCGCACCAGGCACCAAACAGTTTGCGATGCAACCGGCCTGCTCCCATAGACGAAATCGGGATCTCGCCTTGCGTGGCGATAAACCAATTATCACCACTTAAACCCTATTTCCATACAATTAATGGGAGGCATCCCATATCCAACAGCCTCCCGTGATTCATTGACCACCCAGCAAGTGGTCACGCTGGTGCCAATTTGTATTCCTTTTGAAAAACCTGAGGGAAGGGCTTCTGTGGGGAGCCGAGGTGGTGAATAGCCATCTTTGCTCACAGGCAAAGAGCCCGGGTCACTGGGCTTGCCACCCCAGTGCTCGTCGAGGGCTGGGGGGGAAGCCCAGCTGGATTTGGGGGACCCTCTGCAGGGGTGGGCCACCATGGGAAGGTGGGAGGAGGTGCTGGGAGGGGGGGATCTGGGGGCAATTGCATGGGATACCACCATTCCAACCCCTGGATCGCGTGTATTCATTCTGGGGGCAATCCTTGTTCCTGACTGTCTGCCCCACCAACCACCCATAACCCGCACAGACTGCCGGGGCCTCTGGCCGTGTGGCTGAAGCTATTGCTGATAGGAAATTGGCAATCATCGTTAAGTGAGCAATTCACACAACCCAAGTGGATCCCCGTGGGCGGGCGGGCCATGTAGCATATGGGAGTCATTGACTAGCATCCCAATCAGACCATGATGCCTGAACACTGTGCCTGAACACTGCGGGAGGAAACACCACACATCCAGCAGCCAACATTCGAACACCCAGGGGATGTGACACAGCTCCGAAAATATGTCCACAGCTGGAGGGTGGGTGAGTGCCACGGTGAGGGGACCAGTGCCCAGTCCAGATGACATTATGAACGGAGTGCGTGGGCTGGGCATTCCCAGTGGGTGGGGGGGGGGGGGGAGATCAATGGGAATGGAAGGTTCCGGGTGGGAGCCACTGCTGTTTGATCACCCCGTCCCAATTTGTTGCAGATAATAAACAGTATGGATGATATTTTGGGCCCCGCGGAACTTGCCCTAGTAATGCTGCTGCTAGGCCAGGTGGCCAGACGCTGGAGACGGAGGCGGCAGCAGCAGCGTCATCAGATACTCGAGGTGGTGACCCACATGCCGGACACCGCCTCACACCCTGAGGACCTGGCCGCCCATCAGGCCAGTGAGAGACCCAGAGGGGGAGTCCCGCTACGGCCCAGGGTGTACACGGCGTCGCTGTTCGTTTGAATGGATGACAGACATTGTGTGCTGCAGGAGGCTCAGCCTCAATACGGTGTAGGTCCTCCGACAACAACTTGCCCAAAAACACTGGAGGCGGCCGCCCTGGGAAGGATGACACCTCTTTTTTCACGAAATCCCTCACCTGCAGGTATCTAAAGCTGTTCCCTTTGGGCAACTCATACAATTCCTCCAACTCCTCCAACTCCCCTGAATTTGCCCCCTGTAAACAAGTCCCTAACATTCTCGACCCCACCTGCCGCCACCACCGAAACCTCGCATCCAGCCCCGTGGCACAAACCTATGGCTGTCGCATAACGGCGCCCACAATGACATAGTCTCCAACCCAAAATGTTGTCTGCACTGGCTCCACACCCACACACCAACACCACCACTGAGCTCACCGGCGAGAACGCAATAGGTGCCAGCAACAGAGCCCTCCCGTTACTATAACATACCTTCCTACCGCATCTGCTAATACCTTCTCTGAACAAAACCGGACCCTTTTATTAATAAGGATCCCCACCCCCTGGGCCCTGCTGTTAAATCCAGAGTGGAAAATTTGGCTCCAAATTTCCAAAGCCTTCCAAAGCCGTGCCTGATCACTCGCGCATGTAGGTCTCCTGGCGGGGTGTCACATTGGCTCCCAAGTTCTTTAAATGAGCAAAATCCGCGCTCTTTTGACTGGGCCCCCCAGGCCCCACACATTCCAGGTGTCCACCCATGTTGGGGGTCGCTTACCCCACCCCCCAAGCCTCGAGTCAGTCAATACCATCGCAAAATGTCATAGCTTTGCCGATGATTCCCAGGCCGCAGGCCCACATAAGATGGCGACCCATCCCACCTAAATGGTGGAGCAGAAAAATATAACTTGTCACTGTCAGTATCCACTCCCCCTCCCCCAGTCAAAAGATAGCCTATTGTCTCTTCAAACCCTCTCCCCTTCCCCACACACACAGCCCAGACCCATCGAGCTTAACCAATCTGGCCTGATAAGTCGCATCCCCAACCCCCACTTGACTTCCGTTAACAAGCAAACGTTTTAGCGCTATTAAGGTGACCACCCCATCCCAGGTCTCCCTATTCCTTAACCATCGCCTTCATATCTGCCCCAAGCGCGTTTCTCCCCCATAATAAACAAAGGCCTCAAACTGAGGAAAGACAACCCCCCCCCCCATCGCCCTAGAAACTACTAAGCCCGTAAAGACGAATGCTCACTGCTCAAGATGACTGATTCAGTTGCGGTCTCTGCCTCAAGGTCTTGTGTGCCATGTCGAGCTCTGGCGCAGCCAATACCTCATCACCGCTCATCAATTGGGAGAACTTCACAGCAAAGTATTCGGTCGGCCGTGCACCCTCAACCTCCTCGGGTAGACCCACCAGCCTCAGGTTCATGTGCTTGGACCTATTTTCTAAATTATCCATCTTCGCCTTGAGGCCCTTGTTCCTAGATCCGACAATCACCATTTCAGCCTTCAAGGACGCAAGCCTGTCTTCGTGCTGGGATAAGGCCTCCTCCACGTTTTTCAATTTCTCTGCCTGCGCGCTACCGCTTTAATTGAAGCGTTCATCCATTTTGCCAAATGTTTTCATTCCCTGGCTACCACCCCTTCCATCATGTCGAGGCTAATACGAATGACCGCTCACTCCGCCATCTTTGATGCCTCCTTGTTCAAGCTTGGCATCTACAACTTCACCCCACCGCCCTTCTTCGATGTCAATTTCGACATCGTGTGATTTCCAGCTGATTGCTCTGCCAGGCAAGTCTGTTTTTTTTTAAATTCCTCCGATCGAGCAGATAAGCCCAAAGTGACAGAGCCTGCGCAGGGAATCATCCGAGACGCGGCCGCTACTTCATGCGACCGCACCAGAAGTCGATTGACGGGAATGTTGCCAAGGCGTGAAAATTAGCAGCTATGAGGAGAGTTTGGATAGGCTAGGGTTGTTTTCCTTAGAACAGAGGAGGCTAAGGATTACTTAATTGAGGTGTACAAAACACCTGGTTTGGTAGTTGAGGCAGAAACCCTCAACTCATTCAGGGGCCTAGATAGAGTAGATGTGAAAGACCTGTTTCCCCTAGCTGAGAGGTCAGTTACCATGGAGCACAGATTTAAGGTGATTGGTTGAAGGAATAGAGGGGACATGAGGAGAAACGTCTTTGCCCAGAGTGTGGTGGGTGTCGGGAATTTGCTGCCTGGTTTGGTAGATGAGGCAGAAACCCTCAACTCATTGAGGTACCTAGTGTGGTGTTGGGTGTTCTGACACACAGATGAGCCAACACGGTTGTATATGGTACAACGCTATTTTATTCAAACTTACTATGTACAGTTTTGTCTTGACACTCTGCACGTGGGGGTTCCCTGCTTGTGATGTTGTAACAGCTCTTCTCTGTTTCTTTGTCCCCAGACCTACTGAACACCAGGTGTCGTGCTCGTGCTTTATATGTGGTTGGTGTTCTTGTCTGTGATTGGTTGTGGTGTTGTGTGCTCTGATTTGCCTGTTGGTGTGTCCATCATGATGTGTGTGTTTGAATATCATGACATCCCCCCTTTTTACAAAGATATGTGCCTACGTGGTAATAAATATGATCATGTCGTGAGTGCATCTAAGAGTGTGTGTGTGTCGTGTGCAGCATGTGCATATGACGGAACTATGTACATGGGGCGATGTCGGGTGCGTCACATGAACCAAGTTGTACCATAACATAACATAAATGCGAACGAGAGAAGAAAAAAAACTTGAACAGTTGTCCAGTCAGACGACATCTGGAACGATAAACAACAACAGGTTATCATGTAAAATTGTGCAACTTGTTAGACATATGAACGGTATTATAAGTCCCGTCTAATGGGCTTGCGACGAGTTCGGGTTGACCGTCAGGGTGGCACACCACTCATCGGCTGGATTGATGGCATTGACCTTGTTGACATCGATGACGGAAACGCGGAAGGCATCCTGGTCATCTGCATCACTTAACTGGAAGTCTTGATGCGTGGGCTGGACGGTCCTGACTTGTCTGCGAGATTGTCGAGGATGTGCCGGATCCATGGGTTGAGCCGAACGACAGTGGGCAGCGTAGTGGCCCATCTTGCCACATCTGAGGCACTGTCGGTTTTTTGCAGGACATTGCCCTTTTAAATGTAGAGCTCCACAATTGCCGCACGTCATGACGTCACGGCGTTCGTTGCGCCACTGCGCATGCGCAGTGCGATCTTGCGGTGGGCGCGCCTGCGCAGTGCGTCCCTCGTTGTGGCCGTTATTTTTGGCGCGCACCTGCGCGGGAGACCGCGAAAAGCGCGGGAAGCGGCCGCTGTCGTCCGGGCCGTGGGTCGGGAAGTAATCGACGGCCTGGATGCGTTCGACGTCGTGGGCGGCCTGGCTTGCCGATTCGACGGCTGGGGACCCCCTCCATGCCAACTCGGACGCCTGAAATCGGGCAAAACGGCAGGTAGCATTTTCGTGGAGGACACAGGCTTCCACAGCAGACGCTAAGGTGAGGCTTTTTATTTTAAGAAGCTGCTGGCGTAGGCCACTAGAGGCAACGCCAAAAACAATCTGGTCCCTGATCATGGACTCTGTGGTGGTGCCGTAACCGCAGGACTGCGCTAGAATCCGGAGGTGCGTCAAGAAGGGTTGAAAAAGCTCCTCCTTACCTTGCAGGCGTTGCTGAAAGAGGTATCTTTCAAAACTTTCATTTACTTCAACTTGAAAGTGCTGGTCCAGTTTGAGGATGACCGTGTCATATTTGGATTGGTTTTCGCCTTCTTCGAACACCAGTGAGTTGAAGACGTCGACGGCGTGCTGACCTGCGTAGAAGAGGAGCATTGCAATCTTCGTTTCATCCGAGGCACTCTGTTTTTCGGTGGCACGAATGTACAGGTCAAATCGCTGCCTGAAGAGCTTCC
The DNA here is from genome assembly GCF_047496885.1 of Scyliorhinus torazame. Taxonomy (NCBI): domain Eukaryota; kingdom Metazoa; phylum Chordata; class Chondrichthyes; order Carcharhiniformes; family Scyliorhinidae; genus Scyliorhinus; species Scyliorhinus torazame. The sequence continues at coordinate 208,278,300 of NC_092713.1, read as the reverse complement.
AATTGGTACCTAGGTTCCCCGCGACTTGCAACGGCTGCGGTTTGTCGGTGCGGTCCATGTCCAGAATGGCAGGTTAGTAGGCAGGTATTGATCCACTCCTGTACCATGTGGTGTTGGGTGTTCTGACACACAGATGAGCCAACACGGTTGTATATGGTACAACGCTATTTTATTCAAACTTACTATGTACAGTTTTGTCTTGACACTCTGCACGTGGGGGTTCCCTGCTTGTGATGTTGTAACAGCTCTTCTCTGTTTCTTTGTCCCCAGACCTACTGAACACCAGGTGTCGTGCTCGTGCTTTTTATATGGTTGGTGTTCTTGTCTGTGATTGGTTGTGGTGTTGTGTGCTCTGATTTGCCTGTTGGTGTGTCCATCATGATGTGTGTGTTTGAATATCATGACACCTGGATCGTCATCTGGCATTCTGTAACCTGGAAGGCTGCAGATCAGGTGCTGGAAAGTGGGATTTGAATGGACGGCCTGTTATTCGTTTTATTTTTCAGTCAGAACAGACAAGATGGGCTGAATGGTCTCTTTCTGTGCCCTAACTTTGCTCTGGTTTTACTTTACGATGTGGTCTCCTCTACGTTGGGGAGGCCAAATACAGACTGGGTGACTACTTTGTGGAATGCCTCCACTCAGTCTGCCATCCTGATCTCGAGCTTTCTGTCGCTTGTTATTTTAATTCTCCACCTTGCTCCCGTTCTGTCCTTTCTCTCTATGGCCTGTGCCAGTGTCCCAGTGAAACTCAGTCCAAACTCAAGGAACAACATCTCATTTTTCAACTCAACATTCTACAACCTTTTGGATTCAACATCGAGTTCAACAACTTTAGGCCACAACCTCTCCCTCCGTAATGTTCTTTTTCCTACTTTTGTTGTTGTTTTTCTGGCACGGTCTTGTCTAGTTCCTTTCTTTATCCCTTCCCGTTGCATTCAGGTGGATTTATGCAGCCTCATTTAAACATAGCCTTTGTTTATTTACTGTAACCATTATCGCTCTCTTCGGCTATTGCACCATGAACTCTTTCGTTAGTTAACTTCTCCTTCCCGCCAGCCTTTCACAGAGCTTCCTTTATGTCCTTCTTGCCCCCCACCCTCCTCCACCAGCTTAAAAACTCTTACAGTTCCACATTTCTTCAGTTCTGAGGAATATTCACTCTATCATTGATTCTCTTTCTTCCCACAACATGCTGCCTGGCCTACTTATTCCAGCACTTCCGTTTTTATTTCTGATTTTCAGTATCCCCAGTATTCTGCTTGTGTAAATCAGACAATTTTAGACAGGAAAGCTTGTTTGCAATGATATTTAGTCTTGCATCAGTGATTTTTCTGGGGTGTTGGCTAACCAAATTCTCTCTCTCTTTAGAGGTCCCTCGGAGCGAAGATCAAGCCTGCCAGAGAGCCCACGGTTAATCCTCACATGTGCAGTCTTTTAACATGGGGATACTGTTGTGCTCCAGCTACCACATGATCTGGCTGATCAGGAAACTCTCCCACTCTTACTGTCTGCCACAGGCATCTCGGAAGGATTTACAAATTCACAATCAGCCTGTTTGGTCACGGCTCAAACTCACCTTCTGTGGCCAGAAAGTCTTGCTAACCAAATTAAGCAATGTTGCAAGCTTGCAAACAGGGGTGGATCTACTATGAAACTAATGAAGCTTAAGCTTCAGGGCCCCTAATCCCGGAGGGGCCCCAGAAGCGACATTAGTCCACATTGCTTAAAAATTTGGGGTCTACTGTATGAGAAGGTTTTTTTAAAAAAAAATAATAATAATATAGTGTAATTCAATACAAAATAATTGTTAAAATAAAAATTAAAAGGTTATTAAAGTATCATGTAGGCTAGCCGTAAACGAAAACACGTTCAAATTAAGGATGTTTCATCCTAAATATATTTAATATAAAATAATTATAAATAATTTAGAACACTATTAACATTTGTGACAGAAATACAAACAGTAGATGACGTATCGTAACAAAAAAGGGGAGCTGTTGAAAAGGCAATCACAATACTAATGTGAATTTTCAACGTGATAGCACTCGTGATAGCGATCTAGACAAGAATTTTTTTCAATAAAGTGTTCATAAGGATACAATATTTTAATTACTCCTACTCAAAAATAAATGTTACATTTAGAAAAGTAAGGTAAGTAATAGAGGTGAAATAGTGTTAGATTAGCCTAAGCCTATTGTTTTTATGAAGAGGTGAACGGAAGGTAGGCTACGACCGCAAAGCCTAGGCTAATACTATATTACAAGTATTTATGAAAAAGTAATAAAAGGGTGAATTTGTGTTAAATTACAGGTGTCTATTATGAAAAGTGTTCAAATAATGGTAAAATTGTGTTACATTACCTTAGCCTATGAATTTTGGTGGCCTAGTCTTGCCTAACTTAGTCTAGCCTAGCGTAGGCTAGCTTGAACATAGCCTAGTTTAGCCTATTTAGCTTATTTATTATAAATCTTAAAAAATGGTGCTTAACTTTCTGAGAAGGGGTACCATGTGCAGCCCATTCACTTAACCTTGTTGGAGAAAAGGCAGTGTCTACTGTACCTGAAGTTGTTGATTATTTTGGCATTTGCAGGAGCTGTATGTTTTCTTTTCTGAATCTCCACGAAGGTGGGGGATTTTAAACACACAGGGCAATCTACATTTTTCTCTAAAGAGCTTAAGTGTAACTAGATGGTCTGCACACTATGAAGCAGTCTGGGCAATTAAAAATGGATAAATGGGTATTTTACAAACCCTCAAACATATTTTTGAAGACTCAGAAGTGAAGCCTGAATGTAAACGAGATGCAAAGAATTTATATACAAGTTGGTAAAGCTGGAATATGCTATTTTAACAGTCGTTTGCGAAGAAGTGCTGGAGCGTTTCAACAAAACAAGTAAGAAACTCCAAACACCTGGGGCGTCATTCTCCGACCCCCCAGAGGGTCGGAGAATGGCCGTTGGCCGCCGTGAATCCCGCCCCCGCCGGTTGCCGAAGTCTCCGAAGGGAGAAAAGTCGGTGGGGCGTTAATGTCGCCGCTGCCGTCGGAGAATGGCACGGGTCTGCGCAAGGCAGCCGTTTTTCGGCCTGCCGATATTCTCCCTTCCGGATGGGCCGAAGTCCCGTCGACGTGATGACCGTTCACGTCGACGTAAATTAAACCTCCTTTTCATCGGCGTGACCCTGTGCTCCAGGCTCACGCCGACCAGCGTGGAGGTGACAGCCTGGGGGGTTGGCTCTGGGCAGGCGATGGCGTGGCCGCAGTCTGAATGCGTGAGGAGAGGTGTGTCTCGGGTTGTGTGTGTGTGTGTGCGGCGGGGGGGGGGGGGGGGTTAGAGTAGGCTGGGCTCCGGGGGAGTGCCAGGAGGGGGTCCGTGCCGGGGTGGAGGTTGGGGGGGGGGTCCGTGCCGGGGAGGGGGATGGGGGGTCCGTGCCGGGGTGGAGGTTGCGGGGGGGTCCGTGCCGGGGTGGAGGTTGGGGGGTGGGTCCGTGCCGGGGAGGGGGATGGGGGGGTCCCTACCGGGGTGGAGGTTGGGGGGGGTCCGTGCCGGGGAGGGGTCCGTGCCGGGGTGGAGGTTGGGGGGGGTCCGTGCCGGGGTGGAGGTTGGGGGGGGGGTCCATGCCGGGGAGGGGGATGGGGGTTCCGTGCCGGGGTTGAGGTTGGGGGGGGGTCCGTGCCGGGGTGGAGGTTGGGGGGGGGTCCGTGCCGTGGTGGAGGTTGGGGGGGGGTCCGTGCCGGGCTGGAGGTTGGGGGGGGGTCCGTGCCGGGGTGGAGGTTGGGGGGGGGGGTCCGTGCCGGGGAGGGGGATGGGGGGGTCCGTGCCAGGGTGCAGGTTGGGGGGGGGGTCCGTGCCGGGGTGGAGGTTGGGGGGGGGTCCGTGCCGGGGTGGAGGTTGGGGGGGGGGTCCGTGCCGGGGAGGGGGATGGGGGGTCCGTGCCGGGGTGGAGGTTGGGGGGGTCCGTGCCGGGGTGGAGGTTGGGGGGTGGGTCCGTGCCGGGGTGGAGGTTGGGGGGGGGTCCGTGCCGGGGAGGGGGGATGCGAGGGCAAGTGAGTTGGTCCACCTGGCCAGGTGCCAGCCTCCAACAGTTGGACCCATGCGGTCCATGCCACCTGGCTGGGGGGAGGAGGGGATATGGGCAATGATGACATGTCGTCGTTCCCCTCCCCCCACCAGGCTGTCATGTTTTCAGATCATCCTGCGATGTTGGCCGCCGTGGCGGCAGCCGCTCATGTCTATGTTGCCCTGGATGAGGAGGAGGAGGAGGAGGAGGAGGAGGAGTGTGCCAGAGAGGTAGCGCAGGCTGCCGCAGAGGGGCAGGCGGCAGCCGCCCAGGCTGGAGGGACACCTGACTGACAGGACGAGGAGGGGGAGGAGGACGTCGCGGCCCCACGGCAACGGAGGCACCCGAGGGCGCCCCATGTGTACCGGCCCCGGCAGTCATACCAGGACCTCACGGACCGGGAATGCAGGAGGAGACTCCGGATGAGCCGGGAAACCGTGGCACACATCTGCCACCTACTGGCACACCTGTCACCGCGTGGCACTGGCAGGGGACACCCTCTCCCCGTGTCCGTCAAGGTTATGGTGGCCCTGAACTTTTATGCAACGGGGTCATTCCAGGCACCGAGTGGGGACCTGTCCGGCATATCGCAGACATCGGTGCACCGGTGCATCCGGGCAGTGACAGATGCCCTATATGCCATGGCGCACCGCTACATCCGCTTCCCCGTGGACCGGGCCAGCCAAGATGCCCAGGCCGTGGGCTTCTCTGCCGTGGCCGGGTTCCCCATGGTCCAGGGCGCGATCGATGGGATGCACGTCGCCGTGCGGCCACCTGCAGATAACAGGGCCGTGTTCACCAATAGGAAGGGGACCTATTCGATGAACGTACAGGTGGTCTGCGACCACCGCATGATGATCCTGCACATCTGCGCCCGTCACCCAGGCAGTGTACACGACTCATACGTGTTGTCGCGGTCATCCATCCCCGGCATGTACGAGGGGCGCCATCCCCGGCTGAGGGGCTGGTTGCTGAGTGACAGGGGCTACCCATTGCGATCGTGGCTGATGACGCCTATACGGAGGCCACGCAATGAGGCGGAGAACCGCTACAATGATGCCCATGTAGCGACAAGGGGAATGATAGAGAGGTGCTTTGGCGTGCTGAAGATGCGATTCAGGTGCCTGGACCTCTCTGGGGGCGCCCTCCAGTATCGGTCAGATAGGGTCGGCCGCATCATTGTGGTGTGCTGCGTCCTGCACAATATAGCCCAGCAGAGGGGCGATGTGCCACAGGCAGAGGAGGGCGGAGTGGAGGAGCAGCAGGAAGAGGCGCAGTCCTCCCCAGCTAAGGGGGATGGGGTAATGGTCAGGGCAGACGGGGTAGACACAGGCGGGTGGCTGTCCACCGTTACCGGCTGGCCCAGCGGGCACGGGACAGACTGATAGACGCCCGCTTCACTGACTAGATGGGCGTGGGAATCGGGTAGTATGGCCACAGACCGCACACCATGGCAACAGCCGACCACCCACACCCCCCACCCATCCACCCACCCAGCACCCTCACCCCCCTCCCCAACCCCACCCACCCCACCCGCATGCACACCACCCCCCCCCCCATTGCCGATCCACCTGCGGCACAACGGGCCGGGCTCACACAGTTGCCGGTGGACGAGTGTCTACTGCAGGCCATGGAGGATGATGACAACCCGCCCTGCGGTGAGCTCCTGGCTCTACATCATTGGACTATGTCTGACCCATGGCCACAGTACCACCATCCACCCGGACCATCCCTGCATGCGGCTGTGACACTGCAGCGCACGGTCCCGTCCTCTGCCCGGGGGGATGTTGATGGCGGCCCAGGGGGAAGGGGGCAGACTCACCTGGGGCTGAGGTAAGACCACCCCTCACACACACACTTGCGCTCAACGTACATGACACCCCCGCACACTTTGGACAGAGCACAAAGGCAGCTTCTGTAGGTGTAACATTGACTTTAATAACCAAAGGAGTTCATGCACGTGCCCTAGCCCCTAAAACTCATCTGTGCCCTGCAACCGTGCCAACTTACTCAGTGTCTAATTGTTTGGCCTTACGGGCCTTTTGACTACGTCTACGTGGTTCCCGAGACGGTACAGCAGAACTGGAGGTGGACTCCTGAGATTCCTGCCCTCTGACACTGGATCCCTTTGGCGGCCGTTTCCTGGGGCGTCCTGGCCTAGATGGGCCAGGCTGCGGCCCGGGCGACTGGGATGGCGAGCTGCCAGCCTGTCCTGCCCGTTGCCCACCCGATGCACCTGGGACGGAAGGGGGGGGGAGTCTGAGGTGTCGCGGTGTACCGGGACCTCCCCTACAGGGGGAGCCAGGACGGACCACACCACCTCCTCCTCCCTCGGGGTGCCCGATGGCCCCCAGGACTCTACATGGGTGGGGGATGCGAACGGACTGGCCATCCGACGCCCCCCCCGACATCTGGCGCTGCCAGTCCTGGAGGCCCGTGCTGGTATCGACAGGGGTCTGCAGGTTTGCAGCCATGGAGCCCAGTCTGTGACAGTGCGACACCGGCTCGCACATGGCCACTGGCGCCGATGCCTTCAGCGATGGCCTGCAGAGACTGGGCCATGGCCTGCTGAGACTGGGCCATGGCCTGCTGAGACTGGGCCATGGCCTGCTGAGACTGGGCCATGGCCTGCTGAGACTGGGCTATGGCCTGCAGAGACTGGGCCATGGCCTGCTGAGACTGGGCTATGGCGTTGAGCGCCTCTGCCATCTGGCGCTGGCACTAGCTCATGGCCTCCTGTGAGAGGGCAGCCATTTCCTGGGCCACAGACGCCGCCTGCACGGAAAGCCCCAGGCCTCGCAAACCGTTCCCCATGTCTGACACCGTCGCACCCATTGCCTCCACCGCGGACGCCACCCGTGCGGTGTCGGCCTGGGTGGCACGCATGACCGGCACCACTCCCAGCTCCTGGACGCGGGTGGACTCCTCCCCCTGCGACTGCAGCCGCCGCAAGCCGCCCGTCACCCTCTTCGCTCGTCTCCGGGTCGGTGGTTGCATCGGATCTATGTGTGGGTGTGGTAACTGCAGGAACCCGGGATCCATCTGGGCGGCAGCTTGGGCTGGGCTACCCTCCGACCGCCCGGCCCCTCTGCTGCTCCTACCTCCACCTGCTGTACCGGGACGGCTGTGTTGTGCGCACCAGTGAGTGTACCAGACGCCTCATCACTAAAGTGCCCAACCGTGGTGAGTGTTTCTGCGATGGTGGAGGGTGTTGGTGACAGCAGTGGCGTTGTGTCGTGCTCTTCGTCCCACTCTGAGTCCATGGCACTTTGGGGTGGGGGTTCGTTTCCACCCATCCACTCTGTGTCACTGTCCGGTATTTCATCTTCCTGGGTAGTGCTGTCCCGGGTAGGGGTGTCCTGGGCAGTGCTGTCCCGGGTAGGGGTGTCCTGGGCAGTGCTGTCCCGGGTAGTGCTGTCCCAGGCAATGCTGTCCCGGGTAGTGGTGTCCCGGGTAGTGGTGTCCCGGGTAGTGGTGTCCCGGGAAGTGCTGTCCCGGGCAGTGCTCTCCCGGGCAGTGCTGTCCCGGGTAGTGGTGCCCCGGGTAGTGGTGTCCGGGTAGTGGTGTCCTGGGTAGTGGTGTCCCGGGTAGCGGTGTCCTGGGTAGTGGTGTCCTGGGTAGTGGTGTCCTGGGTAGTGGTGTCCTGGCTCGGATGTGACGGGGGCCTGTGGCTGCCCCCCTTGTCGCTGGGTGGTCGCTCCCGCACGTGACGGGGGTGTCGTCTCCCTGTTGCTCCAGGTCTCTCCGTCTCCCGTGGTGTGCGAGGGGCATCCTGCGGGCGTCGCATGCTGGAGGGTGCGGGTCTCTCCGCCTCCTGTGGCCTCCGAGGGGCATCCTGCGGGCGTCGCATGCTGGAGGGTCTGGGTCTCTCCGTCTCCCGTGGCCTCCGAGGGGCATCCTGCGGGCGTCGCATGCTGGAGGGTCTGGGTCTCTCTGTCTCCCGTGGCCTCCGAGGGGCATCCTGCGGGCGGTCTGCATCTGCGGGGATGGGTGCCTGGATGTTTGGTCCTGCGATGACACAATGAAGCATGCATGGTTAGACATCAGGCAGTGATCAGGTGATATGGGGGAGGGGGATATAGGGGAGGGGGGATATGGGGACGGGCTGTCGGTGGCTCACTTGCTAGTACGCCCCCGACCTCTGCATCAGCAACCTCCCGGTCCTCAGGTCCGCCTGCCAGTTCCAGGGCCCTTTCCTCGTGTTCGGTCAGTGACCTCTCATCAGCAGGGCTTCCTCCAGTCCTCACATGCTCCCTATTGTTGTGTGCGCGCTTATCCTGTGGGGGGGCGGGGTGGCAGGGGTAAAAGGCAACACTGTTAGGCAGGTATATGAATGCACGCCATCGGTTGCGCGTGCATTGCAGAGGTTAAGGTTAGGGCTGGATTCACTTGGGGATATGGGGGAGGGGGGATATGGGGGAGGGGGGGATTTGGGGGACATGGGGAGGGGGGATATGGGGGATATGGGGGAGGGGGATATGGGGGAGGGGGGATATGGGGGAGGGGGATATGGGGGGCGGGGGGATATGGGGAGGGGGGATATGGGGGATATGGGGGAGGGGGGATATGGGAGGGGGATATGGGGAGGGGGGATATGGGGGGGGGATATGGGGGAGGTGGTATATGGGGGAGGGGGATATGGGGGAGGGTGGGATATGGGGGATATGGGGGAGGGGGATATGGGGGAGGGGGGATATGGGGGATATGGAAAAGGGGGGATATGGGGAGGCTCACCCTGCCTGCTCTGATGAGGTCGTTCACCTTCTTGTGGCACTGGGTTGCCTGTCCGTGGTGTCAGGGCCACAGCGGTGACGGCCTCTGCCACTTCCCTCCACAGACGCCGGCTGTGGCGTGGGGCAACTCTGCGGCCGTGCCCGGGATTCAGGGTGTCCCTCCTCTGCTCCACCGCGTCCAGGAGCGCCTCCACATCCCGTGACTCGAACCTCGGGGCTGAGCGGCGGCCAGCCATCCAGTCGGGTGTTGCGGTCGGGTGTTGCGGTCGGGTGGGGGGAGCAGCGCGGCCTTATGAGCCGTCACGCCGTGCGGCGCGTATGACGCTGCACGGCGTGAACCACTGCACAAGCGCGGATCCCGTTACGTCGCTGCTAGCCAATTTCGGGCCGGAGACTATCGACCCATTTTTCCGACGTGACGCAAGTCGGATTTGCGCCGTTTTTTGCGCCGATCGGCGGACTTTCCGCCGATAACGGAGAATTTCGCCCCTGGTTTTGATGTATTTGAAGGTTACCTTCTGTTATCATCTTTACTTTCGTTTGTTAAAGAACTCAGAGAAAATTCAGCCGATCGGATTGCACACTTTGAATCAGAAGCAAAAGGTTTGTGTGAAGATATCACCTCAAGTTATTCTGATGCTTCCAAACGCATTGTCGCAAGGAAATTTTCAGATGGAACAAGTGGTATTGCTTCTTTGAGAGGAGCTGACAAATTTAGGATAGAAGTTCTATATCAACTCTCTGACTGCTTGATAATCCAGTTACGCAAGAGGATTGACCCATATGAGCAGATTGGGAAAAAGTTCAAGTTCCTCTCAGAATTGGTGAACAATTCTGAAATTGATGAGGACAGAATTAAACTTATAATATCGTATTACAAAGATGATATTGACCACAAATTAATAAACGAGTGTTATCAGTTCAAAGAATATTTGCACCATAGGAAATCCCAGAACACAGAAGAAAACACGCCATCTAAAATGCAATGCGCAGAAGTTCTTCAGCTTATTTGTGAGCAACACCTAATTGAAGTGTTCCCCAATATTACTACTGCGCTTAAGCTGTACTTGACAATGCCTATCATGAGCTATGAAGCAGAAAGGAATTTTTCAAAGCTATCCTTTATAAAGAACAAATTTCGGTCTACCATGACTGAAGAGCGCTTAAATTCTTTATGTATATTGTCTCTAGAAAATGAAATTGCAAAGAAACTCTCATATGACAAAACTGTACATGAATATGTTGCTAGAAAAAACAGAAAAAAGAGTATTTTGTTAAATGTGCTTCATGTAGTATGTATTCTCATAGGTGTCTAAAATAAAAGATTATATTGACTGTGGTCTTTTCTATGTTTTATTTCATCATTCTATGATGCATCATGCATGTATATAACATTCCGCTAATTTTCATCCCCCCCATAACTCAAAAACTATAAGGCATAGGAAATTTTTATTCACACCAGTGACTTTGACATGTGAGATAATCCAGTACAGCAATTTTAATCAAAATCTGAGATGTAGTGGTTACATTTTTTTTAAATTTGTGGTGATCTGTTGTGGAACAACCCCATTGAAGAAGATAACAGTGGTTACCCAGACCATTGCAATCAATCTCTATATCAATTAGTCTAATCCCAAAATGTAGTTTTCGGTTTTCTGTATCATTTGAATGAATCAACATTAATTGCTTCCTCTCTTGCCCTCGCTGATTGACCACACATTCAACGCAATATTGGGCTGCATTTTATATTTTTGGTGGGTTGTTATGACCAGCCCCAGATCGGGGTTCCCCAAAAGTTACTGATCTGGTCGAGACCCCTCGATTTGTCACGGTCCGTCTGGGACAGTCTCTAACTGTCTCAAACCTGGGCGAGGGGGAATGACTGGCTCCCTGTCTTTACTCAACACACCCTCTGCTGGCAGCAACAACAAAAAATTCTAAAAAGGCTGTTTTCCCCTTGGGTACCTTTTCCAGGCCCAATAGTTCTGTTGAATAATAATAATAATCATAACCTTTTCTAAAGGAGCCAATTTAACCAGGCTTTCTTGAGTTAAGACAGAGTATCTACAAAAAAGTAAGGAGAGATGATAAAAGACATGCATCTATATTCACACGGATTAGAATTTAAAATTAAAAAAAAAATTTAGAGTATCCAATTCATTTTTCCAAATAAGAGGCAATTTAGCGTGGCCAATCCACCTAGCCTGCACATCTTTGGGTTGTGGGGGCGAAACCCACGCAAACACGGGGAGAATGTGCAAACTCCGCACGGACAGTGACCCAGAGCCGGGATCGAGCCTGGGACCTCAGCGCCGTGAGGCTGCAGTGCTAACCCACTGCGCCACTGTGCTGCCCTCACACGGATTAGAAATAAATATAAATGAAAGATTAGACAGAAGTGCTTGAGTTGCAAGGAGTAAAGGAAGGCGTCTTTTAGCCAATCCGATTTTTTCAGTGTAGTGGGCTTCTGCTGACCAATAGTTGACTCTTTGGTTCAATGAACCCTGTAGTTCGATAATGATTTCAGTTCTTCTCCCAGCTGCTATCCTGTGCAGGCGCTGTCTTGGTCACCGTATTACCCTCAATGTGTGCCAGCTGTTGTTCCTCAGCACACACACATACACAAACCAACCAGCAGCCAGACCGAGAGAGAGAGTCACAGAAGAACGCTCCCCAGGCAGGCCAGCAAACAGACTTTCAACCCCCAGAGATGTATTCCAAGGGACTGATATGGTTTTAAAAAATCTTTATTGTCACAAGTAGGCTTGCATTGACAAAACAATGAAGTTACTGTGAAAAGCCCCCAGTTGCCACATTCCGGCACCTGTTCGGGTACACAGAGGGAGAATTCAGAATGTCCAATTCACTTAACAGCACGTCCTTCAGGAAGGAAATTGGAGCACCCAGAGGAAACCCACACAGACACAGGGAGAGCGTGCAGACTCCGCACAGACAGTGACCCAAGCGGGAATCAAACCTGGGACCCTAGCGCTGTGAAGCCGTTCTGCTAACCACTATGCTACCGTGCTGCCCACATGTACTCGTCTGTCTCGGCCATTATAGGCAGGGACCTTGAGATGAGATAGTCTTTGTGTCCCCTCGTCTTCCAGAGATGGTGATCAGTCTCACAAGTACCTTGGATTGTCTGGAAGCACAGCTGCTCTATTGCTCTGTAGAAACCCCCTGCAGCCAGTCCAGTCAGTGGCTAGTGGGGCATTCATCAGCAACCCTTGATGTCTTGGGCCCATTTAATTATACAACTTTTAAAGTCCATTATTTCCATGTATGACTTCCAGGTTTTTTCTATCATCCTAACAGGGGTAAGGGAAATGGAATGGAGGGTGATCCACTCGTTCCCATTGTCTCAGCTAATTGATTAAGCATCAGACAGCCAATTAGCAGCTGCCAGGTGAGAAGGTAGCCAATTAACAGTATGAAAAGGAGGCTTTGTGCCCAGTCGGGAATGTAGGCTGGGGAGGGATTATGCTGTGAACAGGGAGGCATTCAGGTCTACCAATTTAAACATCCCCTGTGCTCTCAATCACTCTCCATGTTTTATGGCAGGCTCAAATGAATCCAAACCACATCCAAACACTGCCATCTTTACCTGGAGGCTCTGCTGCTACCTGCAGCAATGGTCCCATTGGCTGTTCTTCTGTTTCTGTGTTGCCTCTTCATATTTAGGGTAAAAGCACCCCCAAACATTTTCCCATCCACTGACCGAAAAATAGAACAGGTAAAGTAAAACTAGACACAATTGGGTCTCAATTGCCTCTGATTTCTGCTCCTGCTTGCCCTCCATAATATCGGAGACTGATGTGATGGAGTTGGATTTCTGACACAATGTCATCACATGTATATTTACTTGTGCAAGGTGGAGGAATCCATTCAAATAGTGACAGAAAAATACCGCCTATAAGGTTTCTGTAGATTAGTTGAGAATTTATTCATCTTCAAACATAAGCCATGTCCTTTGATTCCATTATTTAGGACAAGGTGAAATAGTTTGTCGTGGTCTATATTGTCTTGTCCCTTTAGAGCCCTAAACACAATCATATCACCTCTCAACCATCTCTTTCATTGTGGAAACAGGTCAAGTTTACATAACTTCTTCATAATCCAATCCCCCCCCCCCCCCACACACCCCCCCCCCCCATCCCCTCAATCATTCTAGTCACATTCTTCCATTTTCTTTCAACAGGCTGTATTATCCTATTTGTACTGTGATGACCAGAATTGGACACAGTATCCAAACTGTTCCAACAACAATTTATAAATGGCAGGATTACCTCAGTATTATGGCTGAGTTTTGACCATTTAGTACATCCAATGATCTGATTTGTTTGACTTGCTACCACAGAGCATTGCTGTTATCGCTCCAATTTATTGAGACTATTCATTTAAGCCACATTGGAAAAATGGGGTAAAATTAACAATGAATTAGGATGGCACTTGCGGCTAAACATTCAGCTTGACAAAGTTTTTTGAATGTCTCATATATACTTCACGGTCAGAAAATTCCAAACGGAGATGCCAGAGCAAATCAAACATGTTGAATGTTCATCTTTACCGCTTAGAAATGAAACATTGTCTGGGCAGATTGTAGCGAAAAAATTGGGTAAGATTAGTGGTATGACTGCTAAAGAACCCAGCAGAATCAGGTCTCTCTGCTCACCCTAACGAGGTTAATGTCTAAGAGGTAATGGCAAAGGCTTACCCCATCGTTCTTGCATTGGATTGTGCTGTTACTAAGACATGTGTAGACCCACACACTGAAAAAGAACAACCGATGTTATCAGGGAGCAGTGAAAATAAGGTGACCACGGCCAGAGAACAATGGAGATGCTAACTGATTTATTTCTAGGTATGTCACCAACAGCATGACCAACACACATACATATATATAGTCATTAAAAATCTTATTGCAATAGAAAAGGATTACTTTTTATAAAAAAAATGAAACTTCTTCAGCTCTTTTTAAAAAGCTCAGAGACCATGGCTTTTGAAATGAAAATACAGAAACCAAGTTCCTCAGGATACGAATGATTAGTTTAACAATACGTCCTCCTAATACTCTAACGGCAGCAGCCCTTCATAGCTGGACCCAGGGTAGGGGCGGTCTCCTCTTGTTCTAACTTCCAGTTATTCTTTTTCCTGGGTGTAAAGCGCCCTGTGTTATGAAATGATAGTAGAGATTATTCCATCATTTTAAAATGAATCACAATGTTTAATTCAATGCCACAACGTTTACGAACATCGTTGGTGTGCCTTTAACTTCTTATGATGTGGAGATGCCGGTGTTGGACTGGGGTGAGCAGAGTAAGAAGTCTTACAACACCAGGTTAAAGTCCAACAGGTTTGTTTCGAATCACTAGCTTTCAGAGCGTAGCTCCTTCCTCAGGTGAATGAAGAAGGATCTGAGCTCCGAAAGCTAGTGATTCGAAACAAACCTGTTGGGCTTTAACCTGGCGTTGTAAGACTTCTTACTTTAACTTCATAGCTATTGTAGGAGGCCTTTTTAGCTTTATTGGTTCCTGCGCTGTGTCTAAATTGAGAGCGGCATGTTCAGAGGCCTCGCTGAACAAATGCTCTGAAATAAAAATAGAAAATGCTGGAAATAGTATCTATGGAGAGAGAAAGGTTGGGTGGGATTATCCACACACCTCCACTCACCCCACTGACATATTTTCCAGTGGCAGAGATGGCCCGCTATTCGCCTGCAGAAGGATCATCCAATCCCACCAATGTCTAAGGGGTTTTGTGTGCCCCGCCCACACTCTCCGTCGCTGGGAAATGCAGTGTTGGGGGGGGGGGGCAGCCGTCACAGCAGGGTCAGAAGATCCTGCCGGTGGGAAACTTTTGGCCAATGTTTCAGGTTGATGACTGTCGAACAAAGATAGAGGACGTGATTTAATGGTCTCATCGCGCCCGACTCTCGAAACGTCTCGCGAGATTTGACGGAATCTCGTGAGACGTCGCGATCTGGATCTCGCCCAGCATATTTCAGTGAGCCAAATGGGCTCATTTAAATAAGTCTGCGCCAGGTTCTTCCAGAGCCTGGGAACTAACAGCCACGCCTGGGAGACCTCATCAGGGCGCCGTTTAACACTGGTCTCCACAAACATGGACCAGGCATAAAGGCACCTTGGGCGGGGTCTCCCAGACAGTTAGAGGACCCTGGCTGGTCAGGCCCTGGGCAGGGTGGTACCCTGGTTTTCCCTCTGACACTTGGGCATCTTAACACTGCTTGGCTGACACCTTGGCATTTCCACTCAGGCACCCTGGCAGTGTCACCCTGGCAGTGTCACCCAGGGAGGCTCGAGCAGCCTGTAAAAGGTGCAGTACGGAGATCCGGAGGCTGTGGTGGGGTGGCTGAAGGGGGTCGAAAGATCAGGGCGGCATTTAAAAATGGCGCGCCGATCCTGCACTGGTGAACTGAACCCGTCGGTGCAAGAAATTATGTCCGTGCGGCCTCAGCGGGGCATTTCCGGCAGAGCCCAAAATAAAGGCAAAGTGCCATTAAATAGCAGGGTCTTTCTCAGCACTGCAGGTGTCAAGAAACACCCCGCTAAAAGTACCCAAAACAGTACTCTGTTTATATCCTATTAAATCACGCCCAGAATTCTAGCTGGTTTCCACTCTTACCCATTGGAAAACATCTCTGCCCCACTAGAGTAACATGCAACAAAGAGCAAACTGAGAGCAACAACTGCAATGTCACCAAAATGTTCAAGTGTAAATGTTAACTGCATCAAAAGTTCAGTCAGAGATTCCACTTGCTAACATGAAAATGCACATATGGGCAGCACTATGCCTCATAGCGTCAGGGACCCGGGGTCAATTCCAGCCTTGGGTGTCTGTGTGGAGTTTGCACATTCACCCTGTGCCTGCGTGGGTTTCCTCCAGGCGCTCCGGTTTCCTCCCACAGTACAAAGGTGTGCAGGTTAGGTGGTTGGGCATGATAAATTGCCCCTTAGTGTCCAAAAGGATAGGTGGGGTTACTGAGCATAGGTAGGGTGCTCTATCAGAGAGTCGGTGTAGACTCGATGGGCCGAATGGCCTCCTTCTGTACTGTTGTGATTCTATGTTTCTCCCCTTGGCTAATATATGAGTTCAGTCATTGATCAAATGATCTAACTTCAGAATTCTTTAATAGGCTTGTGAGCCACTACGGAATGAGGTTGACTGACAATATTTAATGACATGAAGTAAGCTAAAATTCAATGTCAATAACTCCCCTGCTCTTTGAATAAAGCCATGGGAGCAGTCCCAAGATGTGCAGTTTAGGTTGATTGGCCATGTTAAATTGTTCCTTAATGTCCAACGGTTACGTGGGGCTATGGAGACGGGACAGCGGATTGGGCCTAGGCAGCATGCTCTTTCGGACGGTTGGTGCAAACTCGATGGGCTGAATGACCTCCATCTGCACTACAGGGATTCTATGAAATTTTCTGTGAAATCTTTTGCTGGAGTAGTTCAGTCACTTGGAAATTATTTTCTTCAAGGCACCATGTTCAAAGGCTTGTCTTAGACCATCAATAATATTAAATGCAGAAGTGCTGCAGCCAGTTAAAACTGTCTCACCACCTTTTGGTTCTTCTGTTTTAGAAAATGCTTTCCAACGGTTTTCTTCCCATTGAAATCTTTCAGAGTCTGTATTTCACATTGTGCTTTGTCAGCGCTAAAGAAAAGCAATAAAAAGCTGATCAAAGACATAACTCTTCATATCATTCCCACATGATATAGCTTTGCCAGAATTCTATCCTTTTATCCAGCTCCTTGGGTTGGTAGCATATCAAGATGCTGGCACTGAGGAAATCACACTTATACAAAAACAACATCAGACACAATGCAAATAGGTCCCATCTCGTATAAATTGCATGGTCCCAAATTCAGGTGTCACTATTTTGGGGCATTATGGAGGAGGGAACAGGAAGGAGATTGTGATGGGTTGGTGAAGTCTATGGCTTTCCAGATATTCATACACCTTACAATGTTGCTGGCATGAACCAAAACCTGCTGGCTAAGAGTAGTCCAAAATCAGCTTGCTACGAATGTGACAATGAGTGACCCTCAAGGGCTAGAGATTGTCAGGTCAGCCCCAGGAACAGTTTGGGGGTCAGGGAATGCAGAGCCATGGATGGGGATTCCGAGGGAACGCAGAGGCAGTCCTTGAGTTGGATATCCTGGGGGTCCATGTTGGGGATTGCAGAGGTTGGAAGTGGAATTTGAAGTCAGGGTTTGTTGGGGGGTTGGGGGGTTGGGGGGGGGGGGGGGGGGGGAGTTGAAGGGAGTTTGTAGCTCAGGCTGGGAAGATTGATGGTCAGTAGGGTTTCGGAAGCAACAGCATTGGAGAAAGAGAAACGACAATTGAGACCATCTATATGAGTCGGGAGAACATTCTGTTCACAGGGGACAGACAGACAGGACACCCACACACAGGGGACAGACAGACAGGACACCCACACACAGGGGCCGGACGGACAGGACACCCACACACAGGGGACAGACAGACAGGACACCCACACACAGGGGACAGACAGACAGGACACCCACACACAGGGGCCGGACGGACAGGACACCCACACACAGGGGACAGACAGACAGGACACCCACACACAGGGGACAGACAGACAGGACACCCACACACAGGGGACAGACAGACAGGACACCCACACACAGGGGACAGACAGACAGGACACCCACACACAGGAGCCGGACGGACAGGACACCCACACACAGGGGACGGACAGACAGGACACCCACACACAGGGGCCGGACGGACAGGACACCCACACACAGGGGCCGGACGGACAGGACACCCACACACAGGGGCCGGACGGACAGGACACCCACACACAGGGGCCGGACGGACAGGACACCCACACACAGGAGCCGGACGGACAGGACACCCACACACAGGGGACGGACAGACAGGACACCCACACACAGGGGCCGGACGGACAGGACACCCACACACAGGGGCCGGACGGACAGGACACCCACACACAGGGGCCGGACGGACAGGACACCCACACACAGGGGCCGGACGGACAGGACACCCACACACAGGGGCCGGACGGACAGGACACCCACACACAGGGGGTGGACAGACAGGACACCCACACACAGGGGACAGACAGACAGGACACCCACACACAGGGGCCGGACGGACAGGACACCCACACACAGGGGACAGACAGACAGGACACCCACACACAGGGGACAGACAGACAGGACACCCACACACAGGGGCCGGACGGACAGGACACCCACACACAGGGGACAGACAGACAGGACACCCACACACAGGGGACAGACAAACAGGACACCCACACACAGGGGCCGGACGGACAGGACACCCACACACAGGGGGCGGACAGACAGGACACCCACCCACAGGGGCCAGACAGACAGGACACCTACACACAGGGGTCAGACAGACAGGACACCCACACACAGGGGACGGACGGACAGGACACCCACACACAGGGGACGGACAGACAGGACACCCACACACAGGGGACGGACGGACAGGACACCCACACACAGGGGACGGACAGACAGGACACCCACACACAGGGGACGGACGGACAGGACACCCACACACAGGGGACGGACAGACAGGACACCCACACACAGGGGACGGACGGACAGGACACCCACACACAGGGGACAGACAGACAGGACACCCAGACACAGGGGACGGACAGACAGGACACCCACACACAGGGGACGGACGGACAGGACACCCACACACAGGGGACAGACAGACAGGACACCCACACACAGGGGACAGACAGACAGGACACCCACACACAGGGGCCGGACGGACAGGACACCCACACACAGGGGCCGGACGGACAGGACACCCACACACAGGGGACGGACAGGACACCCACACACAGGGGCCGGACGGACAGGACACCCACACACAGGGGTTGGACAGACAGGACACCCACACACAGGGGCCAGACAGACAGGACACCCACACACAGGGGCCGGACGGACAGGACACCCACACACAGGGGTTGGACAGACAGGACACCCACACACAGGGGCCAGACAGACAGGACACCCACACACAGGGGACAGACAGACAGGACACCCACACACAGGGGACAGACAGACAGGACACCCACACACAGGGGCCAGACAGACAGGACACCCACACACAGGGGCCGGACGGACAGGACACCCACACACAGGGGACAGACAGACAGGACACCCACACACAGGGGACAGACAGACAGGACACCCACACACAGGGGCCGGACGGACAGGACACCCACACACAGGGGACAGACAGACAGGACACCCACACACAGGGGACAGACAAACAGGACACCCACACACAGGGGCCGGACGGACAGGACACCCACACACAGGGGACGGACAGACAGGACACCCACACACAGGGGCCAGACAGACAGGACACCCACACACAGGGGCGAGACAGACAGGACACCCACACACAGGGGCGAGACAGACAGGACACCCACACACAGGGGACAGACAGACAGGACACCCACACACAGGGGACAGACAGACAGGACACCCACACACAGGGGCCGGACGGACAGGACACCCACACACAGGGGACGGACAGACAGGACACCCACACACAGGGGACAGACAGACAGGACACCCACACACAGGGGCCGGACGGACAGGACACCCACACACAGGGGACAGACAGACAGGACACCCACACACAGGGGACGGACAGACAGGACACCCACACACAGGGGACAGACAGACAGGACACCCACACACAGGGGACGGACAGACAGGACACCCACACACAGGGGACGGACGGACAGGACACCCACACACAGGGGACGGACAGACAGGACACCCACACACAGGGGACGGACAGACAGGACACCCACACACAGGGGACAGACAGACAGGACACCCACACACAGGGGACGGACAGACAGGACACCCACACACAGGGGACGGACAGGACACCCACACACAGGGGCCGGACGGACAGGACACCCACACACAGGGGCCGGACGGACAGGACACCCACACACAGGGGGTGGACAGACAGGACACCCACACACAGGGGACAGACAGACAGGACACCCACACACAGGGGGTGGACAGACAGGACACCCACACACAGAGGCCGGACGGACAGGACACCCACACACAGGGGACGGACAGACAGGACACCCACACACAGGGGACAGACAGACAGGACACCCACACACAGGGGACAGACAGACAGGACACCCACACACAGGGGCCGGACGGACAGGACACCCACACACAGGGGACGGACAGACAGGACACCCACACACAGGGGACGGACGGACAGGACACCCACACACAGGGGCCGGACGGACAGGACACCCACACACAGGGGCCGGACGGACAGGACACCCACACACAGGGGCCGGACGGACAGGACACCCACACACAGGGGGTGGACAGACAGGACACCCACACACAGGGGACGGACAGACAGGACACCCACACACAGGGGACAGACAGACAGGACACCCACACACAGGGGCCGGACGGACAGGACACCCACACACAGGGGCCGGACGGACAGGACACCCACACACAGGGGCCGGACGGACAGGACACCCACACACAGGGGGTGGACAGACAGGACACCCACACACAGGGGACGGACAGACAGGACACCCACACACAGGGGACAGACAGACAGGACACCCACACACAGGGGCCGGACGGACAGGACACCCACACACAGGGGACAGACAGACAGGACACCCACACACAGGGGCCGGACGGACAGGACACCCACACACAGGGGACAGACAGACAGGACACCCACACACAGGGGACAGACAGACAGGACACCCACACACAGGGGCCGGACGGACAGGACACCCACACACAGGGGACGGACAGACAGGACACCCACACACAGGGGACAGACAGACAGGACACCCACACACAGGGGCCGGACGGACAGGACACCCACACACAGGGGACAGACAGACAGGACACCCACACACAGGGGACAGACAAACAGGACACCCACACACAGGGGCCGGACGGACAGGACACCCACACACAGGGGCCAGACAGACAGGACACCCACACACAGGGGCCGGACGGACAGGACACCCACACACAGGGGACGGACAGACAGGACACCCACACACAGGGGACGGACGGACAGGACACCCACACACAGGGGACGGACAGACAGGACACCCACACACAGGGGACGGACGGACAGGACACCCACACACAGGGGACAGACGGACAGGACACCCAGACACAGGGGACGGACAGACAGGACACCCACACACAGGTGACGGACGGACAGGACACCCACACACAGGGGCCGGACGGACAGGACACCCACACACAGGGGACGGACAGACAGGACACCCACACACAGGGGACGGACGGACAGGACACCCACACACAGGGGACGGACAGACAGGACACCCACACACAGGGGACGGACGGACAGGACACCCATACACAGGGGCCGGACGGACAGGACACCCACACTCAGGGGACAGACAGACAGGACACCGACACACAGGGGACAGACAGGACACCCACACACAGAGGAAGGACGGACAGGACACCCACACACAGAGGAAGGACAGTGAGGCCACACCACCCCAGTGGACCCCGGACTTCGGGTCAGATGAGGACATCAACATAACGCCACTGCTATCTCCTACACCCTCCACCACCGCATAGACTCTCACCATGGTTGGGAATTTTAGCGATGAGGCTTCTAGGACACACACTGGTACGCACCACACAGCTGTCCCGGTACAGCAGGTGGAGGTAGGAGCAACTGAGGGGCCGGACAGTCGGAGGGCAGCCCGGCCCCAGCATCCAGCTGCTGCCCAGACGGGTCCTGGGTTCCTGGAGTTCCCACACCCACCCATAGACCCGATGCAGCCAGGGACCCAGGGATGAGTGAAGGGTATGATGGCCGGCTTCCAGCACCTGCAGACGCAGGTAGAGGAGGCCACCCGCGTACAGGAGCAGGGAGTGGTGCTGGCCATGCCCTGGCTGAAACCGCACGGGTAGCGTCCGCAGTGGAGGCAATGGGGGCAATGGTGTTGGACATGGGTCGGAGTATGCAAGGCCTTGGGCTTTCTGTGCAGGCGGCATCCATGGCCCAGGACATGGCTGCCCTCTTATAGGTAGCCATGAGCCAGAGCCAGCTGCAGATCGCAGCGATGCTCAGCACCGTGGCCCAGTCTCAGCAGGCCATGGCCCAGTCTCAGCAGGCAATGGCCCAGTCTCAGCAGGCAATGGCCCAGTCTCAGCAGGCAATGGCCCAGTCTCAGCAGGCCATGGCCCAGTCACAGCAGGCCATGGCCCAGTCTCAGCAGGCAGTGGCCCAGTCTCAGCAGGCCATGGCCCAGTCTCAGCAGGCCATGGCCCAGTCTCAGCAGGCAATGGTCCAGTCTCAGCAGGCAATGGCCCAGTCTTAGCAGGCCATGGCCCAGTCACAGCAGGCCATGGCCCAGTCTCAGCAGGCCATGGCCCAGTCTCAGCAGGCAATGGTCCAGTCTCAGCAGGCCATGGCCCAGTCTCAGCAGGCCTTGGCCCAGTCACAGCAGGCCATGGCCGAGTCTCAGCAGGCCATGGCCCAGTCTCAGCGGGCTATCGCTGAGAGCATCGGCGCCAATGCCCAGGTGCTGGCCAGCGTCGCACAGACCCAGGCAGGGATGGCTTACTCCGAGCTCCATGGCTGCAAACTTGCAGACCCTGGTCGATACTAGAGCGGGCCTCCAGGACTGGCAGTGCTGGGTGCTGGGGGTGCCTCAGGTGTTTGATCCGCTCGCACCCCTGTCCCATGGAAAGCCCCGGGGCTATCGGGCACGCCAAGGGAGGAGGAGATGCTGGGACCTAGGGGAGGTCTCGGAACACCGCGACACCTCGGACTCCCCCCCTTCCGTCCCTGGTGCATCTGGTGGGCAATGGGCAGAACAGGCTGACAGCACGCCATCCCGGTCGCCCGAGCTGCAACCTGGCCCATCCAAGCCGGGTCGCCTCAGGAAATGGCCGCCGAATGGGACCCTAGTCACAGGGCAGGGCTCACAGCAGTCCACCTCCACTTCTGGTCTCCTGTCTGGAGAACCACCTCGACGTAGTCATAGGGCCCATAAGGCCAGAAAAGTAGACACTGAGTAAGTTGGCACGGGTGCAGGGCACAGACTAGTTATAGTAGGGCACATGTATGTAACGTTTGTAATTAAGCTCACTTTAACACCTATGGAAGCTGCCTCTGAGCTCTGTCCGATGCTTGCGGCGGTGGGGTGGGAAGTGAGGGCTATTGTGTGTGAGGGGTGATGAGACGTTGAGGTCCGGTGAGTGTGGCATGCGCCCCCCCCCCCCCCACCCCGGGTTGCACCTGCCACCCTGCCCCCAGCCAGACGACAGATGCATGTGATGCAGTGTCCAGGCCGCATGCGGGGACCACCCAGGTAGAGGGTGTCACTCTGGCCATGAGTCAGACATTTGTCTAACGATGTAGAGCCCGGAGCTCATCGCAGAGCGGGTTGTCAACATCCTCCATGCCATGCAATAGACCACCTTCCACAGGACAGTGTGAGGCCTGCCCGTTGTACCGCAGCTGGATGTGTAATGGAGCGGTGGTGTGTATGCGGGTGGTTGGTGGTGGGCGGGGTGAGGGTGGTTGGTGCTGGGCGGGGTGAGGGTGGTGGGGTGGTGCCGTACTGTGCCGTCCATGCCCATGCTCAGTAAATCCCTCCCCCTTAGTTTGTGAACCGTATGACTACCAACTCGTCCTGTGCCAGCTGGCCCAGCCGGTATCGTTGGGCAGCCTCCCGTCCCTGTCCAGCTCGTATGTCCCGTACATTCCCCCCCCCTCCTCATCCTCTTTATCTGGGGAGGCGTGCCCTTCGTCGTGATCCTCCCCCTCCCACTCCTCTGCCTCCAGCACATCGCTGAGCTATATTGTGGAGCACGCAGCAGACCACAACGATCTGACGGGTACTGGAAGGCCCCGCCAGAGCGGTCAAGGCACCTGAAGCGCATCTTCATCAGCCCAAAGCACCTCTCGACCACACCCCTAGTCGCTGCATGGGCCTCATTGTAGCAGGTCCCTGCGTCAGTCTGTGGCCTCCGTAAATGCGCCATCAGTCTCGCCCGCAACAGGTAACCCGTCGCCCAGCAACCAGCCCCGCAGCCGGGGGTTGGTGTCCCTCGAACATGGCGGGGATGAATGATTGTGCCAATATGAACGAGTCATGTACACTGCCCGGGTACTGGGCGCTGACGTGCAGGATCCTCATCTGGTGGTCACAGACCCACCTGCACGTTCATGGAGTAGGACCCCTTCCTATTCCTGAACACGGCCCTGTTATCTGATGGTGGCCGCATGGCGGCGTGCACCCCATCGATCGCACTCTGGACTATGGGAATCCTGGCAACCGCGGCAAAGCCTGCTGCCCAGACATCCTGGTGGGCGCGGTCCACAGGGAACTGAATGTAGCAGTCCACGATGTCGTACAGGGCATCGGTCACTGCACGGATGCACCTGTGAGAGATGCA